>NC_141042.1:27456590-27768181 GCF_052040795.2 Danio rerio
GGAGAAAACCTTCACCACATACGCAGTGATCCTGACAGGGCAGAGCAGAAAGACACATGAATTCTGGGAAATGTAAAGCTGTTATTATTGCGTCGGTGTCAATACCATGTGCTGGTGCCTTCATTGGCGTAGGGAGGGTACGAGTCGTCTGATTTTTTGTAGTTAAGTTGATTTTCATAACCTAGAAAATACAATTAATTTAAGAGCACATTAATAATATTAGAGATGCAATAAAATTTTGGTAACAATTTAGTTCATGCACCTTTTCTCACTATAAACTATTTGCCTATTTACTGTCTATTATTATTATTGTTATAACATTGGCTGTTTTGTTTGTACTTATAAAGTACATATTCTGCATGATCTTATTTTATATCCCTAATACCTATAACTTATCTAAACCTAACTACTACCTTATTAACTAAGCAGCGAATCAAGAGTTTGTTGAGCTAAAACTCATAGTTAATAGTTTATTAACAGCAAGAATTGTACCTTCAATGAAGTGTGACCCAGCTTTTTGTAATAAAACATTCACAAACACAATTTTATTTCAATATAAAAAGTACACTAATGCTATTTTTATTGCTCCGCTTCAAACCATATCCATTTTTCAAATAAGAAATTATATAAAGTCTAAACAAAGATTTGAAAGGAATGCTACAGGGCAGTACAACTGCAAAAACTTTTGTTCGCTTTAACACTAACGATATTTACAGGGACATATTATTGACAAATAAAGTCACGCAACACCAAATAAATACCACAAAACACAATGGTATTTGTAGTCCAATATATTTGCCTCACTAATCTATCTTAAGTTTTCTACCATGGTCAGTTTACCCAATAGCTCCCATTTTATCCCTGGCTTTTGAGTCTGCAACTATACTTAGCCATCAATATATCCTCTTCTTTATCTTTATTTCACTGTAGGTCTTTATATTATGTGCATGTTTGGGTTTTTATTTTATTTTGTTCTTTTAGTTGTATACCAAGGTAATAATAGTTTTTGATTTTTCGTTAGTTTTAGTTTTTATTTCGTTTTGTCTTCTTGTTTTCAAATTCAGTTAGTTTTAACTAGCTTAAGAGGTAAATCTACTAGTTTTTTTTTTTTTTTTTTAGCGCTTTCAAAATTAACGCATTAACGCATGTGATTAATTTGAAATAATTAACGCGTTAAAAAAAATTAACGCAGTTTTTTTTTTTCTGTTGTGGCCAGGGGCAGACACCAGGCAGTTTCCCGCTGTTTCGACGTACTTTTTGGGCCGGGCTGATCATCTTCTTATGATCTGATTAGCTCATAAAACACAAAAGACTGTTATGTTTTTCTGCCTCAGTGATTGATGGTGCTGTGAGCTGTCTGTCACGCTCTGAAAGTAAGATGTTTCTTTTCCGGAAAGAGTGGCCGTGTGACATAATCTGCAGCCCATTGGTTCTTTTCTTTATTGACATTTGGCTGACCCAATCACAAACTTCCATGTTGGGCTCTGTGTAACGTAGGTGTGTATTCGTCAAAATAGCCTGTTTCTTAAGCGCAGGTCCGCGCTGCGGGAGAGCAGGCTTTTGCGTCTGCACTCTGCAGCGGGGCACAGATCAATATATTCCTGTCTATTCTATCTAGTTACCTATCTGTCCATGTAAATATACTTTTTTAAACTTTAAAATCTGCACCACGGCTGCGGCAACTTCCTATGCTGTTTCCTTAACCTGCAAGTCTTTATTTTACAAATTATAAAGAATATCTGCTTCTCACGCTCTATGAAGAGTGTCAGTCATGCATTTTAAGATGCACTTGGTCAGAAGACAAGCGCATGAGACATCATGACATTGTGTTTTTGATCGTCAGCATGATGTAGGCTTATAGTGACAATAATATTTATACAATTATGGTTATAATGATATTTATACATGACCAAACTAGTGTGCAACTTAAGCAACTTTTTTTACATTTAGTTTTGTAGTTCTGCCCAAATAAATATTTGTGGCATTTTTCAATTGTTTAAGTTCATTTGATTGACAATGTAAAATCTTTAAGCATCGTTTGATGTTTCATTGTTGAGTTAAACATTTTTTTAGGGTCTCTGACACATTGCTTTTATTATTTATCTTTTTTTATTAACCAACATTAACTGTGTGCGTCAGCAGGCAGTTTTTGTTATGTTCATTATTTATTAGGCTCCCTCAAAACACACAGGCACCCACATTTCCAGTGTGGATTATAATTTACTTTTAATAATGAATAAATCAAAAATTAGTTTTTTATTATTTCCTATATATGGCTTTTGTGCTTTTATAGAATGGGAGTTGGTAAACATATTCAAGGGCATGCACAGATTTTCAATACATTATTGTTATTATTATAATTTTCCATATCTGCAATGCCTGTATTTTGGCATTTTTTGCAGTCCACTTAGAATCCAACATGGAGATCAATGTTTTCTTTATTGGCATTGATTGTTTTGAAATTCAAATGGCTCTAACATGCCTGTGTTTTTAATTCTGTAATAAGTATGGCTGTCAAGCCAGGATCTTGATGGTTTATTGTGGGTATGTTGTTTACATGAAGAAAAATTAAAAATTCTAATAATGAATTATATTTTAAATTTAAACAGTATTTGTCTTGCGTTTACATTCATTTTACACTCGAATAACCAAAATTACGAGTTTCAGTCTTTTAAATGTGATTAATCGTGATTAATCGCGATAAAAAAAATTTAAGTGCGATTAATTAGTTACATTTTTTTTTGATTGACAGCATTATTTTTTATATATTAAAATTGCCAAGTTTTGTTTGTTTAGTTTTAGTTTCAGTTTTTTTGTGTGTGTGTAAATTAGGATATTTGTTAGGTGCAAGACTCAAAATCATCAGAATAAACATTGTACAATAAAAACTGAACCAAAGATAGGCTACATTTTTTTGACACAAGAACACTACCATCTACCCATCCTCTAATTTAAATACAACAGCCCACTTAAGTACAATATGTGTGCAAAGCTGCTTCTGAGATTCTTTTGTGACAATCTTGCCAAGTTTGGACTCAACATATTAAAAATATGTAGTCAGCAATCATAATCATTACCATGATCTGAACAGTTTCTTACAATTACATTTTGCAAACCAACTGACGCATGATTCACTTATTTAAAATCCATTAAGACTTCAGCAGGCTGTCATGTACTGTTTGTGTTCAGTTCACCCTCTGCTGAATCACTGATGCGCAGTATTATCGGTTAACCACTTCTCGAATCTGATCTCAGTGTACTGTTCCAATAACTGAATAACTCAGCATATATTGGTATATTTCCAGTCAAAGGGGGTATCAGGAAAGTAAAAAGTAAGTTGTCTGTAAACACGTGCTTAGCGTTACTAGAGAACTTAATAGTTAAAATGATTCAGTTTGATTTGGTGAATCAGTTCAACTGGTTCACTTAGAAGATTAGGTTAAAAAGAACGATTCGTTTGCGAACACTAATACAGAAATAAAACCAATTATTGGACACAAATGTGTTAAATTAATATAATTTACGTGCCTGCTCGGGTATTTATATTTGTCACCATGCTGCTGTAGACCTAAGTCTTGGCATCATTTGTATTTAAAAGAAACAAAGTTCATCCCTGTTTGAGTGTCATTGCACCTCTCTGTATGTATTTGATGGCCTCTTCTCTGCGACTAATTCCCACGATCTCCCAGTCTGCACTGCGGTCCAGGTAATGAGCTGCGATGAGGGGCAGAGTGATTCTGGCCAGGTTCTGCTCCACACAGCCTCCAGGCATCCGGATCAATGCTGCCAACGAGTCCTCCTTAATGGAGTTATCAATACTGTCTGCCAGCAAATCACCTGGAGAAAATAATTTATTTTAATGCTAGAAAAAGATTAAATTGCAATTAATCGCATCCAAAATAAAAGTTTATTTTGACAAAAGATATGTCTATGTTTTATTATATATATATAATAAAACAGCTTACAGCTTACAAAACATTTTAAGAAAATGTCACACCTCTGACATTGACGAATGTCTCTGGTATAGATTTTGGCACAACAGCATCCAACTGCATCTTCTTGACTTGAATCAACTGTTGCCCAGCTTAGATACAAACAAATCATAAATCACAGACACAGGTCAGAGATCTATAAATGAAAGCATTTCATTAAGAAATAAGGATAATTCACATATGCCTTGTTAATACATGTAATTAATGGAATTTTTATATATTTTTAGAAGAAATGTATTGTTCAATCTTATTGGAATGATTAATTCACATACATGTGACAAAGAAAAAATAAGATGACGTTTTTGTTTGGATTTGTTTTCTAACAGTAACCCCTCTTATCTTATTTCTTTTTTATCATTGTCTCCTACGGTACCTGTGTTACCTTATTTGTCTATGTGTTTAAGCTCTTTTGTTTCATTTCTGTTGGTCACTCTTTGTGTTAAGGGGTCATGCGTTCTTCATTTATTTCTGTTAAAAAATTTTTTATTGTTTTGTGCCACATTTAGATCCGCATCTCGACTTTCCATTCCAATCGTGACAATAGCAAGAAACATAAATAACTTGAAATAATTATATAAATAATAAATAAATACATCTCTTGAAACTTCTCAGTTTCTCTGTATTTACTGGATTTAGTAGATATGCGTTTGAGTAAAATGTCATGTGTTTGAGTAAAATGTTTCATCCTATAAAAATCTGACAGCATTTCTTACAAATTTCAAAAAATTTGAAGTATTGCAATTTAGAGCATTTTTAAGAAGACAATTAGTCAAGAAAACAATTATTTTTCTTTTGTTGACAGTCATGGGTATAATAAATATTATTATGGATTTCTTAATTCTTCTGAAGTTTGCAATGTGTTGCCTAAAGTAAATATAAACCTGATGAAGACAAAATTAATAGAAAATGAATAAAAAAATGGCAACACTTTAGACAGGAAGCCAAGTTGGAAAGAGAGAGAGAGAGAGAAGCTGGGGTAGGGAAATGTCCTCAAGCCAGGATTCAAACTCGGGACGCCCTGATGTGCTACTGCACCATATGTCGGCACGCTAACCACTAAGCTATTGGGCTGACATTTATTCAGTTTTGAAGTTAATTTCAGCAATATTATTGGCTAATATAAAAATTTCTTTTAGTCGATATATTATAAGAGACACTTGCTTTGTTTACCAATTAAGTGGAACTTGTTGGATTTACATTGTAAACATTAATAAAAAGTTAAAAAGGTATTATTTTTAGAAGAAATTATAAAGTTTAGAAGAAATTTCATCAGTAGTTCACAGAATGAAGCAAAACAAAATATGTTTTACATATAAATGGCAAATCTAGAAAATCTGCAAATTTTCAAGTGGTCTCACTTTTTCCAATAGCTGCCATTACATGATAAACATTCATTAAACTTCAGTCTCACCACTGCCTCCTTTCTCTGATGGGTTCAACACAAAGCTCCTCACTTTAAGTGTCTGAATGCCTTCAACCTAAAACACACACATACAAAACCATCAGAAACTACACCGTTGCACCATTTTAATATCATGTTAAAGATTCACTGTATATAATAGGCACACTGTTTATAATAGGCACTCACTACTACACGTAGATTCTTCTTCACTGCATCTTGACCCATGAACGAGGCAGCGACAGCAGTGACCTGTAAAGGGAGCTCCCCTGTTTTCAGAGGGATGATGGTGTATGTAATGAGTTTAGAGGAACCGGCTGCAACTGTAACCTGCTGTCTGTGCTGTCCCGTATAGGCCACACTACACATGTCCTCTGTCTTCTCCAGGATCACCATCACCTGCGAACACAAACGTCAATCAGGTTATAACTAGGCATGTGAATGAATAATTCAATAGCCAATCAGCAATTCACTATTCGAAAACTAAAAGACATCATTCGAATTTCACAAAACTTCAATTTGCTGGTCATAAATAGAGCGAATTTATGAAAAATACTGAACGTGCGAATTAAAACTTAAAACTTATGACTTTTAAAGGCGTACGCAAATTTTCAAACATTTCATTAACAGTAGTTATTTGAGTCATCAAAAACACTATTTTAATTTTACGAAGGGCATTTCTGTGTGGAGTTTGCATGTTCTCTCTGTGATGGTGTGGGTTTCCTTCGGGTGCTCTGTGTTCCCCCACAGTCCAAAGACATGTGCTGCAGGTGAATTGAATGGACTAAATTGGCCATAGTTTATGTGTCTGCATGTGAGAGTGTTTGGGTGATTCCTACTACTGGGTTGCAGCTGGAAGGGCATCCTCTGTGTAAAACATATGCTGGATAAGTTTGCGGTTCATTCCGCTGTGGCGACCCCTGATGAGTAAAGGGAGTGAGCTGACGGAAATTGAATGAATGAATTTAACAAAACGTCACTTTGCTGACAGTAGATTGAGTAAAGACATGATAAAATAAAGATATAAAACTTGCAGCTATAACTATTATGAATTTGCATGAAGAGAATATTCAAATGTTTGCTCTGCATTTATTAAACAAATAATCACAAACATTATTCAAGTTCCACAAAATGTCACTGTTGGCCTAAATAGATTCAATCCAATGATAAATGCTGATTGCGCAAAACACAACTTACTGTGAAAAGGGTGTTTGCGAATAGTCAAAAATTCAAATATTTGTTCTTGAAACAATTATTTGAATAATCAAAAACAAATATTCGAATACTCGAATTTCATGAAATTTTACTTCGTTGGCCGCAGTTCCCTAAAACTTCACAGTCAGCACTGTTATGTCCTGAGACAAAACTTTGGTGTGTACAATGTGTTTTTCGTCTCTCTCGCTCTCTCTCTGTCTCTGTCTGTAAAAAAAATCAGATGTATAAAACATTGTGTACGCGGAATCCCACACATATTATTTTTGTACATCCAAATTAACGTGAAACTGAGTGCATGTGCACGAGTGCAAAACCCCTCCCTGTTTCCTTTCTCTTATAAATATAGTAATGAAACTTTTAAATAAACTATTTTAATATAAACTTCACAGAATGTGAATTAGAGGTGCTCCTATCGGACACTCTAAAAAACGTTGAGTTATTTATTTAACCCATTTGTTAAGTTAAAAATATTTGGTGCTTTGTTGTTGTTGTTGTTTTTCCTTTATTTGGTTATTTATTTAATAAATCAACCTGTTGGGTAAATATTTGGTGCTTTGTTGGGATATTTTTAACCTTTATTGGGTTATTTATTTAATAACTTAACCAGTTGGTTTAAAAATTTAGAATTATTTGACTGACACAGAACAGCTGTAAATATATATATATATATATATATATATATATATATATATATATATATATATATATATATATATATATATATATATATATATTGTTTTTTTTTTCTTTTTTTCTTTTTTATTTAAACATTACCTCTCCGTGTTGTGTTTTTATATCCTTTTCACCAGCACTCTTTCTTATTGATTAGATTGACTTCATAACCAATCTAAACAGATAAAAACGCTTAAGTGTCTGGAACTTAAAAATGTATGTTATTTATTTACACAGCCATAATTATAAAATTAATAATAGTACTAGTAATAGAAGCAATAGTAATACCATAAAGGAAAAAAATAGCATTGAATCAAAATAACCCATAGTTGGGAAGGTGCTATAATAACCTATAGTTGGGTTTAATGTTGGGGTATTTTTAACCCAAGTATTTTAACTGAGGAGGTAGACCAGAGAAAAACTGTGTCATTAGCAAGTTTGTCCTCCAGAATAACAAAAGAAAAATAAATAGAGAGGGAGAATTTAGCAAAGTGTGGACCGAACAGGCGGGGGAAGAGAGGATGCAGAACTAACACCCTCTGAGGAGAGAGTTGCCTCAATTGTGGGCGACACTTTACTGTCTGGAGTAGTATTCGTGTCTGTGGGAGACAAAGATTTATTAAAGGAATACTTTGTTAGGGTGGTATAGCAGCACCCCTCCGCTCTTATCAAGGCAGCCCCACTGGCATTTCAGCCGCTTAATCGACGGCCGGGCATCATTGTATCTGCACTCTTGGTCAGTTTGTGGGTTGTTGAGGGGGGTTAACAGCCAAGTCTTCAATGGATAACCGCAGTCTCCTGATATGCAGTTAAATAATTACGCTCAATAAAATAATTTTAAAAAACTTAGCTGGAATAATATCTTTAAATACATCACTCACCAAGAAGCCACCCATCACGCACCCTGCCACCTTGGAGCCTCCTCGCTGTCTCTCATTCCAAATTTGGAACTCAAATTTTTGGGTCTCAGCACAGAGCTCTAAGAGGATCACTCTTGGAAATCTTAAACTGCTAACAAGCCAGTCATCATCTTGGGCTAGAAAATCACTGTGATCCCTAAAAAATGTGTTCCCTTCGGATTCAACCATTGACAATGTCCTCTAATAAGGCCAACACTGCCATTGCCATAGACTAAGGGTTGTATACATTTTCAAATGCTTTTATATGTTCTAAATCACATAATTGGTAAAAAAAAAAAAATATTGTGTCAATAAACCCATTTTATTAATTATAAATTAATAGCAATGTTTTTCACATGTGTTGTTTTTCACATGTGCGATACTTTGTAGTGTGCAATTTAACATAACTGCCACTAGGAGTTGCCAATAGAAATAAAACAAACACACAAGAAATATATGTCAGACATGAAGTTAGCGGGGACCAACGCACATTCTCATGTTCATTTCATCGATAGTAAATCCAAATGTGACCGTGAATTATGGCGTATGCAATGTTTTTGTTTTTGATTAAAAACTAAGCCTACTTGCAAATGCAAAGCGGTAGTTGCTGCAGACTTACACCCCATTTACACGGGGCGTCAGCTTCAACACTTCCCATTCACTTTGAATGGGTGATGCCAAGCGTTGCCGAACTCCATTGTGGATCCGTCGGCGCCGCTTTAGTGGCATTGCTCGCTGCAGAAATTGGGACTTGCTCAACTTTTCAAGTGCCAATGAAAGCGTCAGCCAATCAGATCTCTGTATGCAAATACACCAGCTCAGGCAGTAGCTGATTGCTTATTAATTTCATTGGCTGACGCTGCTGTGATGATCGCGTCAGCCCCAACTTCAGACACGCCCTCTGTCAAGCATTGATGCTGAAGCCCCATGAGAATGGGGCATTATGTGTAGACAGTATTTCCAACTGAAACTGAATATTAAGTAGGAGGGAGGCGGGGTTTTATTTTTGCACTCCTCCTCCTCAATTTTAATTAACAACAAACTAAAGCAGCAGTCACACTAGAGTTTAAGCATGCAAAATTCTGTTGTATGGTGCTCAGAAAAGGGGCTGGTTAAACAAGATCATTTGACGTTAAAAAAGCCAGCGATTGGTCCATATTTTACATTGTTTTATATATTTTGTATAATATTGATCAATTTTATATATTGGTCTTGCGCAATCACGTGATAGGTTTTGCAGGTCACTTGAACTTCGCAAAGAGCTTGCATTTCCAGTCTGGCACATTCACGTGTACATGAATGGAATGGGGCGAAAAGTGCAATGTGACCACAGCTTAACAGTTTGGAGAGGTGTGGCTAAGCATATTTTACAGAAACCATCAAAATTATGTCATCAGAGAAGGAGTGCCGTTCCAGAGAGGAAGTAAATTGTTGGATTTGATAAAAAGACACAAATAAATAAGTCACAAAGTTTACTGATGGTGTGGAACGAACCTCCAGTGTTGAGTTCTTGTAGTTGTGGATCACAGCTTTGATTTCCACTTGTTCATTTCTGGACACTGAGTGAGGCAAACGCAGGTCGATAAAGAACGGCTTCCACACGCGGACGTTATATGGTTCAGCTACACAGACACCTGCCAAAATTATACAGACAAACACATTACTGCTAAGTCCCTGGACAACTGTTAATAGCATTTTCTAATACTTTCTTTAGTTAATCTTTAATTCTTAAATTTGGTGACTAAATGAGATTCTACTAGAACAACAAAACAAAACAAAAAAATTGCTCCACATTATTCATTCCTTCATTCATTCATTTTCTTTTTGGCTCAGCCCCTTTATTAATCTGGGGTCGACACAGCAGAATGAATCCCCAACTTATCCAGCATGTTTTTACGCAGCGGATGCCTTTCCAGCCGCAACCCACCTCTGGGCAAGCATCACAATATTAGTAAGAAATATTTCAAATAATTTATATGCAAAAATCCTTAACATGTTTCCTTAAATCTAAATATGGTTAATGCATTTGTAATTCACATACAGAAATGCTTAAAGTAGCATTGGAAGTCATTTATTAACAAATGTGTATTATTCTTATGTAAACATAGGTGATCATTGCATTAAAAGACTAATAAAGAAATATAATAATAATAATAATAATAATAAAATAGTAATAATAATAATGTGCAATACAAGCTAAATAATAAGTTCTGTTTATTTAATGGTGGTATTAAAAGCTAAATTAGGGTTTCTGCAGGTTTCACAAAGTCAAAATTAAGAGTTTTAAGACCATTATGAATGAAATTTCAGACTTTTTCAGGACTTTTTAAATATATTATATTATACTTTTTTTTTTGCCATATATTTTAAATAAATTGTCAAAACAAGCAACCCCTAGTTGTATTACTTCACATTTTTCAACAAAACATATCTTTGAAAAAAAAAATCTTTAAAAACTGTAACAAACTAAATGTATGCACAATAGTCGGTCCAGGTCAGTGTCCTCACCATACATGGACTACAAATACACAGAGACCTTTTGAAAAAATATGATTGTAAGGACGATGATTAAACCACATGGTAAATAGTTATAAATAGAGTTTGGTTAAAAGTTATATAGAGTTGGATTGTTGGTGATTGGATTCGTGTTGGGTAGTTTTACATGGACATAGCAAAATTAAGACCTGTTTACAATTATTTTGTTTGTTTGTTTGACTTTATTATTCCCCAAAATGAAAATTTACGTCACAGCAGAGCTCTACATACTAAAAATAGATAAATAATGTACATATACATATACATATATATATATATATATATATATATATATATATATATATATATATATGTATAGGTATATATACGTGTATATATATATATATATATATATATATATATGTATAGGTATATATACGTGTATATATATATATATATATATATATATATATATATATATATATATATATATATATATATTAAAAAAAAAATAAATAAAATTACATTCATACTGCACAACTTAGTTCCAAAAACAATGAGTAAACACTTGTCCATATTTAATAACTAATTCAGTTCAACACAATTCATCTAGTATGAGTTTGGTTATACAATCTGATCACTGTTGGTAAAAAAGACTTCCTGTATCTTTCTCTGTAACACCGGGGATTAATTAATCTTTTACTAAAAGAGCTTGCACACTTTTGGACTGTATCAAAAAAGGGATGATTTTTCCAGCATTCGATCATGTGCAATCTCTTTTATATTAGGTAGTGCACAACCCACAACAGAATATGTATTACCTAAAAGACCAAATTTAAGTGAATTTAAGACTTTTTAAGGTCTAAAATGTAGTTTTTGAAATTTAGGACATTTTAAGACTTTATAAGACCCAGAGGACACCCTGTAAATAAAAATGGTTTAAATCATCCTGTTAAATATGACTATTATTATTATCATCATTATCAGATCAGAACTCATAATTAAGGACTCAGGATTAAACCGAAAAATGATCAGTATTACTTGTTAAAAAAAAACAATATGGGCACATTCGTTGCATAAAAGCAATTGCCATTTATCATTTTAGCTCCGCTGCTATTATTATGCTGCAATCTATAGGTTTGAAGAAGCAGAAGATGTTACACTCAAAAATGACTCTTGCTGCTTGTTCAAACTAATTATTTAATATAAATTGAAACAAGACAAATCTTAGTTTTTTTTTTTTTTTTTTTTGTCGACACTAACCCAGAGTTTCCAAGCCCCAAAAATGGAGCATTTTGGAAACACTGAAGAGGCCATTTTTGTTATAAAACGCTGCAGCTCCATGTCAGCGTGGCTGGGGGAAAACGGAGACATCTGAAAATGAGGGTGGGGCTGCACACATTCTGATTATGTTTTTTTTTTCAATATTAAGTACACAAGGTTGGTCTTGCATCCTTTCCTTAGGACATGTCGGGTAAATCTTCAAAGGGAACAGTGTACTTAAACGTCATTCATATTACCCTGGTTATGTTGTTTCACTATTTTAACAATAAAATTACTTTTTAAGATTCAGGGGACACCCTGTGAATAAAAATATTTTAAATGATCCTTTTAAATATTAGATTAAATAATCATACATTTAGATACAATAACGATCAACGCATAGCTTAATAATAATTACAATTAATATTATTATTTTTTAATATCATCATTATCACCATCCGATGTTGGACTCCGAAACATGATGTCAGGAATTGCCTGTTTTCATTTTGATATTAACAACTTAACAGACACCACAAATGTTGAGGCATCATGTAGCTGCATATTTTTATGACCGTCCTCTTCACTGTGTGCATATTTATAACAAAACTGATCCTATAACAGAACTGCTTACTTTAATTTTCATTGTAAAATACAAAACATGCCCTGTCTGCTTTGCTGAATGTCAATCTTAATGGCCATTATAAAAGCATAAGGTACAATAAGTTTAAACAATATAGGAAATAAAGGCAAGCAATCAGTAAAATGTGCAGAATCAGTGCACGCGGTTACATTAATTTATATATTAAATTATCTTTGTGCTCAGCCAAAACAAGTAGAGAACAAGTAAGATTCAAAAGACCAAAGAGTCATTAGATAGAGACAAGATGAATAAAATATCATGCTTAACACCTTTAGTTCGATGACATCCAGCGGTAGATCCTAGATGAACTGTTCGATGTGTGCTGCTCTCACCTGGGGAGGTGTGTTCAAAGTACCAGCTGATTGCCTGGAGCTCAGACTTCCGCATATGATGCAGCGCATGCCAGAGTGCGTTTGTGGTCATGTAATGTGCGTTTTCAGCAGTGTAGTGTGGACATAGATCTTTAAGGAATGCTAGGTGAAACGCCAGTGTGAATCGTTTTCGTTCTACAAGGCCATTTTAAAACTAAAACATATTAGTGTAAACGAGACCTTAACTATTTTTGTTTAATCTACTTAAATTTGTGTTGTGACAACATGAAAGTTCTGTTCACCTTTCTCAGGTGAGGCACTGACAGCTAGAAACCCCCACTGTGTGATACTGTCTGGAAGAACGGTGTCCACTGGAAGCACAGCCAACCTAAAGAAAAAACAAAACAATTAATACAACAACAGTGCGACATCTACATCGAGTCAAATGCTAAACTCTTACCCATCAGACTTGGCAGTGCTAGGCAGTCTGATATCGGTCCACAACCACGACTCAAAAAACTTGCTGCGCACATAAATATCCTCAAGATCAGCCAAATCATCTTCCTCAAACACTGAAGCCCCCTCTTCTTCCTCTTCTTCTACAATGACTTCCCGATAACTGTCCTGACGAACTCCGATGACATTAGCTTCGGCATGCAGCTTTGGCATGGATTGTAGTATTCTATCCCTCACAAAAAAAACTGGTCGTTCCGGAAAATGATATTCAAGATGTGGTACGAGAAAGAGGGTGGGTGGAGAAGTGGTTGGCGGAGCAATGGTTGGTGGAGCAGTGGTTGGTGGAGGTCTGGTAATGACGCCGAGCTCCTCTCCTCTGTATTCTGCACAGCAGCGCAGGAAAGCCAACACACAGCTCCAGTCCTCGGTGATGTAGAGAGAGCGACGGTAGCATGAATACGGCATGGGAATCTCCTTCATGCCATCTACACAACACCTCTGCAGGAGCTCATCTGAATAGGCCTTCTCTGAGTGAGAGAAACAAAAATATTTAAACGGTTAGGTTAGCTTCTGAATATCTTTAATAATATATTCTGACTTTTCAACACAGATTCAACACTTAAATGTTCTAACAATGCATTTATTCAATACTGCTTTAAACCAACACTCAATTTCTTTTGAAAATAGGAACTCTAGCATTTAGTAAATCTCCGGGTCTGGTGGTAGAACTTTTAACTTAGCTTAGCATAGATTATTGAAATAGATTAGACCATTAGCATCTCGCAAAAAAAAAAAAAAAAAAAAAAAAAAAAAGAACAACATTTTTCAATAATTTTCTTATTTAATGCTTGACTCTTCTGTAGATACATTATACACTAAAACTGACAAAAAATGAAAAGTTGCTACAGTATTTTCTATAGCTAGCAACTATACTCTCATTCCAGCGTAATAGTCAAGGAACTTTGCTGCTGTAACCTGGCTGCAGCAGGCTCAATGATAGTATGTAATGCCTGAAAATAGTCCCGCCAGTTAGAAACTGCTGCCTGCTGCTAAATCCATGTCATGACTGCTTAAAGAACATTTGATACACTGATAATTCCGACTTACCGAGCTGATCTCTGAGCTGCAGTTTGGCTGCAGAACGTCTTCGTCGTTTAGTTTTACTGGAGCAGTCTGTGAGAAACAAACCAATAAAAGTACATATAAAAGTCAACTTTCCATGGACAACCCATATCTTGGGGTAATTTTAATTTTTGTTAGATTTAGGCTACGTTTATATGACACAGCTAAAAATGGAAACATTTTTTAATTCGTTTTTTTTTTTTGTTCCATGTCTACACAAGTGTTTTAACGTTTACACTCTCAGATCTTGATGTCCAATTATGATTTGTAGCCAATATCTGATTTCATTTTATATATGATTTATTTCCACATATGAAAGAGGCCTGAAACCAATTTCTGAATATCCACATGCATGCGTTTTATTTCATGTTTACACAATCATACAGATCGAATCTGTCTGAATTCTGTTTGCTTTGTGTGTATCCAGTCACAAAAACACTGTTGCGTAAACAAACAGCCAAATCAAACAGGCTGAAAACATTGTCATGTAAATGGCCCCTTAGATTTCATGAAATGAATATGAAATTACTTCATTAACTAACATTGCTTTTTCATCTAATAAACTCCAAAAAAAATTGTTTTAACATTGGAACTTCTGTGTTACATTGGCTCTGACTTTAATAACCTTACTTAAAAATCTAAGCAATTGGACAAGGTGACTGTCAAAAGAATATTTTTCCAGCATTTTGTAATCCATTTTGACAACCTCCATTTTGTGCTATTAATTTTGCCCAATTATAAAATGTTTGACTGGCTTTATTTACACTTTTAAATGATTACATTGTAAATGCATTGTATTATTAAAAGAAATTAAGTAAAGACTTAATGTTAAAAAATAAAAAAAATACTGATGAAAAATGAAGCAGCATAATTGTTCTCGATGTAAAAACATTACTTATTATCATCAACAACAGTTTAGATGGATTACTGTAGGACCATCTGATACTGAAGACTGCCATAATGATGCTAATGATTCAGGTTTTAAATATCACTGGAATAAATTATATTTTAAAATGTATTAAAATACTAATAATCCAGTATAATAATATCCAGTAATATTACATCTTTAGCTGTATTTTAATCAAATATATGCAGCATTGGTACTGCAAGTAAAAGCATTAGAAATACCTCAAACCTTTGCTCAACAAAGTGACCAAACATATTCTAGTAGAACTGTATTAAATGTTACTGCTTTGAATGAAAAATGAAAGGAAATCTGAATATCTCAGATGAGGATTAGGAAAATATTTGTAAAACTCTTTGGAAAATACCAGCTCAGCCATGTGGAGAGAATTCTGTTGAGAAAATGTTGTAAGGTTTTTCATAACCCCATCAGATATAATACAAAGGCAAGGGCACTAGCTGCTGGAGAATGTGTAGGGGAAAAGTACTGTAGCTAGTCACTATCATGTTTTTTTGGAGGGGGATTGTCAGTAATTAACCTCATGCTGGAAAGAGAATAAAATACATTTAGATGCTATTTTTGAAGTAGAAATTGCTTTCACTTGTGAATCTTTATATTTAGGTAATATAAATGGATTAATAAAGACAAGAAACTAGAAACAAGTAACAGCTAGTAAAAAACTAATTACAAAAAAAAGGTTAAAATTAGAGACACCTAAGGTGATCTTTTTCATTAAGAACACAGACTGAATACTTTTTTCTGATTTGGAGTAAATGGATTAAATATTTTTTACCAATATGCCCAGCTTTTTCTAGAATTGTAACCTTTAAATGGATTATTATGTGTCTAAATATATATCTTTTCTTCTTTAAAGGCAATCTTCTAAAGGATTTGTAGCTCCCCATCTTTTGCTGGTTATAGTTGTTGTTGTTGTTGTTGTTAAAGGAAAGAAAACGCAAAGCATATGCAAGATCTGTAAGTCTCTTTCTGCATGAGAGATTATGTAAGTTATATATGTATTTTCTTTTGGAAACTCAAAATAAATAAATGTTAAATGTAAATGTAAAATGTTACTGCTGTGTCTATGAAAGACCTTCTTTGGAGTCAGTTGAACCTCCTGTGCTGGAGTGAAACATCAGTCCTGCATCACTGAAAACACCCATATTATCCTTGCCTCCTCCTGCGGTGCAGCCCATATCAGCCTGATCCACCACTTCCCACACCTGAATGAAAGAGTTTTATTTTTTATTTATTTTACTTTTTTCATTGAGGAGAAAGTTCTGAAAAGAACAGTGCACAGGGTTCATACACATATTTACAACACAAATTCCATGACTTTTCCAGGACTTTCAAGTCAATTTTCATAACCTGTTTCATGTAATGTCAACATATACATGGTAAATCATAAGAAACATTTCAATTTATTACAGCATAGCATAAAACATGCATTAAAATTTATTTTTATGTCTATGTAAAATAGATGATGCTTACACAGCACTAATAATGTGAGAGCATGTTTTAGTCAAGAAAAGGAAATAAGTAAAAACAACTAAGCTCCATTCCAATATACAGATATTGTCAAACTAATTTGAGTTAATCTTAATAGTTTGTTAAACTAGTAATAGTAGGTAAAACTTATTGTATTATAAAGCTGTGATCATCACTGCACTTTTCGCTCTAAAGACTTCCATTCATAGGCATGCGAATACGGCAGACCAGAAACCAGGCACGTGTTTCGCAGATCACTGCATACGAAAGTTCAAGCTTGGTGAATTCTTACCTGTGAAATCACGTCAGGTGATTGTGTGAGACCAATAGAAGATCGTTTAAAATAAGAAATTATAACATATGGAGCAATCGCTCACTTTTATTAATGTCTAATCATATTTTTTAACCCCGCCTTTTTTCACAGCACTGTACGACAGAATTTTGCAAGCACAAGCTCTAGTGTGACCGCAGCTAAAGTCGTTTTGGACAAAAATGTCTGCTAAGTGACTAAATGTAATTGTAATTTCCATGACTTTTCCAAAACCTTGTGGGTTTTTCTGTTTTTCCAAAACTTCTCCAGACCTGGAAAATGCCATGTAAAAAATCCATGACTTTTCCAGTTTTTCCATGACCGTATGAACCCTGAATGCAAATGACAACCACTCACCTTTTTCTGCGTCAAGCGGTTTTTACTCAACAAGAAGATGGCATTATCCACAGCTACCAGGCTGACCTTTGCTCCAACATCACCTTTCACTTGAAATTTAAAGCTGCTGCCTGGTGAGTAAGAACTGACAATTTCTCCATCCACTGGTCCAACATTAAGCTAGTAAAAATCACAAAATTGAATTTTATATTATAAAATTTATATTATAGGCAATGCCAGACATCATTGTTTTGATATTTCTGTTCAGAATTATATTTTTTAAAAATCAGAATGTTAATAATAACTGCTTATCAATACCACAAGAACTCACCGAACCTACACACCGGTCCTCCACATCAACAAACACTGAGTCTGCCACCACTTCAGCCCTATGCTGCCATGGCAAAACGTAATACGCCACAAACCGAAATGCAGGTAGCATTTCTGAGGTAATGAGCAGATGAACGCTTGTTACGTCCTGGCCTTTGACATTCACTCTACCAGCCTGAATTATTTTCCCCTTATTTAACACCTGGAAAAGAATTATTAGTATGAATAACACTGACAATACAGTCCGCTTTAATACTGAAATGTCTCCAGGGTCACTCACAATGTATGTGAGATGCTCCACGAGTGCTCTGTGGTTTGGTAAAGAGGATTTGATGTACACTTGGATGCTGATACTGCCACCGACCACCACTCGACTTGCTCCCACTGAGACGTGCAAGTAGTTATCGTGACCGCTAAAAGTAGAATATGGCTTGACGTATACCTCTTGAATGGCCTGCTGTTCTGGTTTCAGTGACGGATCCACTGTCTCCACCTATATGATGTTAAATATACAGTATTCAGCAGACAGTTAAAACACTCCTATTTTGGCTCATTTTCATTGAGTGGTTCAGTTGAGTATATTAAAGACCATTTTGAGGGATGTAAACAAAAATCAATTTCTTCTACTTAATAACTGTCTGAATGACTTGGACATTTTAAAACAGCACTGTTTTTGTCTAGCAGCTTCAAAAATGAAGAAATAAACAGTACAAGGACCAGTAATTCCTACGTTGCGTCCTTCTGGAGTGTTTAAAACAAATTCTATTAATTTAGCAAATAGATTGAAGATTCTATAAAAGATTATAGTATTTTTTTAATATAAATTCTAAAAGCAAAACTCTGCAATAAAATGACAATGAACAATAACTTGCCAAAAATGAAAATGCATTTTTAGTAATAAAATACACAATTTAGAACTTTTTAAAAACTCAAAAAAAAATTAACATTAAGGCAAAAGATTGATCCATAAATAATAAAAAATATAAAACAATACGAAAAAGGTAATCAACACTGGGTTAATGTTAAAACACAAACACAAACTCTGTTTCCTTCAGTCACCTTCCCTGTTCTTTACTTTATTTGAGATGCAGGGTCCAGAGCTTATATTAAACTCTCGTTAATTCAGTTAGGACATAACTCTTATAAACTTGTCTCAGGAAAAATATTACCAGTGTGCAAAATATGTCAGTGAAAGACACTTCAGTATTGCATTTCAGTAAAATACATTTTAGACTTAGTTTAAAAAACCATCTATAAAACCAGGAAAAAAAAAAAAAAATATATATATATATATATATATATATATATATATATATATATATATATATATATATATATATATATATATATATATATATATATATATATATATATATATATATATATATATTCTTCTATAAAGGCAATCTTCTAAAGGATTTGTAGCTCCCCATCTTTTAAAGACACTTCAGTATTGCATTTCAGTAAAATACATTTTAGACTTAGTTTAAAAAACCATCTATAAAACCAGGAAAAAAAATATATATATATATATATATATATATATATATATATATATATATATATATATATATATATATATATATATATATATATATATATATATATATATATATATTCTTCTATAAAGGCAATCTTCTAAAGGATTTGTAGCTCCCCATCTTTTACTGGTCATAGTTGTTGTTGTTGTTGTTGTAAAGGGATGAAAACGCAAAGCATATGCAAGATCTGTAAGTCTATTTCTGTTTGAGAGATTATTTAAGTTATATATGTATTTTATTTTCTATATAATTCAAGTAGTCAACGTTTATTATTCTGTAATTGCCTATTTTCAATAAGTGTGCTAGATTATATCTGTTTTCACATGATCATTAGCAATTAAAAGCAAAGCTAAAAATCATTTTGTGCTTGTCTTTTCTCGCCGTTATTTTCCCCTTCTCTTTTTCTGAGCCTGAAGAGTATTGTTAGATTTGTTTCATCATTCACTTGTCTAATTTCCAGTATAGTATATGGGACAGGCAATGGACCAAAGGCAATAGCTGTGTCTGTGCACGGATTTGCGTTCTTGTAGTGACCTGTCGTTCTCGCAGGTTACCTTTAAAGAACAAACTCGAACCACAAGAACACAGATCCCATATGAGAAACGAGATCCTGCGAGCTTCCTGTTGATTAACTGACCTACCACGAAAACATTTTCAACTTTATTAAAATTAGGTATTTTTTTCTTTTCAGTAAAACTTTATAAATATTTAAGTACTAAAGCACTGTCTATGAAGATAATTTGTAAAATGCAAATAAAAATGATTTTAGCAAGGAAACAGCCAGGACCACTAGCGGCAGCAGGTCCCTAAGCAGCCGATTAGTTCGCTTATGCAGGGATGTCCAAACTCGGTCCTGGAGGGCCGGTGTCCTGCATAGCTTTGCTCCAAGTTGCTACACACCTGCCTGGAAGTTTCTAGTATACCTAGAAAGAGCTTGATTAGCTGGTTAAGGTGTGTTTAATTGAGGTTGTAACTAATGTAGGACACTCTGGTCAATATTACAATTTGATTAGGTATAGGTACAAAGTAAAGTAACTTTCAGCACAAATGGGGCTTGCTGTTTTTGTGTGCGTTTATGCGAATGACTTACTTTCAATATCTGGGAATTGCCATACAGTATGTGCGTTTTCGGCATGTTGATGTGAATGTTGATGGTGCCACTGTGGACACTGATTGGACTTTCAAGAAAGGTGACTTTAACAGGAATATTATGAGTTGGAGATCCATCATGGTTACTCACGATAACCTAAAAAAACAGCAAAAAAACATGTTTGCTAATTGGAAAATGCTAACATCATGATGTAACATCAACTAATTGAAAATAGTGGAATAAACATATTTTGATGACTTTTATTTTTAATGATTAAATATGATATTGATTGAAAGTGGTGATAAAATTGTTGAATTATTATATTCAAAAGGTATGTTTTAAAACTGTAAGCATTGCAATGAATATTAGATTACCGTCATGGCTAACGGCAGACCAGGTTTATAATATTTTGGTGTGTCCTTGATGGTAAGCATGTAGGGTGAATTTACGATTTTAATGCCGGATTTCTCTGCTTCCACAAGATCGCTACCTGTGAAGAGGATAAAAGTTGTTGTGAGTGGTTGCCAAGCTTTAGCTATACTGTTACAAGTCAAGTGATACCTTGTTGATGTTCCATGAGTTAGGAGATTTTTAGAGCATTGCTTGCGTGTTGTTAAGCTAGGGTGTAGAACTTCCTTACCTGAACTAGTCAATACTGATGCTTTAACATACACCGTAGACCCCAAGAGGCTGTTTATGTCAGGATAAGCTCTCTTTATCTCCTCCATAGTCAAACTAACACTTCCTCCATTTAGCTGTAATAGACACAGAGTCGCAATAGTAAATTTCTACAAAGATAATTAAACTGTTAGCATGTTTAAATTAAACACTTACATCATCAATTTGCTTCATGGATGTGAGTCTCTTCTTTTCACCATTAATTTCAATACCAAACAGCACATACGCAACACCCTTCACTTGCGCGCCATAAAGATACCTGGATGAAATATATACAGTGACCACATGTACGGAATCAACACAATAAAAGGATTCCACAAACTTTCCAATATTATCATATAGGGCTGGGCGATAATTTGATATCGATAATTATCATGATATATACATTTTCAATAAAACAGTTTGTTAATTGCTCGATAATATTTACACACTACGCATAACGCTGCACAGGCATTTTGCAGCCTGCCCTCCCGGATGCCGCACGCAGTATACAAGTTTACAGCCATAAAGTGTTAGTGGCACTTAAAGAAGTAAGAAAAAAATCAGGTAAAAAAGGTCAGACACAGACATTGTTGACAAGAAACGTCACTAGACTTCAGTAGTCTTGAGCTACTTAATTTTTTGCAATCCGACACAAAAAAAGCAACAAGCACTGCAAACTGTGCAGACGACTCGTGTCATCAAAGCAGGCAACATCACAAACCTGTTTCATCGTTTAAAACAATATAACCCTTATGAAGATGCTAATAAGATTACAGACCCAAGTGTTTGTAAACCAGCACAACTACTCAGCAGAGTTTCATGTCATCATTTTTGAAAGCCATCCCTAACGAGGAAAAAAAAAAAACTTGAAAAGACAGACGAAAGATATGACAGACTATACAATCTCAATGAATACTTGATGCTTGCTGTAAACTACAGGCGGCATTATTTTAGGGCATTTGTCACTAAATTGATAGGATCTGTTGTCAAGCTTATGTTTCCTTTTTAATGTTAAGATATTTTCTTTTAAATCTGTAATACCACTATTGTCCCTCATTGACGGTAAAACACCCAGCCTTTAGATATTTAAAAGACAAAATTACCGAGGAAAAATCAGATGCCAGACATAATCTTTAAAATAATGACATATTAAAAATACTGCAAATAGGCCTATATGACAGATGTTTACAACAACAGTAAATCATCAGTTATTTTCCACAAAGCGAAGCATATATCATCCACCCACAGTTGTTTAAGACAAACTAAACTAAAAAAAAATACATATGTAAATATATATTTCTTTGAAAACGTATATTTTTGCAACAAATTTCATTTTGTATAATGTGCAACTTAATTTTGATGTATATTTTGTTGGTTAGTTATCTACAGCATAAACAAGAGGAAAGAATAACATCTGAGGTGAATCGCTTGAAAACAAGCCCGCTATATGATATGCTTTAGAGCCAAAACAGTCACTAATTACAGACGATGCACATATCTGCATTGCGCGCCCTGAATGCATGGCAAATACATATGATGTTATCAAACATTACATTTGATTTTTTTATATATCCTATATATGACAGAGAAAAGTGCAGGGTGAAAAACTCAGTCATGAAGAAATTCTCGTTTTAATTAGTGGACACAATAAACACAAAACACTCCTTGAAAGAAAATTAAACTCTTCTTTCACAGCCCGAACAATATGCGAGATTTGGGAGGAAAATAAGACTTTGAGTAGAGGGAGATCATTCTCCATTATCATCACGGGCTCCTTAATGTAAACTAATCTCGCTGTCATTTCTTTTCTGCTGTAAATATTTAGTTAGAACATAGCTTTACATTTAAACTAAATTCCGTGACACAGAAATATTTCAAAAGTTCACACTTAGATACTGTTTGACAACTTTAGCAAGTTAGCAGGTTTGGCATGCTGTCCGGGGAGAGAACCCTGAGCTCGGAGATAATTGAGCCCAGGGCTCCCGCCAGGTCCATAAAGCATTTGAGGGGAGTACGAGGTCAGGTGTTCTCGACAGCTCCCCTCAGCAAAAGAGTAAAGGAGGAGAAGGGATGGATGGGGGGTTTCTTCGGAAAACGAAGATAAGGGAGTAGTTCTTAGCTAGGTTACTTATAGTGAGTTTGGATCAATCCGATTGGCTAGCTAATGAGTGTAGATGAGTGGCCAGCTGCAGTCAATCATATCACGTGCTCCTCTCGAAATTAGTTTGTGAAACTTAATTTAGTAGAGTGTAAGTTGAAACTTAGTGTCCCCTTAAGTCAAAACTAGGCTACATTTTAACTTGCAGACTGCTGGTACAACTGGCCACTGGTGAGTAAATATTTCAAATAAAGCATCATTGGTTTTAAAATAATTCACAGCAATTTGATTTTTGACACACCTGGCTGTTATTTCAACTTCCAACTTCTCTGCATCCAGACTAAGGTGGGATGTTTTAGGAGTAAGTGTGACGTTGAATGCTGGAAGCACTGAAAAAAAAGAAGAAATGGTGTTAACACAGAAACGGAGAAAGAAATATGTAGAAGAAACAAATCAGGAGGTAATATGAAGGGCTTACCATATTTCTTCACTTCAAACTCTCTGCTGAAAACATTCTCTTTTCCCTGATCAAACTTTGCTACAACTTTCCATCTGCCCTCTCTAGGAAATCCAAAATATACTTTTGGTCAAGTCACACAAAAAAACTTCACACACACATGCTCACACAAGTAAAGCAGGGAAAATTAGTATTGAACATGTCACCATTTTTCTCAGAAAACATATTTCTAAAGGTGCCGCTGATTTGAAATTTTCCCTATATGTTGGTAACAACCAAAGAAATCCATATATGCAAGGAAAACAAATCTAATTATTTTACAAATTAAGTTATCTGTAATAAAATGAAATGACAAAGGGAAAAAGTATTGAACATATGAAGAAAGGAAGGTGTAGAAAGGCAGTAAAAGCCAAGACAGCAGCTGAAATCTCTCAGTAGTTATTCAGCAACCCTCTGCCCTTCCTCATTGTAATGTACTATTTGCTGCTTCAGACCAACATCTACATTAGCAGGATGATGAAGATGAAACCATTTCAGCAAGACAATGATGCAAAACACAGCCAAATGCTTTCAGAGAAAGAAAATCAAGCTGTAGAATGGCCCAGTCAATCTCCTGACTTAAATCCAATTTAAAATACAAAATAAAGATCTGAATTGATAGACGAAACCCACTGCATCATCAAGATTTTTACCCTCTGTTGAAGTCTGTGAAAAAAATTAATAAATAAAATTACACCTGAGCAATTTATGTGACTCAATTCTCTATATGAGAGGCGTCTTTAAGCTGCCATCACCAAAAAAGCCATTCCAAAGTCATTCCATTTTTATTACACAACTAAATTACTCAGATTTTTTTTTTTTTATGTTTGTATTGTTTGTTTGTATTAGTTTTTAGCAAAATCTGGTTCATTTCCATGTCAACAGCTTCTTTATATATTATTCCCAAGAAAAAAAAAACATGGCGTGTTCAGTACTTATTTTCCCCTCTGTTTGTACATACAGATTTGGTAAAAAAAAGTTTTGGTTTTTGTTTGTTAGGTATCTGTTTAAGTAAAATGTTTACATGTTTTATTCTAAAAAGTTCAGATAATATTTCTTCAGATTTTCAAATAAAAGAAATAAAGTTATGTAATGCTTTTTTAGAGAAGTGGTCAGGTTTATTCCACTAAATGATGATTTTTATCAATTTTCTGCAGTTGAAAGACAAACATTTATATAAATGTATGAAAACAAATGACCCTTTTTGTTATTTCATGCAAAATCAAAATGCTCAAATGTTTTTTTTTTGTTTTTTTTTTTTTTGCTTTTATATAATATTGTTTAAACTTTAAAGCTTTGGTGTGAATGGACCTAAAGGACACATATCCACCAAAGCATGTTTTTGCGCAGCTGAAAACGGCAGTGTTTTTTCAAAAATGTGTTCAGAAAAATATGGCACTTCTGATATATTTATATACACAACCTGACAAAAGTCTTGTCATCTATCCCAGTTGTAAGAGGAACAAATAATGACTTGATTTCTAGTTGATCGTTTAGAAAAGCAGCAGAAGGTAGATTTTTCAGCTGAATCAACTGTTAAATTGCATCCCAATCATCACAAATACTACTGAACATCAAATTAAAACCTGCATGGACCTAAGATTCTGAACTAAATCAGTCAAGTTTGGTGAAAGAAAAATCATGGTTTGGAGTTACATTCAGTGAGGGGTTTACAAGAAATCTGCAGAATGGATGGCAACATCAACTGCCTGAGGTATCAAGACATTTGTGCTGCCCATTACATTACAAACCACAGGAGAAGACAAATTCTTAAACAGGATTGTGCTCCTTCTCATACTTCAGCCTCCACATCAGTACCTGAAAGCAAAGAAGGTCAAGGTGCTCCAGGATTGGCCAGCCCAGTCACCAGAGATGAACATTATTACATTATTATAATCTAGAGGCCTTTGCCTTTCATAAAAGCCACTTCTGATTCCATATGATCAACTAGAAGTCAAGTTTTTAATTATTGTTTCTAAAACATAGATGGGGGACAAGATTTTTGTCAGGTAGTGTATTTGGCTAGGGCGAAAAAACACAACAGTGGACAAGCACCCTAAACTACATCTGAATATTCTTTAAACAACCTCAACACTCTATTTATCTTTTGGTGCATAATACTCTGTTTTATATTCTACACAACACAACTGAACTATTCTGAATGCATACTTGACTACAGTAGACAGTGAGAAGATGTCAGAAAAGACCCCATCGATTGCTTTAACTCTCCCAATACCATGCACCGCAATTCCATCTGGATTCTGAAACATGAGCAAGTTGTGCTGTAAGCATTAATATTCCAGAAAACAAACAAACAAACAAACAATTGTCCAGCAAACATGATTACAACACTTAGGTTAATGTGACAAATCACCTGAATCTCCAGAGATATGGTTCTCTCAGAAGAACGAAACTCCAAATCAGACACAAAAGCCCTGAAACGCACTGGGAAAAGGGGAATAATTGTAAATTTAAATGAGTACTATGAAAACAGCTCAATAGCAGCATGTGAGAGCTGACCTTTGTCTCCAGGGTTGTAAATAGGTTTGTCGGTCTGAATAAAGATGTGTCCGGAGCGGAACGACACCGCTATTACTTTTTCTGCACGATAGATGTTGCCGAACTGAGCAACGAGCTTCACATACTTCTTTTTTCCATCTGGAAGTAGCAAATTTGGGTTGATCTGATAAAAAAAAAACATATTTGATTATACTTGCATGCAACAAGAGATGTGATCATAAACATTAGAGAACTTCAGCAAAGGGCTTTATTTACGAATAGCTTGTATGAGCACTAAAATAATTTCAGAATTTACGAAACTCACACAGTGGGAAAATTGTATTGTATAAGCAATTTAGTAGCTTATTTTATATGATAAATTATAGGATATATGCAAAATGGCTTTTAATTCTTCAGGTACCTGGGTCAAATGCTTCCGGTGAACTGTATGCCGTTAAACAATTTAGCGTGTTTAAGGTCTGTTTTCTTTAAAAATCAACCATTTGTACCGCCGGATTGACATATGATATAAAGTGGGTCTCCAAATGTACAAGCAGCACTGCATTAAACTACATGTTTTTAAAATATGGAAATGTATTTTACTCCAGTTTTTTTCAATGGAGTTTCTAGGCTCGCCTTCTGATCCTGATGTGCGATCTTTTCGTCTAGTTTTACACTTAAACAACAAAATGAATGGTGAAGTCTACTTAACTGATTATATTTTAATTACTTTACACCATCGATGCTGTAAATGGAATTGTATAAAATTGAAAAAGTCACATTAACCATTCACCGGAAGTAAATCGTTATAGGAAGAAACCCTAGTTGTGCATATACCCTATTGACTTACTCGGGTTTGTGCTTATCATTAGAGTGTGGAAGCTTACTTCTTGAGATTAAAAAATATTAGCAATAAATCAAAAATAATAATAATTTAGGGCTTGAAATTGCGACAATTTTGGTCACATATGCGCCCGAAATTTTATCTATGCGACCTCAAAATATATTTGGGCGCATTTGTGCGAGTGCAAAAAAATGTTGTGTGCGACCAGTTTTTACTGCAAAATGTTCATCACATGCGCGGATTCGGGAAACATTCACCAGAATGCATTTCTGCACTTGAAACGCAGCGCTCAGTTGTCAGGTCAATTTGCGGCAGTAAACAAAGCCAAGTCCGTAATGCTTGCCCCGCCTTCGCGCTCTTCCCACCACAGCTCTGGCACTAAAATATCAGCTGTCAATCACTCAGTCAATGCCTTCTGGCTTGGGATGACAGAGAGAGCTACTACCGCGAAAAATTATAAAGCGCTGAAAATGAGAATGAAGATAACACTGACAGATTTTGTTTTAGAAACCATGGCATCTAAAGTTACAAATAATGACACATCTTAGTAGTGATCATGTGCTGAATGGTAATCCACCACCATCTACACTTTTCGAAGAGTGAATAAAAGACTTCCATTGGCTTCAAGTCCGCTATGAAAAGTCTGTGGGATGGAATTTTCAGGTAACTGTTTGCCACATCTAGCACGAGAGCCTCTGTTTAATCCTTCATATAATCGCCAGATGCTGTCCGCCATGCAAGTGGCAGCTATATGTCAAATACACCATGTACACCATCGCAAACGGGCTTACACTGAGTAAACTAATATCGCTACTCATGAAAAGACCATTATTGCTATTAACATGACTTATGCATATAATAAGGTGCAGTATATGTCAAAAGCATCAGTGCAATATCAGACAGCACCCGTGAGAACAGCACAGTTATATCGTTAACAGATTCATCCATGTCAAGCAGTGCGTGCAGGGCCGGTGAGCGGTCCGTGTATCTTTTGGTCACTCAGTTATGTTATAAAAATCTATTTTCTTGTGATAATGTCGCTAGTTAACACACTCAATGCATCTTTTTTACCAACACATCCCATAATGTCTAAAATACCAGCCTCTACCAAATGGTAGATATGTCAGTTTATGGTAAAAGTACCAGGCTTAATACATATACAATGAAAAATTTGAAAATATGAAGTGTAATACCAATTTACATAAAAATATTCAAAATAAAACATTTTTGAATACTAAATCACCTTTTTAAGTTTTTTAAGTATGCCATAAAATATTTCATCACAAAGGATTCTCATTTAACACGTTTTCTTGTTTTTTTTTACAATAAAACCAAAATCAAGTGCAGTAGTGTGTGACAGGATTATGTTTGATATTTTTTTTGTAAACCAACATTGCTGTGTGTGCAAACCATCACTTTGCTTTTTAAATTACTTTAACAGTCTGCTATTTAAAACAGTAGAAACATGGTCAACCATTTTGTAGAGGGGCAGTCGAAGGGTTAAAGGGGTAAGATACCCAAAACTTAATTTCTTTCTTCCATTGCACACAAAAGTAAATCTTTGAAATAAACTAGACGGTACAAGACGGTAACATTTGACTTTTATAGTCTTTGCTTTTCCTACTGTGGAGGCCAATGATTACAAGTATCTAACATTCTTCACAATATCTTATTTTGAGTTCAACAGAAAAAGAACCTTAACAAATTTGGAACTACTTGAAGGTGAGTAAATTGTGGGTAATTTTTGTTTTTGGGTAAACTATCCCTTTAAGCCATTTTGATGCAGAGAAGGGTTTCATGCATTCATACATAAATTCACCTCTAGGGTTTGCAGGGCGCTGTAGTTGTTGTCTGAACTGAGGAAAACCGAGCCCCGCGACAAGGCAGTTTGGGAGTTTGGATAGTCGTAAACCACAACAGTGACTTCTACCACCTGTGCCAGGTTGTGTCCCTCCACCAGGATGTTCTGTTTTGTTCCAGGCCTTATTTTTGCTGGAGCTAGAAGAGAAAACCTCAAGAAAAACAAAAGATGCATTTGCACCGAGTAGTTGCAGGAGCTCAAATCATAAGAACTACAGTATTCAACATTTGAAAGGGATCAAAAAAGTTAATCAAAGTTGTCCTGAGGCAAGAACACATTTGGATTTTTGGAAAGGTTTAAGTCCAATTCCAAATGTTGACTAGTTTAGATAACAAAGGCCTGTTTCCCTGAGAACAAATAGCCCCACATACTGTTTCCTGGTTGCATTTACAACATCATAAATAGAGGATTAAATTAATTACGACAACTTGTTTAGCTGCTTATCATGGAGACTGAGAATAAAAAAAAAACAGCACAGTGGAAAAAGGAAACAGGAAAATAATGAGACCATTAGCATTCTGTATGTTTATGCTGCATAACAATTTAAAAAAGCATGAGATGGAAATTTCTATTTAAATAATTTTGCTTCTGTGCAAGTTTTACCTTTTATATAAATTTTAGCAAAAATAAATCCATTCTTCAATATTAGAAAAATAAATATCTATTTATTATTGACAATTGGTTGAATTTGGGTTTTAGAACATATGGTCATGCATAGTCATTTTTTATAACTTTTATTAGGATTGGAAGAATAGTTAATATATATTATTGATACATAATTCATTGTTGTGAATTTATAGTTTATTTATATAGCTTGTGTCATATTTTTTTATATATTTTAAAATTGGTTCATGCAATTTCCTTTTTTTTCTCACATTTATCTATTTATGAACATGTGAATTAGGGCTGCACGATATTGAAAAAAAATCAAACATTGGGATATTTTTGTATTCTGCGATATATATTGCGACATGAATACAACTGCACTAAATGAATTAAATCACCATTTGGAAATAATTTAGAATTTTAGATGGATTGGAATGATTCTGTATGGAAGTGCAAAAATATAATAAACAATCTATAAGCGTTGATAAGTTCAATAATGAGAAAAATTGGGATGACGACGGCAAGTGAAGAGCGGGAGGGCTAGAGATAGGCCAGAGTCACGGTGGCAGGACAGATTGCCCGTCAGGCCACCTGGAAACGTCCAAGTGCTCCCAATGGCCAGTCCGCCCCTGCCGACATGAACTAATGAGCTATTAATGTATAATTATATCTCTTAATTATATATATTAATTATATACATTAACTCATCCCTCATGAACTCCTGTATTTAAACTGTTGATGTTGACAACCCTTTTCGGTAACACTTTAGTTTAGGTCACAATTCACAATATTAACAAACCATTAACTAACACTACGAGATTAATAAACAACTAACTGGCTGTTTATTAATAGTTAGTAAGGTAGAAGTTGGGTTTAGGTTTTGGGTGGTTTTAGGGATTAGTCGCGCCCCCAGAAAATTTTCTTAGGGGTGGCCAAGTAAGGCCACACCAAATCTTGGGGTGGCACACAAAACAATAATGAACTGTGTATATATTGTGAACAATGAGTAATGTTATGTTTTTGTTTCTGGTAAAGGAAATAATGACGTTTTAAATAATTCCATTAATTACTCTTTCATTAATTTCTCATTAATATTGTAATTTATTTCCTTAAATAATTCAGCAAGTACACATGCAAACCAAATAAAAACCAATATTTAGTTTAAAAACTCCTTTCAGGTAAGTTATTTTTCACATACTTTTATTGTACAACATACAGTATATGCCATGTCTAAAATGAATGAAGATTAATGAATGAAATAATAAAACAAACAAACAAACGAACAAAAGACATTACTACATACACACACACTTACTATACAGACTCCAATAATATCATTTATCCATGTTCCTTTTTGAGCCACAATATTATTAATAAATATACTTCTATGATGTACCTTTTTGCAAAATACATCCACAAAATCATTGAGATTTTTGGCTCTAAAGTAAACCAGCAAAATAATGGAGTTTCTAAATAAACTAGATTCTGAAAAGCCGATTTCAAAATGCATCTATTAATTTATTTGGATTTGTGATTTTCAATCAGATAAAACACAACTTTTTCATTTCAAATATAAAAATTTCTTAATAAAAAGTGTGCAATCTCAGGTGGCGCTGATCAATAGTTTAGTATTTTTATTATTGTGAATTCAAGTAAGTACATTTAAATGAATAATATCAACAACTAAATCATATTGGGGTGGCCACAGGGGCTTTATAACTACTATTACACAGCTAATATCTTAATTATAGGCACATAGTAAGCCAGCAGTTAATAACATGAATTGTGACCAAAACAAGTTTATGAGGGTTTTAAATTAAGCATTATCATGTAGTATAAATTACCACATTAACTTATGCTAAATTTAACCATTATAAACTTTTGACAAGTTAATGTATAATGATATTGTGACTTTATCGTTATCCACACATGAACTCATGCGACTCAGGTTGTAAAGATTAGTGCGCACCTTAACTCATCCTTAGTTCATAATAAAGTAACGTTCAGCTTACTTACTAATACTTCATTATTCATGTACTATAATTGCAAAGTGTTACCAAAATTCAATAAAATGTATTGTTATTAATTTATCAAAGTTACAAATGGTACAATTACAATTTCATAGGTCATGTTTTTAAAACCTTTACACAGTCACAGGCTTCAAAAAACTGTTGCAAAATGATAAAATCTAAACCACACTCAACACTGCATACATGCGAATGATCACATTGCCATATTGATGCAGAAAATATACATAGTGCTGCCCTAATGTGAACTGCAAAATCGGTATTATGTAGTTTATGTATTATGTGTTTGTATGGTACTGTAGGATATTTTATGTTGTTTCAATGTAAATGATCTGCAATCGATAACAAACTGTCAACTTTGCCTAACCTAAAAAGAAATAAAAATGTTATAATATTTAAGATGCATCTAGTCTTATTGAAATATATCCCACAAGGCACACTTATTTGTTTAGTAAATAAATTACAACTCTGTGAAATTACCCATGATTATCTGTGCATGTGTGTGTTTACTGAGGGCAGAGGACAGTTACTCACGACGGAGAAGGGTCTTTGACCGGCTCACTGTAAACAGAAAAACACACTTCAATTGAACTCCAGTTCAACCAGTATTTACATTATAGAATTTGATATGCAGATATAGTTGAAGTCAGAATTATTAGCCACCCTGTTTAATTTTTCCCCAATTTCTGTTTAACGGACATTTCTTAACATAATAGTTTTAATATCTCATTTCTAATAACTGATATATTTTATCTTTGCCATGATGACAGTAAATAATATTTGACTAGATATTTTTCAAGACTCACATACAGCTTAAAGTGACTTTAAAAGCTTAACTAGGTTTATTAGGTTAACTAGTTAGGGTAATTAGGCAAGTTATTGTATAACGACGGTTTGTTCTGTATCGAGAAAAATATATAGCTTAGGGCTAATAATATTGACCTTAAAATGTTTTCCTTTATTAATAACTGCTTTTATTCTAGTTGAAATAAAATAAATAAGACTTTCTCCAGAAGAAAAAATATTATCAGACATACTGTGAACATTTCCTTGCCCTGTTAAACATAATTTGGGAAATTATTAAAAAAAGAAAAAAAAAATCAGAGGGCTAATAATTCTAACTTCAACAGTATATATATATAACTTTATATATAAATATTTTTCTACACAATTCTCTTATAAATACTAAAGAAATAACAGTCCGAAATGACTTTATTAGTTTAAGCACATTTTACAACAAACAACATTGTTAAACATATTGATGCTTAATTTGTGGTTAATATTGTTTTAATATAATCGTTCATTTTCGGGACACAAAACGAAACAGGGTAACGTTAGGCTACTTACATTTGTCGCATATTAGGTCTCCAAACCGTCCTCTTGCTGCTCATTTGACAAGATAAACACATTATAAAAATCAACGTCGACAAGATAAGAATATATTTTTACACATTAAAAGTTAATAATGCAGAGTTAAACGCACTGTCGTTGAGGGAAGGCCTTTCCATCGCAGATTTGACAGAGCAGGGTCGCCCATAACAGCAGCTGAAGAAGCATCGTCCTGCTGAAGTAACCGCCACTCAATATGTCAGAAATAACTAGAAAACAAACAGCTAAAATATCGACATATGCCCAAATCCCTCCTCCCACTAAACTGGGAGCTTAGTGAATCTCGAAACTTTGTAAAGCAATTGTGCAATGTTTGCAGTGTATTCTGGGCAAAATCAGTTTTCTTGACAACACACAGACACCCAGCATTAGAAACGTTTAAGGTGCTGTAAACAAAATGGTAGGCTATAAAAATCTATTTTTATTTATTATTTGGACATTTTAACTGTGTGCGTTGCATTCTCTGCATTGCCATTTGTTGTCATTGGTACATTAAAGTTTATGCTGCACTTTGTATTGCAGTGTTTACTCAACCTGTCAGCCTACAACTTAAAAGGATCATTATTTAAAGTTATGTCCTGAGCAGGTTAAAGGGACAATATGTAAAATGTTTTTATTTATTTATTTTTTATTTATTAGACAATTTTGCTGATTTACCCATTTTAATTATTTTAGAAAATGTTCAAATCCATAAAAATACTCATTTTAACTAGTGACATGGTCCATGTCAATGACATCATGACCCTATATATCCGGTTAGATTTGATATAAAACAGAAAAACAACAATGACGTTTTAATATGTTGTATGATTTATTGGACTGCACAGAGCCTAAATGTATTTAGTATGATAAAACAGTACTGCTCATATAGGAAGAGCAGAAAATGGTGAACTGTGGCATAATAAAAGCTCTGCTGCTTTAGTGCCTTAGCTGGATTTAGAGTCGTTAGCTATGTTTTCATCCAGAAATGAGAATAACTTTATGCCCAAAACTGATATATCGAAAAAAAAAAAAACAAAAAAAAAAAACGTGCGAATGAAGCATTGTTTCCATCCAATGAGTCAAAAAGAACAAAATCATCACTTCCTGATTAACTGACACCAAATATCAACAATAAAAACAGAATTTGCTGTTGTAGAAGAAGCTGCGTCAATGTTTTGCTTATTTAATAAATGACTTGCAACTCAGAAGATGATGCCGACATGCAATGAATACGTGATGGCGTTTGAAGACTTGACACGCTTAGCACAGACACTCTTGACAGTTCTGGAGGTTATTAATACTATAACAACACTAATATTGAAAGGGTTAAGGCATTTTAGAATGACCAAATCAACACATTAGATGTTTTACAGTGTGCTCAGCCTGTTGGTTTGTCCATTCACACATTATAATCATCACAGGATCTCTAAAAAAATCCCCTGACCTTGTTTAATGCATATATTGGAATTTGTTCAGAAAAAGTGGTTCGATCGTAGCTTATGCGCATCTTTTCTTATGAAATAAAACATTTATCCTACTCAGTTATGTGCTTACATTTTCAAAAATTTATGAGCATCTTGTTTCCATCAACTGATGGAAACGTAGCGACTTCAACCAGAGACTTTGCTTGTCTGCTCCATACTAAGATAATAGCATTTTATACTTTAGCTCATCTTTGAACATGATTTCTGCAGGAGTCCTGTAGGATGTAACGAAGATGACAACTCCATGGTGCTATACTCAGTCACTGCATCATCAAACTATCCCTTTGTTGTGAAGTCGTGCCTAACATAACATACTAATCTTTTGAAGAGATAGTACCTAATTGATACCAAGTTAAAGTGATGACTATAACTTTTAAATTATTTACATAATATTTTTTGGAGGAAGCCATAAAGTAAAACTTTAAAAAGTAAAACTTTCCAAGTTTGGAAATTGGTTTCAAGTGCACAATTTTGAAAACTATACGTTAATTTGTTCAGTCTACAGATTAGAGCTTTAAATCTGTGCAAACATGATCGAAAGTCAGACTTCAGTATTGTTAAGCATTTAAAGCTGAAACAAAAAATTGAAGAGATTTTATTAGTTTACTTTCAATAGTTTTTACTAATCAATGTGAACAGGCACAATTAGTTGAAACTTCCTGAGCATGTTAAAGTTAATATTTTACTAACAACTCTCTAAAACAGATCCTCAATTAAGATGGTCTATTTACCACAAATTTAATTCACAATACTTCTTGATAGTCGAACAGTTTGGATGTGTCCGAAACAACATACTTCCATACTATATAGTACACTAAAAAGAGGATGCGAGCTGAGTTAGAGGGGTCTGGATGCAGACCTGGTGCAGTGCAATCTGAGACGCATCAAATGCTTTTGAATGCGCTCACCTAACCCCGCCCCTAACCCTACCCGTCACAGTGACGTCACTAGCTCCATTGAGTGCATTGTGTCTGACATTGCATCGCTGAGTGATGCAATCTCAGCTTGCATCATAAAGGCTGCATCCAGATACTATTGAGCTGAGTAGCATGTCCAAAATCATAGAATTCGAAAATCAGTATGTGAGAAGTACCCGGATGACCCACTACTTCGCGGAAGATTCTGAAGTGTGCATCCTCTACATGCTGCACAATCCTATGATGCCCTGCGAGAGAATTCATGAATGGGAGTGAAGCAACGCAACTCACTCGGGTAGGTCATGTGGATCATGACAAAATAGCAGATCTGAGCTCCATTCATACTGCTCGTATGCCCATTCATACTAGAACATACTTTTCTAATGGCCGAGTAGTATGTTTAAACTCAAATGCAGTACCTACAGAGTAGTAGGCGGTTTGTTTTAGACGCAGCCGTTGCCTCTCATCTAACATACTGTAGTACCTACTGATACATTTAATGGTACATAATCATAGCTATTTAATTTATCTGAGTATATCTCTATCGCCTCCTTGTTATGACATGTGTAAAAAGTAATTCAACTACAGTCTCATTCAGACTACACAATTTTTGCTGTCAATTATAATAGTCACTGCGTCAGATTGAGATTTTTTTAACAAAGCAGTATACAACCAGTTACCTTAAAAGATGTTCACATAAAATTTCCCACACCACATTATGAATGAGAACGTAACGAGTAATTTGTTAGTTAACATATATTTCAATGCTCACTCACTCACCAGGCTGCAAAGTCCAAGCGTGTCACTCCACAAAGCTTTCTTCTATTTCTTGGAAAACAGTGTGACAGAACTCGTGGATGACAAGTGAAAAAATTAAACCTGCTTGAGTTTCTGTCATGATGCCTCGAAACGTTGCAGACATGGCATCGATTGCCATAAACTACGAGAATGTACAAATGTCCACAAAACCCTACGTCAAGTAAATTGCCATCAAAAAAAGTAATGAGAATAATCTGAATGAAGCTTAAGTTTAAAGATCAGTGCTTTGAATTTGACATTTTTCATCATTGAAGATTTTATTTTTTAGTAAATAATGACTAATTGTGGACCATAGGAAGAACTGATACATGTAGGAATCAGAGTTTTGCTACAATTTCACCTTGCGGTCTACATCAGACCTCACTGCCCGAGTCAGAGTCACTGTAATCTGCAACCAGAGACTTTCCAGCAGCACACAAGTCAATGCTGTTTTCCTCCTCTGATGAAGAGCTTGCTTTACAAGCATCTGTAGTGCAGCTGTTAATGTCTGTGTTTATGCTCACATTGATGTTATTAACAATGGATGGTAAGTCCGTGGCGTCTGTGTCCTTAGCTGCTGGATGAGTGTCAACTGGCAAAATAGTGCTCATAGTGTTGTTGGTTTCCGACTTGCTGCTTTCAGATTTCCTACGCACCAGTATCGGTAAAGTGGATGTAGAAGAGCTCAGTGCTTTAGCAACTGCTGCGCCTCGACCCTGCTGGCCTAACTTTTGCAAAAGACTTCCAGCGGCTCCACCTGCTGCAGATGATGGACTATTGAACCAGGAACGAGATGATATTTCTTGCCTTTTCCACTGCTTTTTGTCTTCATATGCTTAAAGAAAGAAACAGTTTTCAAGAGCCTCAATTATAAAGCCACAAAAATGCAGAAAATAGTTGCAAAAATGTATTTTAAAAAATATTTAACAATAATAACAATGCCTAAATATTTTAGTAAAATTAAACGCATTCAAATATCATTCTTATGTAACATTATTAATGTTCAAACTCATTGATTTTTGACCTGAAAAGATTGCAGAATAATTCTTTAAAGGGTTAGCCCACCCAAATAAATTTTTATTAATTGCCTTCATGTCATTTCAATCTCCGATATTTTAGATGAAATCTGAGAGCTCTCTCATCCTCCATTGACAGCAAGGGTCCGAGACATTCAAAGACCAGAAAAGGAACTAAAAACATTGGCAAACCATTTTACATGACAGCTGTTAGGCCTGTGCAATTAATCGAAAATCCGATTTCGATTACGGCTTCTAACGATTATGAAAAACCATTAACCGAGATAAATGATTATTCCATTATTTACCGCCCCCTTTCCAGTTATCCTCACTTGTTGTTCTTAAAAGCGCGAAAGACCGCATGCTTATGTGCGTGTGTGTGCGGCGCACAGACAGTCAGAAGCATGTGGTCAGCACTTGGTCTCATTCGCACATTGCGACGAGCAGAGAGCACACACATCTAAAGTCATTAACTTTAGCGCTTTAATGTTCAAATAGGTGTCAAAACGCAGTGTTTAGTGATTATTTATATAAACCCTCATTTGTGTAAAAAACAAACGAGTTGAGAATCAAAAGACGCATGAAAGCGAAACCATTAAAGAGACAGAGCACAATAGCTGCCGCCTGTTTTATCATGATTAATACAACCCCTCTCCCTCTTGACTGAAGGACTTTTGTAGCTAAAGAGTTTTTCTTACAGTGAAGATGCTTAAAGCAGTTTGTTTCATATTTTTATTCTATTGTATTTATTTCTCTTTCCTTTGCAGGGTGGAAAATAACTGTATATATGCAGTTGAAGTCAGAATTATTAGCCCTCCTGAATATTAGCAATCCTTTTCCTCCCCAATTTCTGTTTAATGGAAAGAAGTTTTTTTTTCAACATTTCTAAATATAATAGTTTTAATAACTCATTTCTAATAACCGATTAATTTTATCTTTGCTATGATGACAGTACATTATATTTTAGTAGATATTTTTTTAAATACAAACATTCAAATTCAAAGTGTGATTCAAAGGCTTAATTAGGGTAATTAGGCATGTCATTGTATAACAGTAGTTTCTTCTGCAGACAATCAAAAATATATATTGCCTAAAGGGGCTAATAATATTGACCTTAAAAGAGGTTTGAAAATATTTAAATCTGCTTTTACTCTAGCCAAAACAAAACAAATAACCCTTTCATTAGTGCAAATACTGCTAAAATTTGTTACTCTGTTAAACATAATTTGGGAAATATTTATTTTTTAAAAATTCTCAGGAGTGCTAATAATTTTGACTTCAACTAATAATCGTTTGGAACAATCGTGATTACAATTATGACCAAAATAATCGTGATTATGATTTTTACCAAAATCGAGCAGCCCTAACAGCTGTTAAACTGTAATTATGAGAAGCTGTAAGAACACTTTTGTGCACAAAAAAAAAACAAGAAAGATTTCGACAATGTTACTGGTTTCTTTCCTGGACTTTGAACCTCTCAGAACCACTGCACTCTATGGCGGGTCAAAAAGCTCTTAGATTTCATCTAAAATATCTTCTTTTATGTTTCGGAAATAAATAAGGCCTCAGGTGATTGGAAGAACATGAGAATGAGTAATGCCACGGTCACATTGGAATTTGTGCATGCGAAATTCTGGCGTATGGTGCTGAGAAAAGGGGCGGGATTAAACACAATGATTAGACATTTTAAAAAGCGAGCGACTGGTCCATAATTTTAATTTCTGTGCAGAGAGGTCAGGTTTTGATATTCGATTGGTCTCATGCAGTCACGTGATGCGATTTCGCAGGTCAGAGTTCACCACACTTGAACTTTCCAATGCAGCGAACTGCGAAACAGTCTACGGGGAAAAAAAGTGCAGTCTGACTGCAGCTTAGCTAATAACTAGGGCTTGACATTAACTTTTTTGATCACCAGCTACTGTGGCCAGTAGTTTTTTAATATTACTAGCCACTCACCATTTTCACTAGCCACAATTTTGTTTTTGGAAAAATATATTTTAAATGCATAAATTTGACTTGACATGCTAAAATTACTTGATATAGATTTTGTGTTTTTATTCATTCATTACACTTTTTTTGTGTGTCGTGTATGACCTTGCTCAATGAGTATGAGCAAATGGGAAACTATGGTTTAATAGAGTTTCACTACAATTAGATCTTATTTCACATGACTTTTCAGGGCTCAACATTAAGGATTTAACTATTTTTTCTCTGGCCACACCAAAAATAAATAAACAAATAACTAATGACTTCTCATCTACAAATTATAACTAATAAAAATAATAAAAGGGAATATATAAGGGAGCTGTACACATGTGCTTTTTATCAATCAAAAACTTTTGTAAAAAAAAATGACATTTTAGAAAGAATTATTGTCATCTCTAAATCTATCTCTTCTTAAATCAATGTTATTGTAAAGGATGATAATTAAAAAAAAAAAACTCCCAAGCAAAGGAAAGCAGGTTAAAAATACTATGTGCGATAATGAAAGGATGATCACGTGCAAACGTTAACATTAGGCCCATCAATAATTTGTTCAAAGAATGGTTAAAGCAAAAGTGGCAACCGCTGCTGCTTAAAAAATATATATTTTTTAAAGAATCTGTCGCTCTTGAAAGCAGCAGGACTGTGGGTGCATGAGCATCACTTTTTGTCCAGTCTATTTTTAAGAAAAGCTTTGCGCAAGGAAACAGGAGCACGCTAGGTTTCACATCACATAAGCCGTGCGTGCAATACTAAAGTCCTCGTCAGTTAGCGAAGAAAGCCTTCGTCCCACAGTGCGTGTGATCATACTCTCATTCGGTATTAACCTGCTTTCTTTAGCTCGTGTGAGCATTATTTTGTCAGTCATGCTGCTTCTTAATGAACCTAAAATTTATTTTCAACCAGCCAAAGTGGGGAGTGGGAGCGGCTCTCTATCTCACCACAGCTGAAATCTACCTGCTAATGTCAAGCCCTGGTAATAACTTAGATTTTATTTTTAATTCAACTAATTCTTTAATAAATAAAGTTAAAAAAGGCTCGTCTGGACTTACAGTCGGGACTCTGGAAGGTCAGTAGTGATGCTAACTTTTTATCTTCTTCTCTTTCCGGTACTAAAGGGATGGACAGACCAGTCCTCAATCGTACTGCGTTGTCTTTCTCCTCCTCCTCTGCGATCACTTTCTTCTCAGTCTGAATTTTCAAACCACAAGTAGATTTAAAAAAGCAACTCTTTCATGAGAGATGCAAGACTGAAGGTGTGGGCAACATGTCACTCACCCTGAACTTCCTGCGGAGGGCACTGTTGAGCTGAAAGTCATTTTTCCATCCAGACTGGTGCTCCTGAAGCTCATTGAGTGATGGGATGGCGGCTCGTAACTTTTCTTTATCCTTTCCTCCGTGGTCTAATTTATACATGGCGTCCGTCTCCAGCTTCTCTTTCTCATTGCGCTCTGTAAAAGGAAAACAACACACTGTAACCTCTACTTTTTATGTAAATCCTAAATTAACAGTGCAAATAATGACTTAAATATCCTTTTTAGGTATATATAGACAGACAAACGGACAGACAGACAGAGAGACAGAACTATACATATAAAAGCCAATTATACTTGTTTAAACTTTATATTTATGTGTTGTGCATTAAAATTTCTGACAGTAGAGCCATGATGAAAAAAGTTCCTATCCTTTTATAATAATATAATTAAACACGAGTGTTTGTCCCACCAGTAGTGAGTATCTGCTCATTCTCAGCCATGTCCCATCTTTCCTCTTTCCTCTGGGCTCCGCTCACAATGACATAATCACAGGTGGCTGGGTCTGTCTGCATCTCTATGTAGTTCACACACAGATGACACTTCATCCTGAACCTGAATGGGAAGATAAGCAGCTTTGAGGTATATGAACTTCAACATGTAAGTGAAATACAACATAATAATCAAACATATTACCTGTATATTGGAGTTGTGTAATAATTTCCCACTTTCTTCTTTTCAGCATTGTATCGAACCCCTTTAAAGGTTAAACAAATGAGACATACTTACATGCATAATGGATACGAATACTAAAAATAAACAACAAATGTACAGTTGTCAAACTATATACTATCCGATAGTTAATCAGTATGAATAGTACAGTAAATCCTACCCATGCCGATGTGATTCTTACAGCCATCACACCAAATATTATAGGGCATCTCAAATCTGAAAACACACAAACGTATATTAGTATACCATAGAAAATCAATATTTATAAAATTAATAATGGTGTAAATGTGCGTTACCGGATGATGAGGATACCCTGAGAAAGTTTCCTGGCCCTCTCCCGCAGCGGGTGAGTTTTATAGTAGCCGTTAATAGAGCCATGCTGTTATAGGAGAATAAAATGGATATCTCAGCAAAGATATTTCAATATCCACACTGGTTATACAAGGGAGAACCCAGAAACAAAACTATTTTAAGATGTTTTCCTTCTCACCTTGGCTGGATCAAAATCTGGAGGATACCACTTGTTTACTCCTTTACGTTCACCCTAAATGGGAGAATTAGAAGACATAATTAAACATTTTTTACACACTTATTTCAAAACAAATTCCAAACTATATGTGTAATTATTGGTAACTAAAAACAAAAATGTAGACTCAAAAACACTGTAATTTCTCTAAAAAATTTTGCTTCTTGCGTGTTTTGTGCCATTTCTCAAAGTGAAATGTTCAGTGAGTGGCACTAAAAAGCAAATAACATTTTCTCACACAAATAAAACCATGACTATGCGTTTTGGGCTTTAATTAACATAACAATGTTGTGTTTTGGGCCTGAAATATTTTGAATGCATGTATCAGCAAGCAAGTTTTGAAAAAATACCAATAATAATCTATAATTATAGTTTGATTATTATAATAATTTTAGATAATAATAATCTATCTTGACAACAAAACAACAATTGTGTAAATGTGACTGACACAAAATGTTACAAAGTGATGATAAAAAGTGTTGCAATACTGCACTTTTAATTTTTTGCCATTTCTGTGAACAACAATTATTTTCAAACCACTGTCATCTGTACACGTAACTTTCTGAATATGCAAAGGAAAAACATTCTATTATCACAATAATTAGTTTTATTTTTGTCATGTAATAACTAATAAGAATAGAAAAGAAAACTTTCTCTAAAAAAAAAGTGCATGAAACTCAAATTAATATATTCAGAATATGTATATATATATTTATATATATATATATATATATATATATATATATATATATATATATATATATATATATATATTTTTTTTTTTTTTTAATAATATGGCTCATACCATCTTGCTGGTTGAAGATCAGCTCCAGATGACTTTAATATCAATAAGAACACTGCAGGAGAAAGGGGGAGAATATGATTATTATCCATCATATCATATTACTGTCTCTCATAATTATTGTCTAAATATAACGTTACCTATTCCATATGATGCATGAGATATGAGATCATATATATATATATATATATATATATATATATATATATATATATATATATATATATGTATGTGTATATATATATATATATATATATATATATATATATATATATATATATATATATATATATATATATAACCAAATCTTTGGGTTTTATGAATATTGTACGGAGCCAATGTATTATTTATAACGTAACATTGGAATACCATCCCTGTACCATAATACGACCACAGTAAACGTGTCAACGTTACAACAGAACTTAAAGGCAAGTGAACTGTCATTAGGTTTAAATAACTAATGTTTAGTTAACTAATGTTTATCGATTAATGTTGATATGATCAGCTGATATACGATACGTATCCTAAAATAACAACCCAGCCAAGTACCATTAAAGCGACAACCACTTTGCATAACATGTGGTGTTTACACAACTAATAAACACAGTAAAACATGAAAATGATAAAGTAAATCAAAAGAAATTGGTGAATTAAGATACTAACCAAACAACCATCTGCGAAACACAGCTTCTCAGTTTCCTCGACGTCACACGTCACGCTTTTTGAGTGCGTCACAGCGCCATCTGCTGAGCGGAGGACAAACGGCGACGCATCAGAAATACGCCTGACGGGAAACTTTGGGTGAGTTTATCCCTCCTTAACGAGTTCAGAAACGTAAAGAATGTTTTATAATGCAGTATTTGAAGGATGGGGAACCCTCTGGTATGGAAAACTCCGTTGTGAGTCCGTCTTGAGGCGTAAATTTCGTCCTGTCATCTACTGGCTCACATTCAGTCGGAATAACCGTGCCATGTTTGCCAGTTGGGATTTCTCCTGCAGGTGGGCATTTTCCCGCTCTGGAGTTTGTCTTCAGTGTGGATGTGAATGCAGGTGGGTACAAAAACTTGGACAAGCGAGGGTTTTTCCAATCCAGGAAATGAAATATGCACAAAAAGGTTATTAACTGCAATAATTGATTTGTGTTGAAGGATTTTGTATTTGGGGGCAAACAGGGGGCAGGGGAATTTGAGGCTTCCATGTGAAACTGGTCAAATAAAGAAGTTAACCAGGCTCATATTAATTGAGGTAAAGTTTTGTATTTACTCATAAGGACTTTACCTTAATGATATAATTTCCGTAAAGTATTGTTTGAAAATTCTAAAAAAGGAAATCATATTTGCTGCCAATGACTGTACAACATAGTAAAACATAGTTCACAGTCAAATAAATTATAAACATGTTGTTTTCAAGTCATACTTACTTGTGATTACAGACCAAATATGCTAAGTTCTTTGGTAAACAATATAGAGAGCGTCACAAGTTGTCACTGAATGAATGTGCAAATATAAAACCAACTTTACTTCAGTGTCATAGTATTGGTTTAAAATGTAATTTATCCACTCACAAACATTGTTATTAAAAGGGTCAATTAAATGAAAATTTTATACAAAACAATATATAAGTCTGTTTTTTTCTTTAATTGTACTTTAAAAAAAAAAACAAATAGGCCATACACAACAATAGATTACTGTTAATTTTAACGTTTATAATTGATAACATTTAATTTTTTTTTAAACAATTATGACAATGGGGTATATGCACACAGACTTTTCATTTTCAGCCAGGCAGCCCAAGGGCTTCCCGTGAACTGTTTTTCCATTACAAAATTGTCACGTTTAAGATCTAATTTCTTTAAAAACCAGTGATCTTTACTGACTGTTAGAAATACGATTTGACGTTGGTCTCAGATCGAACAAGAAGTACTGCATTTAATTCAAATTTCCACTACCATGTCTTTAAAATATGACAGTTTATTTTACCCTAGTATTTTCAATAGATTTTCTGTGCTAGCCTGTTGGTACTGACGGCACTAGTGATGACAATGGTCTTTTATCATGCTTTACGCTTCAACAACTAAATGAATGCTTAAGTCTATTTAACTGAATGTATTGTAATTACATTACAACCTCGATGCTGTAAAAACAACCTTGTGAAATTAAAAATCGTCACATTAGGCTTTTACCGGAAGTTTTTCATTGGCTTTAAAACTCTAGCTGTGCATAGAGCCCATTAAAAAAACATATAGAGCCATACATGACAATAGATTACTGTTTTTAATTATAACAATTATAATTTATACATACGATACATCCCACCTCTCCTGGAAGCTCTGGGAGTCTCCTGCATATTCATTGTGGCTCCCTTATGAAACAATTTGATAAAATATCCCAGAAATCATGTATATATCTTTTTTATTATAGTAAAATATACAGTATTTGTACTGTACACTGTGCAATATTTTATTCAGAATTGTACATTTGAAAAACACAATCTCTTTACAGTGTGGCACGGTGGCTCAGTGGCTAGTACCGTTATCTCACAGCAAGAAGGTCACTGGGTCGAGTCCTGGCTGGGCCAGTTGGCATTTCTGTGTGGAGTTTGCATATTTTAAGTTTAAGCTGAAGGAAAATAAACGAATGAATAATTTCTTAACACTATATTAAACTCTGTTATAGCATATACAGTTTAAATACATTAATTGTAAATAAGTACACTTACTATCCTTTGGCTTAGTCCTTGATTTATAAAGGGTCGCCACAGTGGAATGAATAGCCAATTACTCTGGCATTTGTTTTATTAACCCACCACTGGGAAACACCTGTCCCATACACTCTCATTCACACACACGCACGCACGCACGCACATGTTTGTTTTTGTGAAAAGTGGCTTCATTACATAAGTTTATTTATTAATTTTATACTGTCCAAACTGTATATTGTATTACCCTAACCCCACCCTACCCCTAAACCCAACCATCACAGGAGACTGTGTACAGCTTTACTCTCTGAAATAAACTAATTCTCTGTGATTTATAAGCATTTTGAGAAACGAAAACGTCACCTTCTTTTTGTAATACCTGTGTCATACCCATGTCATTACACAGATTTGTGTCCTGACATGTCACAAAAACTAGTATACACACAAACACAAACACACACACATTCAGACTAGTTAATCTGGCAAAAATTCGCTTCTAGGGTGTCTCTAAAATGCAGCATTCAAACCTCATAAGTCATTGTTAAATACAAAATTAGGGTAGTAACTGCTAAAAGGGTCCACTTTTTGAGAAAAAGAAACACCTCTTTCTCAAGGCTGGCTACGAACATGTAATGGTTTTTATATTATTCAATTCATCTTTATTTCTATAGATTTTTTTACAGTGTAGATTCCATCAAAGTAGCTTAACATAGAAGTTCTAGTAAATTGAAACTGTCAGTCCAGTTTTCAGAGTTGAGGTTCAGTTTAGTTCAGTGTTGTTTAATTTTCAATGCTGAAAGTCCAAACACTGAAGTATTTATATGATTTTATGAATTCTTACTAAAATGCAATTATATGATTATATTAAGTTGGTATAATATCATTGTCACCCTTGTGGCCCATGAGCGATAGTGAATGCAGTCATAAACAAAAACGTAAGTTCTGGTCCAGTGTAATGGAGACATGTGTGAGAGGATGAGAAGTGATGGAGCTTCAGTCAGATTTACAGCATAAACAGCCCTTGCCTGGCGAGTTTGAGATTCCCCACTAATTCCCACAAAATGCTTCCCAACACTGGAACGCTGCTCCTGCATTCCTGCCCGGAGCAGACGAGCCCTATATGGGCCGGACGGGAGACCGAATGCTACAAAATTGCAGTGTTAGGTCATCCATACCTTAAAACACCCCTGAGAAATGACCCCGATTTAACACAATTTTTACCTGGCCTGACTGTGCAAACAACACATTCATTCATTCATTTTCCGTCAGCTTTGTCCCATTATTTATCAGAGGTTGCCACAGCGAAATTAACCGCCAACTTATCCAGCACATGTTCTACACAGCAGATGCCCTTCCAGCCGCAACCCAGCACTGGGAAACACTCATACACTCTTGCTTTCTCACATACACTGCAGCCAATTTAGTTTATTCAATTCAATTACGGCGCATGTCTAAGGGCTGTAGGGGAAACCGGAGCACCTAGAGGAAACCCACACAAACACAGGGAGAACATGCAAATTCCACACAGAAATGTCAACTGACCCAGCCGGGGCTCGAACCAGCAACCTTCTTGCTGTGAGGGGACTGTGCTAACCATTGAGCCACCGCGCCACCCCACAAACAATACATGTACTTTATTTTGTTTGTTAAAATTGCTTTTAATACTACTTTAGAACAATGGAAACATCTTTGTTTGTTTGTTTGTTTTAATGTAAACTATAAAAATATTTCAGTCAACTATGAAATTTCCATCAAATTGAGTCATTTACATTCATTCATTTTCACTTAGTCCCTTATTTATCAGGGGTCACCACAGCAGAATGAACCGCCAACTATTCTGGCTAGGGCTGGACGATAAAAATTGGTGTCAATATTTATTTACCAAACATTATTGTCAATATCAATTATAATAGATTTGGTATGTAGTTTCGTTATGAAGCACTGTAGCTTAATTAAACACATGGCTGCTGAGTGTGTACATTAGAAGCAATGCCAATAAGCTTGGGGTGTAAGTTTGTCATTTACAATGGAGCCGCGTGACATGCACGACACTCATATTGGAGCGACGCGCATATGCTGTGCAAGCGGCACGCATGTGAGTGCACATTTTCCAGCTGCACCTAGTTAAAAAACATCTCAACCTTTCCAAATGCCCCGAGCACACCGCGATTCATGGAGGTAGAACTAACCAATCTGCTTTACACTTTGTATGTAATATACACATTTCAGTAATAACGGTAGACTAATTACCTCAGACAAACACAGCACATCCAAACACTGCAATGGTTTTTACTTTTCTCCATAAACTTGTTTCGGAGCTGAAGCAATGATTTGTGCCTTTGTCATCCTCTGAGAAAATGGTTGATGGTCGCCCAGTTACAAGAGACGCCAGGGGAGCATGAGCACAAAGTCCATTGTAAATGGTCAAGGAATCCATGCATTCGCACTCGTCACTTCAGATCAGAATAACAACACATGCAAAAATGAGTGCCGTATAGCAGCAGTGAGGAGATTGTAAATAAAAAAGGATTTAAGGATGTCACCAGAGTGGCTTTTTGGTTTCTTTTCTTGTGCATCTCAGCCACTAGTTTCCTATCTGAAAGATTTTTTAGCATAGGGGGCAATATAGTAATCCATTAATTCATTTTCTTTTCAATGTAGTCTCTCTATTAATCAGGGGTCGCCACAGCGGAATGAACTGGCAACTTAACCAGCATATGTTTTACGCGGCGGATGCCCTTCCGCCACAACCCAAGACAGGGAAACACCCATACACTCTTGCATTGACACATACACAGCAAATTTAGTTTATTCAATTCACCTATAGTGCATGTCTTTGGACTGTGGGGGAAACCGGAGCACCCAGAGGAAACCCACAAAAACAAGGGGAGAACATGCAAACTTCACACAGAAATGCCAACTGGCCAACTGGCTGGGGCTTGAACCAGTGACCTTCTTGCTGTGAGGCGATTGTGCTACTCACTGTGACGCCTATAGTCAACCAACTTCACAATTTGTAATGTTGCAGTATGTTTTTGAATAATGATGGTTTGTTCCATTACTTGAAATTAAAATTCCTTTACTTGAAATTATTATCAAAATTTGTGTTGTTGACAGAGTTTGAGGTTTACTGTATCATCATTTTTAACACCTTACAGATGTTGATTTATCTTTGTTCAGTATTTATGCTTTAAAATTGTATACACACTATATATATTTTTTTATTTTAAAAGTCTCTTTAACACTCGTTTATTTTATTATGAAAAGATCAGATGCTTTGTTTAAATATTTTTGTTTTTGACTATTAAAAGTATTTGCATTTGTAATATTGGTAAATAAAAATTAAGTATTTAAGAAATCCTAATATTCCTAAATGTACTGTTAAAAAAATGATATTTTTTGACATGACATGATATTGCGATTTTTTTTTTTTTAATTTATTTGCAATATTGTTCAGTTCACAAAATAAACTCACATTCACACACTGAGGCCAATTTAGTTTTCCCAATTCACCTATAGCGGATGTCTTTTAACTGGGGGAAAAAAAGAGCACCAGAGCACCCACACGTACACTAGGAGAACATGCAAACTCCACACAGAAATGCTAACTGGTGGAACCAGTGACCTTGCTGTGAGGTGACTGCGTACCACTGCACCACTATGCAACCCCTTGTTATTTTCAATCATGTATTGTTAATATGTATTTTACAAAATGATTAATTCAGCATTAGATCATTTAGTCGCATAATTTGTACACAGTTCAGTTTGGTAAAGGAATTTTAAATACTTGTTGCAAGTGACAGCTGCATCGTATACATTTAAACAGACTAATTTACAGATTGATTAGATTGTGTAGAACTATCATGATCCATTATTAATAGCTGTTGTTTTGCTTCTATCTCCCTCTAAAAATTCCCTTATCAGAAAACCAAGTATGAGGAATGCTGAAGCTGTGTGCTTTTTCTGACTAGATCCACGAGTGCATGCATAGGTGAGCTCTTGTGATTTGTACCAGACAGACAAAGCTCTTTTCCCCTCTTTCCGTCTGATGGGCTGTGGGTCCACACCTCCTTTCCATGTCACTGTGTGTTTTACAGTGTGCGAGTAAGGCTGTTTTTCCACTCTGTGACTTTGATATGAGATTCCAGCCTAACTTAGACAGCCTCAGATTCCTAAGAAGTCTGTCAGGACATGCCAGAGGGGTTGCCGTATCCCCACACTGTACTAGGTATTGGTATGTTGGATAAAATATTATCTAACAAAAAAGAGAGGCATGGAAATAGCTAGTTTTAAATGCTCTGTATCCTCATATGAACCTCAGTGGTACAACTAGAAACCATATTACTACAAGGTGGCAAGTTCATAAAATACCATATGCTGTATGCCAGGCCAGTAGGTGGCAATGTGACTTTTAAAAGAAACACTAATGTGCACATATGATACTGTAGTCAACTATTGTGTTTTTATGACGTGTCATCAGTCAGCCATCATGGAGAGCAGAACTTAAACAATGCCAATAAACCTGCTGCTGCTGAAAATGATCAATTAATGTCATGTTTGACAATAAAATCAGTTTGTCAATATATTATCTTAAATGATTTAGCAGCTTCCAAATTTTCCATGGTTTAGTAGATTTTCTTGCAAGCCAATGCTGTTGTTTACATCCAAGTATCTCCACCATGGCCTTGCTTGCATTTCACATCTACAAGTTTAAATGAGGAGAATAATGAACAGATTTTTCAAAAGGCATGAAAACCCACAGAAAAACCACAAGCTTCTTGTGTGAAATATATGAATTCAGTAGTGGTTCTAGCTTGAATGGCACACTGAGTGAACCCAGTGGCTTAGCGGACGGGCTCGCAGGGCACGCACCGCGGGGGGGAGGGGGGGTTGTGCCGCTTGATTAGGGGGCCCCGCATCGTCGCGATTTTCAATAATTGAAAATCCAGCAACCGCAATAATCAAACTCTTAGGAACAACTGTGGTCGGAACCAAAGTTCACAGGTCTGTGTTCTCTAAACACCTCTCAAGCGGTGGACTACTTCATTCTGATTGCTTGCCGCCGAACTGCATCATATCATAGCTCAAAGTTGACTTGATTTGATCTCTTCTTGACGCTCACACCGGAGAAGACGCGCCGCACTGTTTCTCGCCACCGGTTCTCATTGACGCTCTCGCCGCTTTCGGTTTGTGATCGCTCGTCAGTTTGTGAAGGCTTCCCCGCGTTGTCGCTCCACCCCGCCTCCCTTCCCCGCTCCTTAATTTGTGATCGCATCAGGGGGCCCCGTCAGTGATCCCTGCAGGGGGGCCTCTGCATTTTGCGCTTCGCCACTGAGTGAACCTATTCTTACGGTGCCCTCCATCACCCTTAAGCTTCTTCCATAACACACGTTTGCATGTGGTTATTTTTGTGCAAATTCACATACGTTTCAATCGCGTGAAAACTTTTGAAGTATTTCAATATTTTCCTTTAATGAGGGAGCAGAGGATTTCCATGTTCGGGCTGCTATAGTCAAAACTTTGGTCACTCATACTAATGCTAAACGTTGATTTCAATGGGTCCAGTGATAATCTTGGGCTGTGAACAATGTGAAACGTGTATTGTTTTCTGATTGAGTCCATCTTCACTGTCTTTCCCACATCCAGCAATATCATGGCATTCCCTAGGCCGAATATTTGTGCTAGATGGGCACATCACTGCCAAACTATTCTGGAGGACCATGTGCATCTAATGTTTCAAAGATTGCATCCTGAAGGCGGTGCGTTGTAACAGGATGATGAACCAATACACACAGCGAAACTGATGACAGAGTGCTTTGTTGAATATAAAAGTGAAGTTGAACATTCCATGGCCTACACAGTCATCACATCCAAATATTATTGAGCCACTTTGGAGTGTTTTAAAGAAGTGTGTCAGAAAACGTTTTTTCTCCACCAGCATCTTTAGTGACCTTGCCAATATTCTGCAAAAATGGCTCAAAATCCCTCTGGACACTGTGCAGGACTTGTATGTGCCATTCCCAAGAAGAACTAATGCTGTATGGGCTGCAAAAGGAGGTCCTACACTAAACTGTTTGATTAGGGTTGGAGCAAAGCTGTGCATAGTTGCGTCCCTCCAGGAATCCAGTTTGAGACCTATGCTCTGTACCATACTAAAGAACTATTCTGCTCTAAAACCAGGTGCTTCAGTTCTATCAGCAATTTATGTATAATTTATGTATAAATTTGTATATTTGTTCACCACATTCAACAAATCAAATGCTCAGTCACATCTCAACTCAAAGGCTTTTGGCTGAAAGTGAAACTCAAAATGAAACACTACACATGGCTGAGCTACCAGTTCACTGCCACTGAGCTGTGCCTATGCTTCAAACAGCGTCATGACTTGATGCAATCAAAGGAGAAATGAGTGTATGAACAAGAAAAAAATTGTTCACCAAAAATATTGCTGCAGTCCCGACTTTAACATCACTGTTTTCAAATTATGTGTTCGATCAGACAAGTAAGTTTAGCTTTCAATTGCCGGTCCATAACATTTACTTGTACTGGACAAGCATTTACTGTTGAACCTTTTATATAACAATGATAATCTATAAATAGTGCTAGTTTATATCATTTTGAATTTCTTTTTTCCACATGTAAAACATTTTGCATATAGTCTTTCATTGCAAAAAGTGTAAATCCCATATTTTTTTAGAAACCAGATCATATTGTACGTAAAAAAAAAAGCAAAAAAAAAAAAAAAATTCTAATTAGGAAAAGTGCCCTTTACTTTCATATCCTCATTATTATCATCATTGTTAGATTTTTCAGCTACATGCAAGAAATGAATCGTACAGATCCTTGGGAGGACACATGGGAGTAAAAGAAGGGTAATAAACCGAATTAAAAAAAAAATCTGTCATAATTTTTTATTTCACTGGCGAGACAGATAGCTATTTTATTCCAGATTTTATTCACTTTCTTATGCGCATCTGGGGACACAGACCCTAAGTCTCTGGTCTGGATGAAGACATCCAGTTTAAGCATGCTTGTAAGGAGCTTTAAGCCATCAGCATGGCAGCAGCACCAGTGGAAACTGCCTATAATCTTCCTCATGATGGATGGGTTAAAAGAGTTATAAATAAAGACATGATCTTGCTGAGAACAGACTGCTATGGAGGTTTCCCTGTAAAGCAGATTGTTTTATGGGCCAGTGTCTATTTAAACCACCCGGCAATTGGCTGAAATCCTTTTCTATTGATCTTTTTTAATACTGATGGATGTCTGACTGGAAAGCGTTTGAACTGTGCACAATCCAAATTTGCAAGTATTTCTCTTGAATTTACGAGCATGCAAGTATAATATCAGGACAGTATACAATGTACTGTAAGTATATGTTTTGTAAAACCACCTTGGATAATGAACTAAATATTTGTTGAACTAAATATAACTAAAAGTGTATGTCTAAAATGAAAGAAAATCATCCATGAAATGCAATACAATTTGCACAATGTACACTTAAATAAAAGACATGCTACTTAATCGTTTACACTATAGGTACCAATTCTCACTATTAACGAGTGCCTTATTACCTGCCTACAGTAGTAAACATTTGAAGTGGATCAAAAAAATAATAATTCAAAAATGTCCTAGGACAAGAATGGGTGAGGCTAGATAGTATTAGGACAACTGTAATGAAAGAATTTGGTTTACTTCAAGTGTTGACTACTGTAAAATTGACTGTTTTGTTTGTATTTATAAAGTGCATACTCTTCATTTTATTCTACAATACCCAAGTGTAACTACTGCCTTAATAACTATTAGTAAGCAGCTTATTAGGAGTTTATTGAGGTAAATGTTATAGTTAATTGTTTGTTAATAGCATGAATTTTACCTTAAAATAATTGGGGCTTTGGATCAAAAGGCAATAAAGTTCTCGGGTGGCTTGAGGGTAAATAACAGCAAAATTGTGGATTTTATCAAGCAATATGGGGACTTCCGGTTTCCGTCCAATGGACTAAGTTGGAACTTGGAAGTGCAGTGCTCTACCGATCACAATCTAGTAATTTGGACATCTGAAGTATCAAAATTGAATAAAGCAAAAACTAAACATAATGCAAGTAACCCTGTACACTAATCATCTCTAATGAAGAAGAACGAAGAAGGGTAAAACAATGCAAATTCAGAATATGCTAAGTCGGTTCACAGTTAAGAGTCGAGAGTGCAACACAGTCTCTATAAGAAACCTCAACAGAGAGCCCAATATCGCCACAGACTTTAAGAGAGGAACTACAGGTATCCAGAGAACCTCTGCTGGGGAAGATAAAAGCACTTTGTTTAATGATGTCAACGCAAATTTCTCCTCTTTGCTAGAAGAAACAAAAACAGATACCCGTGCTATACATGAAGAGCTAGCAGGCAAACTATTGCATCTTTGCTCAGTACACATGGACACAGTGAGTATCAGTAACACTCTCAGTGAAACTATGGAGAGAGTAACATCACTGGAACAAGCACAACATGTGATCTTCAAAGTGCAAAAAATTACTAGACAAATGTCGAGATCTTAAAAAACAATCAGGGGGTAAAATGTTCGCTTGGTGGGCATTAAAGAAGGTGCTGAAGGTGAGAACATGACAAAATTCCTATCAGAGTTTTTCAGGATTTTTAAGCAATATATTTCTCATATTTCAGGTTATAAAAAATGTTAATTTTGTTGACCAATGCTAAGAATAATAAGAATTTTAAGTGTACTCAAGTCTACAAATGCATTTTGGACCTAAACTCTTGAGATCACAGAATGGCTCGAGTCGAGATATCACTGAAACCATGCGTAATCACTTATTCCTCCAGCAGTGCAGGATTCCTGTCTTCTTAGTTAAATAAGGAATGTAGATAGCAAGAAAAAAATCATATTTTTATAAAATCCCCAAATTTATGTATCTGAAGACAGCCATTATTCTCGGAATTTCCTTTCAAATAACTTCTGTCATCTATTTAGTACTTTTTAATTATGGGCCTTTCTTACATCCTTCAAGCATTTAACCCTTGCTCTTCCTCATTCAACTTTATATAAAATGTGTGTAAAAACGTTGAAAAATGGGCAATTCCATGTATTTGACCAGCTCAACCACAGCAATGACGACCCTCATCACTACATCTAGCAGCTTTAACCAATCTACCCCATTTTCCATACTCTCAGACTTGGAAAAATTCCAATGGCTTTCCAAAAATGACATAAAGTTGCCTTCAATCGTAGCCATGAGACCAGGTGGGAGACTGGGAGCAGAAGGGTTATTTTGATTCGCTCTCGCCCTGGCCGCACCCCACCATCCCCTCCGCCCCATCAGCTCTGACCCGCTTAGATGGCTATAAAAGAGTCGGTGACTCTGGTGCATCTCAGCATCACCTGCACTCTCATCCCGAAGAAGTAAAACCAGGCGGAAAAAGAAGAACCATGTGTTCGCTACTGAAGATCACCGTTCTGCTGTTATGCGTTAAGGCAGGAGAAGGACACTGGCTTAGGACGCTACTGGGTAAGCCTGGAGGTCATGACCTATGGGGAAGAGGGTGCCTTAATCTCTAGATTTATAAGAGCGTTTTTCTAAATTAGTATGAGTTGTTTATTTTGTTTTCCATATAAGTAGAGACAATAGGGTTCAATAATGTTAGTTGGATCCCGTTGAATTACATTGGATGAAAATAGCTTTCTTTTGGTTGAAAAATGTTTAATTTTACACAAACAAAGATTACAAAGTGTATTTATTTATGCTTATTCTTTCTCAGATAAAGACCTCCATGATGAAGAAAGCAGAAGAGGTGATGGGGAGGAACAAGAAGGTTCTGGGAGGCAGTTGGAAAGGGTGATTCGATCGCCCCGCAGTACTGAATCTCCATGTGCTCTGCACTCCATCCTGCTGCAAGTGCGAGACCTCGGACTGGGCTACGATTCTGATGAGACGGTGCTGTTTAAGTACTGCAGCGGGACCTGCCCTCGCCTTGCCTCGAACCATGACCTCACGCTCACTAACCTCCTACAGAGCGGCGTCCTTCAATACACCGGCCAATGGCACCATCAGCCTTGTTGTCGCCCCACACACCACGAAGACATAGCCTTTCTGGACAACCACCATCGCTGGCACAAAGTGGAGAAACTGGCCGCCGGTGGTTGTGTCTGTATGGGGTAAAGATGAGGATGGACAGCCAAAATCTTGTCCTGTTGGTTTAGAGACTGTACTACAAAGTGCCTTGAATTTAAATAAAAGGCTGTTAAAGGTACATTATTTCAGGAAGAATAATATGTATGTATGGAGACGTACCAAGTCGTATATGTTGCTATCTCCTGATGACATGGCTTATTTGGCTAAAAAGGCAATTGAGATTGTCTAAACATTCAGTTTTGGTTAATGACAACATAAATGGCGTGTTTGAGGGGCCAATTCTGAGTTATGATTCATTTGACAAATTTGTCCATCTGAACCAAAAACCGAAGATATTTATGTGTTTATAAGTTATTTATTTATTTGAAACCCATTTCTACTGCCAAATAAATTATTGTTAATCTTTATTTTTGCTTCTTGTAAATTGTACAGTTCTGATTAAATATATAAACCTATAAAGTTGTTGTGTCTGTTTTCTTGCTTACAATAATCTACACTAAAGTGAAAACCCATCGTAAAATTATATTAAAAACTAAAGCCGTAAGCAAAAATAATATTTATTTTAAAAATATTTTATTCACTTTTTATATAAACACAGAGAACAAGTATAACACAAGCAAACTGATCAAAAAGTAATGATTTTAAATTGAGTCCTGCTCATTTGTTTGGTGTTCAACACTTTACACAGGTTTTCACGACTCATTTTCAGCTGCATCCTCTGGCTCTGCCCCCCATACCTGGACACGCCCCTCCATAGAAGTTAATAGGCGGGGCTCGGTTGGGTGGAAGGACAGCGATTGGACGACAGCTTTTCCAACAGGCAGCTTAAGAGTCAGGGAGCCCTAAAACAACAAATATCAGGTTTATATCTTTATTGCTCATATTCAATGTGACATTTTGTTAAAAGGTACATACTTCATAATTTCCAAGTATAAACTCCTAACTGGGAAACTGAGAGCTTTCTGAGAGCTTGATTGAGTCAAAGTATTGATTCTCAGTTAAATTATGCAAACAGCTCCAAGTAGAAAGTTGTCTTGTCATCGCAATTTATGGTAATTGCGACATAGCGTGAACAAAGTTAAAGTAAAGCCTCTGTTGGTAAATATGACTTATTCTTCTTACCTCCACCAGATCCCAGTAGTAAACATGGCCATCTTCTGAACAGCTCAAAACATGCGTGTCTTTATCAGTCAGACAGCAGTCAAGCTTATAGCCTTTGTTGACATGACCAGAGTACCTGTGAGCAAAAAAACACACATTATGTAATAAATGCTGAAGAGATACTCATACATAATACATTTATGCAGTGTATTACAGTTCCATTCAAGTTTTTAGTATCTCCATTTCATTTTCACCATTCACGTTAAACTTTCACCATATGCATTATAAACCCGGAGAGATTGTGGCAAATTAATTTCTATTGTATTTATGTAATAATTTGGTCTATGTTGTACATACTCTCCAAGCATCTCTCCTGTGCTTTTGTCCAGCAGACGCACTGTAGAGTCCAAACTGGAGCTTAGTGTGCACTGACCATCCCTACTGAAACACACACAAGTGATTGGACCTGTGAGGAACAAATACACACAAGACAGGTATTTTAGACTTCACATTATTACAAAACGCGTGTTGTGATTCTGTGTGTGATAAAACTCACTTCCAATGTAATCCACTTGAAGCTGCCCCATTCTTAGGTCATATCGCCTCACTCTCCCATCCACAGACCTTTAGTGACAAAAACAAACAAAAAAAAAACTTTTAAAATGTCACACAGTTATAATGATATAGCTTTAAAATGAATTTAAACTACCTACCTACCATTAACTACATAACAATAATTTTTAAATCTTGTTTATACGCTGGTCCCTCGTTATTCGCAGGAGTTACGTTCTAAAAATAAAGTGCAATAGGCAAATTCCGCGTTGTCAGCTTTATTTTTTACAATTATTCTAGATGCTTTAAGGCTGTAAAACCCCTCACTATACACTTTTCTCAGATGGGCATGAACATTTTCACACTTTCTTTCTCGTTTAAACACTCTCAAAGTTCAATCCTTTATAGAAAAATAAGTCCAGTATTATAGAATTAAACCAAAGATGAAAAACCATTTGATCTTAATTTATTTATTCTGTAATGTCGCTCTAAAGCCGCTTAACTTCTACCTAGTATTAGCATGTCCAGACGTCTTTTGTGCCATGATTAGCATTTTTTTCTGCCTTTTGGGGTGCTACCGCAGGTGCCTTTGATAATGCAGAACGTTTCGTCGACATTGTGGGGAGAAAACTTGCGAACATATAGTACAGCACCTCAGAGTCACACTGCTAGGGACAAAGATTTATGTAAATTTGGCAAGCTGAACACATTCTGTATGTACAGGAGACACATCACGGAGGAGATTGATTGACAATAGTCTACAGCCAATCAGGATGCAGAACACAATGTGCCATTAAATGGAAAAGAATCAGCTAAACTGCGAGGCCGCGAAAGGGGAACTTCATTATAGTGAGGGACCACTGTAAATACAATCACTGACAACCAATCAGAATCCAGCGGGTCTTTAAAAAGCTTAAGGCATTAAAGTACATTATGATACATGGCTAACATGCGTGTTTTTTATAACCAAGATTATTAAAAAATATGACTTAATCTCTTTACCCTTTATGCTCACATAATGTCCTGCAATTAGATAATTAACAATTAGACAATAAGATAGTTCATTTGGTTCTGACCCAGTCAAAAGCTCATGTTCTGACACTTTTAGGCTGCTGATGCCATCCTGTGATTCATCCAGAATCTGGATCGGCTCCATTCGCCTGGATCTTGTGTCCCAACAACGCACCGTACCATCAATTGAGCCTAAAATGTAAAGAAATAGCTGAGTCAGTAATTTTATGAAGGTACTGTTGCTTTTTCCATCATTAACTATGATAAATGCCATTATGAAAAGCTTGACTGACCTGACAGCATCACAGTAGCCTCTTCGTTAAACTGCACACAGTTAACTTTCTAGAGTACAAGCAGTGTTGAAAAAGTAAGTCATCTGTAGTCACCAAACTACAATAAGGTTACAAAAATGTAGGGCTGTTGGGGGGAAAATCATTCAAATTCAAAAAGCATCACTTTTCTCTCTGCTCTGGAAGCTTGATACCGAGTTTGATATTTAAAGGGCACCTATGGTGAAAATCCACATTTGTAAGCTGTTTGGACAGAACAGTGTCAGGGCTCAACAATAGTGTAAATTTTGGCAGGGCAAGTAAAAATCTCAACCACTGGCCCGATCGGCCCTGTGGAAAAAATCCTTAGCGTTAAACCCTGTGTGTGAAAGTTTAGTGCGTCTACTGTCATATTAGAGTGAAATAAATACAAGTCTCTTTTTTAAATTTCCTGATGTTAAAATAGGATCCAAATCCCAGTGATTTTGAGGCCCACCACAACGTGACGTGTGGTTTTCCCCGCCAACCGAATTGATTGACAGGTGCCATGCTTCCATAAAAGCATGTATACACATATCCACAGAACAATGGGATTAAAACATATGCTAAAACTCTCTGTGATCAGCTGCCCCTCAATAATTAATTTTATAAGTTTAAAACAGAGCATGTTTGTAATAAAGTAAAATTGCTATATAATTCTTAACCGCTATAATCACCACATTCGCATGGTGTCAGTAAACGACTCATTGTTTCAGAAAGGCTTGAATACTAGAGGGATGAACCTGCACTGGTCTCACAGTTCAAATCGGTTGCGATTATCATGTCATTGATTCGGTTCAATTCAATGTCTCGGTGCATCTTGGTGCATTGCCGATGCTTTCAGTCAGATAAATGTACTGTACCTTTAATTTTACCTGCTCAAAGAAAACACTCTTTTTGAATGCATCAAAACTCAAGTACACACACACACACACAACAACAACAACAACAACATTAGCATGTAAAGCAAATAAACAAATGTAAATATTCTCCTACTTGCTTTTTGAGCATTTTCAAGTGAGTTGTTAAATGCCTATGATTGGTCACGCACTCAACAGAAAGGGCTGCGATTCGCTCTAACAGCTGGCGCTGTTCACCGATGAGTGACACTGATAAACGGCAGCAGTGATCACAGCAGAACCATGATAGACGCGGAGAATACAAACTCTGCATACACGCTTGGTCTGTATCTAGAAGTATCGTTGTAACAGCCGCAAGGAGAGAAAACGTTGCGCCAGCAGGTCCACAGTGAGAGAGAGAAACAGAGTTTACTTTCATTTTCTCCAGCAGTAAAGGGGCTGTAAATTCAGTGTCAGTGAATGACTGTCCAGCAAACACATGCAGTGATTAGTGCAGAGTTTCTGCGTTTAATTACTTGCACTCGCCTCCCTCGCTAATGACGCCATAGTATTCTACCACGACACATATGAGATAAACAAAGTCAGTACATAATAACTGGTTAGAAGCAATAACTGAACCGATACCGAATTGTCCACGTCTGCATCGCGGTGCAACGAAGCAACAATTAATTTTGACACCCCTACTGAATAGACTCAACCACGAATACATCAAATAAACTTGTTATTTTTGAGTGATGACCTTATTTCAACGTCATCATTGTCTGTCTCTATCTGACTGCTGTTTATCTGACGCAACGCATGACAAGCAGACACGCATGTCAGAGCAGTGGGCGGGGAGAAGCAGCTCATATGGATTTTGGATTTAAAGCCAGAGGCTACAAAACAGCTACATCACACATCGCTAAAATGGGCAGATTCTACATAATATAATAAATAATCAGATGATTATTTTATGCTGAAACTTTACGGACACATTCTGGAGTGTTATCGCACATCTTATATAAGAGGTAAAATAGGTGCCCTTTTAAAAGTTACTTTATCAGACACAAGTGTAGTAACGCAGGATTGTATATTTCTCAACTCGGTAGGTAGATGTGTACACATTAAATAAGAACGTTGTGGCTTTTTCGTTTAAAGTTGTCTGTGTTTGATTACTGAAAAGCTTAAAAACCGCGAAAAGGAAGTCTCAGCATTCAAACAAACCCGGCAGTATAGCCTCAAGCTAAACGTTAATTCATACACATGCGTCGCCTGATCCGCAAATGGAAAACTTCCTTTTCACACATGTAAATTAAGATGCAATCATAATATTTGTTTTCATGAACATGCTTGTTTGCGCAAATCTTAAATTCACGAATTCAGGTTGAAAGCCATTTGTTTGTGGATGTTAAAATGCATATGCAACTTTAATGGAGTGTGTGGATGATAGATCGTGCATTCGTAAATAATATTAAGACTGCTTTCATCCCATACTCAACTGACGTGGACGAGTCATGTGATAATGACAAATGTTGGAATTATTACATCCGAATTGCATTCATACTCGCATTCATACTATATAAAACTTACTTTTCTAACAGTTGTGTAGTAAATTTAAATTCAAATGTAATACATACTCAAGTAGTAGGTGATTTTGGACGCAGCCACTGTTCTCTAGGTTAGTTTTTAACAGCAGATGGCACTCTAGGCTAGTTTTTTTTAACAGTAGATGGCGATCTGGGCTAGTATTTATCTTCCAAACAACAGCTAATAAGTACAAATAATAAACACAAAATAATATGTTGGCAGGAAATAACAATCTTACCCCAGCATGTCCGCGAAGTTTGCGTGTCACCTGACCAGACGCCACATCCCACAGAATAACGGTTTTATCAGAGCTGCAGGAGCACAGCTGACTGTTGTCATATGAACTGCAGAAAGTAGGATAAATTAACAATAAAATTGACAAGGGATTATGTTTCTGTTTCATGTAACACAACAACTTACCCATCCGCATCAAGTACTTCATAACCGTGACCGGTGTAAGTCTTCAACAGAGTCCCTCGACTAACACTCCATAGTTTCAGAGATTTATCACTGCCACAAGTTAGCAGATAATTCCCATCGGCTGCAAGATATATAGAAATACATTCAAATGTATAGTATAGAATGTAAAACTTTATACTAAATGTATAGAAACAAGAGTTTCTCTATCATAATGCAAATTGCAGTGTCACATGATAACTTGTGTATATTTCTTTGAGCTAATCAGGATTACAGTGTTGCCAAGTCTGCAGCTTTCCAGCAGATTTGGGCTACATTTATCCTCTTGATGTGGGTTTTAGTCCGCAGGTTAAAGCTAATTTATTCCAAAGTTTAACTACCCCAAAAATGTACAGACTAAACTAAACCGTCTGAGGCCAGTCTTACTTGATAAACTTTCCCTTGCCTAAACTAGACACGAGTGAGATGGAGAAATTGAAAGCATGTCTGAACAATATTTTTTTGTCAGAAAAATTATCTTTTTGAAACTAATTTCATTTAGTATAATTTGTTGGCTATTTTAATGTATTTTTGTTGGTCAGTTATCCTCAAAATAAACAAGAATATTTGAGGTCAAGTTCAAAACAAGGTCCATTTATATGCTTCAGCGCACAAACTGACAAACAGGTCTTAAAAAAAAATAATATAAATAAAATGACAGTAAATATTCACAGTTTCAGTGTAGCCTATATTAGGCTAAATAATTGGATGACAATCCATATTGCGCCTGTCAGTTTCACTTTTATTTATTTAATTTACTGCTTTGACCACAATGAGACAGGCTTTACAAGTTATTTACAGCACTACAAGTATTCCCCTCGGAAGAATAAACTCAGTCGGAAGGATGAGAGAACAGAAACTTATTGTGAGAATAATTTTACCGAGCGGCGCACATTGCACTGCTTGATTCATCACTGAGACACAGCGCACAGCCCTCCAGTATCTACGGACACTTCCAAAACAGCAGCACAAAGGGAAGAAATCAGTACATTGAGGATCTGTCCAATATATTATTGACCCTCTCTAATTTAAAGTTTCAGGTAGGCCTACTCTGTGTGTGAAGGGCAGGTAATAACTCTCTACTCCAGTGTTGTGAATGCGATCTGCTGATAACAGACACAGCGCAACAATTTAGAAACAGCAATGAGCTCTATGTTGCAGGTCAAAATTAACCCATTGAATGCAAAACTAGATGCATTTCTCCACTAATTACTTAAACTAACAGGAACAAATAGTCTTGGAGAGTTTTTCGTGTTGTTATGAACGAGACACAAGGATAGAATTGTGAATAAAAGGAGAATGACAGGTGCAGCAGCGGGAAACGCTGAATTGAACATGAACTAACCACTTGAATATTCATCTGTGCTTCACATTAATCTATAGAATAGCTTCAGAACATTTAGGATATAGTAGGCCTACATGAAAACTTTCCAGTGCCTTATAATAGGCTATTCCATGGCTTTTGTTGGCTTATAAATTACACAGAATATAGCGCACGTGCAAGATCGGATTTGGATCGGTACCAGCTGGCCGATACCCTATCCAGCAAAAATATGCAGTATTGAACCGATATCTGATTCGGTATCTGGATCGGTGCATCTTTACCAGTGACACTCAATCTAGACAGCAAAATACAAAATTTAAATACAAACACTTAATACAAAATACGTGTTCTGTGTTTTTAGAACTATTATATTTAAGTTCAAATTGTTTACAGAACGGTAAGGTCCTTTTATTTGTGTTTACTGTTTGCTCTGGAGAAAAATTAGTGTTTCATGTCTGAATATTTAAAAATAAAATTTAATAAGTATTTAAGTAAGTTTTTATCTTTTTCAGTTCCTTTTTTAACTAACCATTACTGCATTTTAGCAGTAAGAAGCTAAGATACAGATTATTTATCTGAAGCTTGACTACAAAATTAAATCACAAATCAAAATCGCAATATCTGTCAATAAAATCGCTATTCGATATTTTCCTCAAATCGCACAGCCCTACATATATAAAAGGGATAATAATTTTATCCTTAAAATGTTTTTTAAAAAATTAAAAACTGCTTTTATTCTTGCCAAAACAAATAAGACTTTCTCCAGGAGCAAAAATATTATCAAACATACTGTGAAAATTTCCTTGCTCTGATAAACATGTTTTGTAAAATATTTAAAAAGAAAGAAAAAAAATCAAACAAGGGCTAATAATTCTGACTTCAACTATATATTTTTTGAAAAATTCCATGCAAATGTCAACCTTGCCCTGAACAAAATAAAGTTTTCACCAAAATAACTAAACCCTTTCTAGGATGTTTGAGTAGACTTGTATTTACAATACTGTAAAAACAGTCAAAAACGCCTCCGTCAATGTTTTTAAACAAACGTATTTAATTTAGCAAAATCACACAAGTGGCAATTTCACATCGGAGACATCCATAACAGAGAGATGTCACATCTATAACAAAGCTTTTCCCACATAAACACACAAAAATGTCAAATAAAATAAAATCAATCAGGTTTGTTCTATGTGAGCCAACTGTTATCCTTTTGATTAGCAGCATTACTTTTGGGTTGTGCAGATTAATTCGCAGGACCTCTACAAAGTATGTTATATACTATAAACTCGGATGTTTTTTTTTGGTCACATCTATAACGCAAGTTTGTTTTCTTCATTAAAAATATAAAAAATATTCAAAATATCGATATTTTTCTAATCACATATACTTTATCTGTCTTTTTTTACTGCAAATGTCAAATCCATAACGCTGGAATTGCTCTTTTATAAATCACAGCCTCTTGCAATTTACTAATCACAACGCTTCATATTGCGATTGCGATTTAATTTTGATTAATCGCAGAGCCCTAATGGAGTGATTTACTTTTTTCTAAAGACTTTAACAGTATTGAGGTACATTAAAATAATCAAATGTAAAATAACATGCAATTATGAACAAAATCCACTTAATAAAGTGGATCAAAACCACCACAAAAAGTTGTGCTAAAACTATTCAACAACACTCAATCTAACTCTTTGATCAACTTTTTTTTTGATCCACTTCTAATGTTGACTACCGTCTTTATTGTATAAATAAATGCAATTAATCATTGTTAAAGCTACACATCTGATAATTTCCCAAATGGTTTAAATTATAATCCCAACTGTCAGCGTAATAGACTAGTGGTTAGCCCACTGACATATGGTGCAGTAGCACATCAGGACGTCCCGAGTTCAAATCCCAGCTTGAGGACAATTCCCATCTCTACCCCCTGTCACTTTACCACTTCACTTCCTGTCTATAACACCGTCATATCTACTTAAAGAAAGCAAAAAATAAATCTTTAAAAAATATATATAATCCCAACTCAACATTGCAAATTTGCACATTGCGAGATCAATGCTGAAACTATATACAGTGCAGCCCTAAGCCTAACCATAACAATATAATAAACACAATGTGATAAAAACACAGTACACTCTCAGAAATAAAGGTATGCGAGCTGTCACTGGGGTGGTACCTTTTCAAAAGGTACACGTTTGTAACTACAAGTTCCATATTAATACCTCAAGGGTACATATTAGTACCAAAAAAAAAAAAGTACAAAAATGTTCCTTTTAAAATTTGTAGGTACTTATATATATATATTTTTTTTTTTTTTTTGAGGTACCAATATGGACCCTTTAAGTACAAATGTGTACCATTTGAAAAGGTACCACCTCAGTGACAGCTCGCGTACCTTTATTTCTGAGAGTGTATAGAAAATACCTTTTGATAAATGGGAAGTAAATTTTAAAATGACAAACAAAGATCTGTAGCACCTTAATATAATTCCCCATTACTCATGTTATTTAATGTGCAGGATAACAAGCACAACTTTGGATTTTTAATTTAATGTTGTAGTGTGAGGAATAAACACTTTACAAGCTTACTCATGCTTAGTTAATAATAGTAAATACAATAACAAATGGACCACTGTTCTAAAGTTTTACCCAAGAATCACTGATACCCATGACTTGTTTGGAAGAGACCTATTAAAATTCATGATACTCCAGCAATGCCATGAGCTGTGGGAACCCTGTAAAACAAAGACTTTTTTCCTCAAAGTAGTTTTCCCTCATTTGCTCACCGTTGAATCGGACTGCTCTCACTGCACCCTGCTGACAGTCTACAGTCCTCCACAGATGCTGCGGCAACTGAGGCGCTTGCGGACGCGGCTGTGGAAACGCCATGTTGATACTATTACCACAGCTTCGCAGAAGAGCTAATTAGCCTATATACATAATATGTCATTTATTTTAAACAGCAGCACTACAACAAACCCCAAAACTACCCCACAAACTGCATGAAAACACAGCGGTTTCTTTCGTGAATGTATGCTGAAGCTAGATGCAGCTCTTTACTGCCATCTGATGTTTGGGAGTAGGACTTTAAGTTAGACCCTTTTTTATTATTATTAACTCAATGCCACAAGAACGAGAGGTATTACATTTTACATAGTTTCTGAAAGAGAAAAAAAACAAAGCAGGAGAAAATGACACTAGCGAGTGCAAACTTCTCTTCAGTCTCCCGCCAACCACAGCTCCAGCAAACTTAAGACCTTTTACATCACATCATTACATTTTTTCATTACATATTGCTCTATTGTATATCTGAATGTTTCTTATTAACAACCATTTCATTCTTTATTTATAATATAAAACAATTTTGAGAGCCAAAAGCAAAATAGAACTTTAATTGCACAGGAAACACACAAATAACAACAACAATGGCTTTTTTGTGGCCATTAAACAGCCCAATATGTCTGCACAATTGATGTTTTCCTGTTTCTACACATCCTAAAAGTGCAGATGTTGCTTCTCATGGTGTGATATTTAATTTGTGACTGTGATCTCTTTCAGAAGAATGTCTCTTAAAGAGAAAATGGCCTGGAGAGAGGAGAACGAGAGAAGAGAGGAGCCAAAAATCCAGGAAGTTGTCGAAGAGAAGCAGGAGACCAACTTTGACAAACTCTGCGATTTAAAGTCAATGGAGAGGGAAATTTCTGCACAAGCGCGGCCATCAAGAGCGACGAGATCAAATAGGGGTTTCTGTAAGTTTCTCGTCAGATTTCTTCAAGGAAGACACAGTGGCAGCGTTTGAGCCTCTGTGTTTTTGTCTTGTGTGTCTGTGCAGTGTAAGGAAGATAGAGACCTTCAAACATTTAATCATTTTCTTGTCGGCTTAGTCCCTTTATTAATCCGGGGTCGCCACAGCGGAATGAACCGCCAAATTATCCAGCAAGTTTTTTCGCAGCGGATGCCCTTCCAGCCGCACACATTCACACACACACTCATACACTATAGACAATTTAGCCTACCCAATTCACCTGTACCGCATGTCTTTGGACTGTGGGGAAAACCGGAGCACCCGGAGGAAACCCACGCGAAGGTAGGGAGAACATGCAAACTCCACACAGAAACACCAACTGAGCTGAGGTTCGAACCAGCGACCTTCTTGCTGTGAGGCGACAGCACTACCTACTGCGCCACTGCCTCGCAAGATAGAGACCTTGAAAGAGAGTATTCTTTTATGCCATTATCGCATGAATGAGGCTCTGTTTGAAAGAGGCCGCTTGAAAAACTAAAGCGGCAGCAACAGGACCCTTCCTTGAAAAACAAAGTGCAGACCGTGACCCAAGTGAAGCTGCTGAACCCTCACACTCATCCAAATATAATACTAGACTGTACAACTGCACTTATTTTCTCTCACCTGAACAAGCTTATGACAACCAAGATCGCCGAGGTCTGTAAGGACTGTGGAGGGATCTTCAACAATGCTGATGTCAAAGGAGAAAGAATTGGAAGGCTTGTGTTTGGAGGCCTGCAACTTCATTAAAAGCCACAAGTTCGAAACAACACTAGAGCAGATGATTAAAGACTTCCAGACCCGGTAAGATCTAAAAACACTTTTCTTTACGAACCTAACGATAAAGTGCTTCTGTTTCTAGTGAAACATTATTGCATTTGCTTGATGGAGGATTGAGTTGCCTGTTGATAATCTCACTGTTGTTTTCTCTATTTCACAAAAACATTAAACCGGAACTTGCTCAGCAAAAAGCTTTGATGAAGCAAAAGCGGGAAGAATGGAGCCAGTACAGAAGACAGAAAAGGCTGGCGATGGCGCTCGCTCCTCCTGTGGTTATAGTGAGTGTTGTACAGAGCCAGCAAATACCTTTTCCTGTTGTCTTGATCATCAAATACTGTATCATTGAGTTCAAACGTGCCACTAAGTTTGTCTAATCATGTCTATTGCAGACTGGACGAAAGCTGATGCCCCGCAGCCCACCTCCAAGGCCCGTGCAGAAAGAACCAGCTCCAGTCATCTGGGAGGACAGTTTAATGGATCTCTTTGATTGATGAGCTCCTCACCACTCCTCCACATTAGGAAAAGCAAGAGCAGAACAGGAAAAAGAAACACTTGCATTTGTACACTGGCTTTTGTGCAAGTCTATTTTAACTGAATGTCAGACATAATTGAAGATTTGTAACAAACTGTTAAAGCTAAAGGTGCAGAAGATCTGGGATAACCCTAATCTTATTATAAATAGCAATGGCAAATTTAAAGGAGTCACCTTAAAATAATAATAATAATTCCTTACATTTATATAGCACTTTTCTGGACACTCAAAGTGCTTTACACATTGGAGGGAATCTCCTCATCCACCACCAGTGTGCAGCATCCATGGATGACGCAACGGCAGCCATTTTGTGCCAGACCGCACACCACACAGAGAGAGACAGAGTGATGAAGCAAAGTATGATATGGGGATGGTTAGGAGGCCAGTGGGCAAATTTGGCCAGGATGCCAAGGTTAAACACCTACTCTTTTTCGAAGGACATCCTGCGATTTTTAACGACCACAGGTTTAACGTCTCTGAAAGACATTACTCAGCAGTCCCCATCAATATACTGGGGCGTTAAGACTCACACAGACTGCAGGTTGAGCGCCCCCTATTGGCCTTACTAATATCAATTCCGGCAGCAACCTAGCTTTCCCATGTGTCTCCCATCCAGGTTCTGCTGCTGTCTGAAGTCAGTAGAGATTACAGTCAGGAAACAGAGCCGACTTTCTTTACACTTTTAAAGAAAGATTATTTAACCAGTAATATGTAGTCATAATAACAACAAACAAACAAAAAAAAACTGTATTACTATTTTACTCCATTACAAAGTAGGATCATATAATACAATCAAATACTGTGCAATGTGAACAACTTGTTGGCTTGATTAGAAACAAGTTAAATGACTTTGTAGACCGCACCAAATGACATCTGCATGAATTAAAATAGCTATTTACAATGACTACAAACACATCACTAAATAAAGTTAGCCCGAGCTTTGCATTTATAAATGTACACATTTTACTATAAAGACAAAAGGGTGGTGATAAAATGCCCTATGTGGTGGATCAAAGTAAAACTGACACCTGATTCATCTGTATACGACTAAATCTTGAGGGGCATCTTTTTTCAAAATGAAAGATTTTCCAAAATGAGGTGCTTGAGTTTTACAAAAGACATCTTAAAAAAAAACTACGGACATGCCAAACAAGATATGCAAATCAGCAAAGACAATTTGAGCTTAGGCAGAAAATAATGGTTTGACAATTCTGTGATTTTCAAAATGCATTCCTATTTGCTCTTGAACTGATTCTAACCTTGAGTTTTAACAGCAGACTGCGCTCTACACTAGTTTTTAATCAGCAGATGGCACTCTATCCTGGTTTTTAAATCAGCAAACAACACTTTAGGCTAGTTTTTAATCAGCAGACGGCACTATAGGCTTGTTTTTTTTTTTTTTTTTTAACAAGTTGTTCTATAGGCTAGTTTTTATTAACAGACGGCATTCTAGGCTAGTTTTATTAGCAGACGGTGCTCTAGGCTAGTTTTTATTAGCAGACAGAACTCTAGGCTAGTTTTAAAAACAGCAGACAGTGCTCTGGGCTAGTTTATCTATACACTCAAAAACTTTTGAGCCCTTGAGTGTTTAGCATGTAATGCAAGTCGGCTCTTGTCACAAGATTAACGTAAATACAGCCCACTATTGACACTCTTGAAATCCACATAAACCTTCCCAAACTAGGAAAAAACTTCCCAAACTTAGCTTTGAGTAGTGTTTGTAAAGCACACAGCGCCATCTGTGTTAAAAACTAACCTCAAATTAAACGGCGATACATTTTTTAAATCTCAGAATTGATGACTAATAAATTTCTCAAACAATTTTTCGTCACAGCAGTGGATTTGGACTGCTATTTCTTCTTGCCCTTGCTGGGTTTGGCCAAGAGTGAAGGATCAATCTGATCAGGGGTCAGTCCTTTAACAGAAAACAGACGCGCAGCTCGTTCCTGCAGTGTTCCTCCACACTTCATCCCTCTCTCCATCAGCTCCTTCTTCAGCCTCTCCAGACCCAAAGCCTCCAGCTGCTCCGGCCCACTCACAGAAAGCAGATCCAGCGGATCCTCAACCTAACAACCAAACAACATGTCAGCATGAATGCATGCAATTAATCAGAAATTTTTAAATATTTCTTTACTACAAAATAATAGTTAGATAAGGTTTGACCCTAAATTCTTGCCATTATTGTGAAACAGAGGCAATATGATGGCTCAAGACATGACGCCTATTGGCTGAACTGCAATTATTGTGTGCATTATTGTGCACTGAATGTTGAATAAGAGATGAATGCAAGAGTGTTTTGAGCGCGATTTCCCCCCCGCTAATGGCAGACACTCCCTGTTCTGCAATATTTTGGCTTTCAACCTAACGAAAGGGAGAAATAGCCAAGTTAGATGTGCCAATACTATGTAAAATTTGCAGCAGAAAGGTCCCAGTGATGTGGCGATCGAAACTGAGATGCCATTTTGCTGGCCTAACACAAGTATTGAGTCGCAGGCCAGTCCACAGTTAAAAGTACCTGAAGCCTTTGTGAAATCAGTCACACGGCCAGGAAAATAACAGGAATACCTTTCAGGATTCCCACTTTAATCCAAATTCCCTGTCTAAAAACAAACAAAAAAGCAGGCCTTTATTAACAAGTACCTCCAATGACTGCATTTGACTTGAGTGATTGCCAGGTGATGAGCAGAAAAGGAATAAAATGGAGCTGAAAAAGAGTTTAAGCATCCGCTTGTTAAGTTGTAACATGAAATATTGCTCCCAGGTCTAAGCTGCGACTCATTTGAATTGAGAAAATTTTCGTTTATGAGCACTTTTAGTCATATGACACATCAAAGTGAATTTTATATAAAATGATTGTGTATAGAAGAGTCTCTGGACTTGCTGCATCACAAATACCAAAATTGTAACAATTTATAAAAAACGTATCACTTTCTGGCCATCTGATATTAGGCATGGATATATATTTAGTGATCGTGAGTTTTGAAAGTATTACAGCACTTTGTAAACGTTTATTACTACAATTTATTGAGTCTTCCCTTCAGTTTGATAGAGCAATTGAACCCAGAAGCCGCTACGCAGGATGTCACACTTAACAAGTGGATAGCAGTATAATATGGTTATTAAAAAAAAAAAAAAAAGTTTAAAAAAAACATTTCTGATAAATGTAAACAAATTTTAAGGCAACAAACAAAACCCCCTGATATTCCATGAATTTGAAAAAAAAAATATATATATATATATATATATATGAAAAAAAATACAAATTTCAATAGCTAGGTTTTCATCCACCTATTTTTTATGCACATTTTGGATTATTGCATTAAAATATGCTTGGGATGTAAATCCCAAGATGTGTATAAAGTTGAAAATGCACATTCAAAAAAAAATGTATGCACATAACTGAGGATAAATTTTTATTCGACTGAAACACTTATACCGAATAAATCCCAGTGTGTGCATTTAAAAAAAAAATAAAGGGATTTTGTTATTAGAAATTATGTGATGATAAAAGTGGGTGCAATGGTCAGCAATAATGGACAAACCATCAGGCTGACTACATTGTAAAACTTCTAAAATGTTATTTTGGTCATTCTAAAATGCCTGAACCAGTTAATATTATCACTGCCAGAATAGGCATGGAAAGATAACAGTTTAATGTATATGGATAAGCCAAGGTTTTAAAACCGACAAGCGTCTCTGCTATAACATTTCTACAGCATATGTAAGATTTTTATATTACATTTTTTGTATCATGCCAACTCCAGAACTGTCTTGAGTATCTGTGCACCCAAAGAGCGTCTCACACCTCTAAACGCCACCTTGTGTTCATCGCATTTTATCTTCTGAGGTGCAAGTAATTTATTATACAAGGAAAAAAAACCCACACATGCTTCTACCACAGCAAATTCTGTTTTTTATATATATTTGGTGCCAGTTTAACAGGAAGTAACTTTTTTTTCGTGGACTCATTAGATGGAAATGCTGCTTTATTTACAAATCTGTTATGTGATATTCCAGTTTTGCGCATTAATTTTATTTGCTTCTTTGAATAGAAACATGGTTAATGTCTGGAAAAAAAACTTTTAATATTCCATGATATTCCAGAAATGACATGATCTGGCGAAACCCTGATTTCAGTTGCCTTTATGCAACATATCTAGTTAAAGAGACTGTTAAATTGTCATTTCAATGTAAATGATACAACAACTAAAATACAACTTATTGTTTTTTTATATATATATATATATATATATATATATATATATATATATATATATATATATATAAAGCTTAATTGAAATGAAAATTATTTTAATATCTTTCAGCATTTCAAACCTGTGAAAGAACCTGTGATTTCTCCTCAGGGATGCTGCTGCTTGGGCTGATTTCAGCTGTAGACTCCTCAGTTTTCTTCTGCACCTCTTCAGCCGTCTTCTGCACCTCCTCAGCCATCTTCTCCACCCTCTCAGCCGTCTGCTGCACCTCCTCCTCGCTGTGTTCAGCAGGACTTGAAGACGAGCTGCTGATTTGAGCTGTACACTCCATCTCAGTCTCCATCTCCTGCTGGTTGACTTCTGTAGGCTTTGGAGCAGGACTGGAGGAGGAGCTGCTGATTTCATTGGTCTCCTCCTGGTTGAGTTTTTCATTGTTTGCAGCAGGACTGGAGGAAGAGCTGCTGATTTCACTTGTACACTCCTCCTTGTCCCGTTTCTGCAGCTCCTCCTGGTTGTGTTTTCTCTGTGCGGGACTTGAGGAAGAGGGCTGCTCCTGGGGGTCTGCTTTATGAGCTGAAACGACTGGTTTAGGAAAACCAGAACTACAGGAAGCTCCAGAGGTAGACGGAGAGACTTCACTGTCGCTGTCATCACTTCCTTCACTAGAGCTGGCCATTTCCTCTAGCCCTGCCATGCCGGTCCTGTTGGATTAAACAAAGGCATGTTACAGAAATGTTAAAATTAAAGTTATATTTGTAAGTCTTGTGTTAAATTTTTCATATTTGAAAGCATCTCACCAGTAACATTTCTTCTTGGCTTTCTTTTTACTGTCTGTTGGATTTGCGCGCTTGAGGCTCGGACCCTCGTCCGCCTGAACGAGACCGCTAGAGGAAGCCTGCATGCCTGAAGAATGAAGACACTTTTAATATTTCAGGTGTGCTTTCAAGAATAATTATTGGTGGATGATACCTAGAATGTTTACTATTATTAATAAGAGTATGTCATATTTATGTACAGTAAACACAAAAGAACACTAAACTGAAGATTGGTGAAACCTGGTAATGATCGACATCCATAGTAGGAAAAAAAAAACACACTATGGAAGTCAATGTTATGAGGTTTCCAACACTCCTTTAAAAATCTTCTTTAGTGTTCAACAGTGAATAAATGAGGTCAGAATTTACATTTATGGGTGACTTACTCCTTTACCATCCTAATGTCTATAAGGTTTATCTTAATGCATCACAGTGCAAAACTTGAGTGTTTTGTGGAGGAAACATTTTATTAGAAGCACAAAAATGTAAAAAATAAAATAAATTCCCCAAAACTATAAAGGAAGTAAAGTTTGACAATACGGCGTGCCACAATATACACTGTTTATCTGTTGATTTAGTTCCATCAATTTATAGCTATTTCATGGCAAGACTAATTTAGATAAAACACAAAAAGAAATAAAACATTTTACATGATATTGAATTAACACTTGATGGGATTTTCGGTGCAATTTAAGATAAACAACTTCAATATTTTTTTACTAGGAATACACGTTTAAAACATCCATTAAAGTGTTTTTGGTATTAAAATCTTGTCTAATAGGCAGCATTTACACTGTTGATCTTGATGGTCAATTCTGATTTAGTGACTTATCTGATTTTTTTTGATGACCTTCTTGCATCATCTTTTAAAAAGTGACTTCTATCCAATTGTCTGCATTTTAACTGCACATAGCAAAAAGCACAATGACCATGAAGAAAAAAAAAAAGTCAGAGTGGGCGCTGACTGACAGCTGACAATAAGGATGCTTTCACATCTGTAGTTTGCTACATTTGGTCTGGACCAAGGGCAATAAATGATACATTGTAGCATTTTCTGCTGTCCTTTTCACACCAGTCTTTGAAAGCTTTGGTCCGAACCAGTTGAAAAGAACCAAAATGCAGTCATGTGACAAAACCCACATCATTCATTGGCCAGATGTTGTTGAACACATTTCCTAAACTGCTATTCGATTGGTCAGAATTCACTTGCGGGAAAATGCCAATGAACTCCTGCAAGTAAACAAACCGACGGACACAAAATGTTGCTTTTTACTATGGAGCTACGATTGTACTGGCTGTTTGTATCCCTGGTCATAGTTTACTATATAGTTTGTATACATCACTTAGACAAACTATACATTTTAAGAATGAAGCACGGCGGAGGCTGTTTTATGCTGTTTTATGAGGCAATGTTTTAATGCATCGCAAACGGAAAAGGTGCATCACACGTCACTTCAAGAGGAGGTGTAAATTAATTTAGCTAAACTGCAAAATGGTCATCTTCCAGAAATATTACCAACGATCCATCAGGTAATGTTTTTCCCCCTCTCCCTCTCTGTTTAAAATTGTAGGTAAAGCGCTGTCAACAAATATTTTCCCCCACATCCCATAATGCACAGTGCATCGGCCAACGGCAGCTGGATTAATCCAAAAAGGCACAGTACTTTTTGTGGTTGGGTCTGTTTTAGTTCGGATCATGTTGTCAACACAAACGCACCACTCCAGGGTTTGTTTGAAAGCATACCGAGACCACCTCTTCAAGCAGGTCTCAGTAAACCTTTTTGGTCCGCTTTTGGTGCGCACTAGAGTACGACTGCTGCATTCACACAAATGAATCGCACCAAGAGGGAAAACGAACTCTAGTGCGATTCAACCAAACTAAATGAGGCAGGTGTGAAAGAACCCAAAAAGAGTGCTCTTGGCGCCGTTCCTGCATTTATTCTGTTTAAAGGGTTTAATTTTTTTAAATTCTTTTTGACAAGTTGTTTTACTATAATTTATTATAACAGAAAAGTTCTGATTTGGCCATCTTTTTTTAATCTAGGTATTTTGAAACCAGAAGGCATCTTAATATAATGTCCATGGCGTGATTTATGCACGTGATGTATGCAACAAATCACAAAGAAATTGCTCAAATATGAGAACATTAAAAGCTTCATTTAGAGGATTATTGCCCACGATTGAAAAAGAAAGATACCAAAAACACACTGCCAAAACAAATTGCCTTTTGTGGTTCAATTGTAATGTTACACAGGTATAAGGATATTTTTGTGCACACCTAAAGTAAAAATAAAAACTTCATTCAACAGTTTGTTCTTCTCAGTGTCAGTATAGGGCAAGCATGTGCTGATGTGCCTTATGGACCCTTTTCACAAGACTGTTATAGCCCATTTAACTGTCCTCATAATCTTAAATCCTTGAAAGTTTTTAATATTTTGATTTTTAAAAACACATGAACATTTATTTGCATTTATGTATGCATTATATAATATATGCGTCAAATTACAAAAAACAAAGTACCGCTTATGCAAGGTGTCTCTAATGCAGCGCCTATGGGGCTTAGGGTTGGACGATATGGCAAAATTTTATATCACGATACATTTCTTAATTTTGGTCAATACAATATAATTTTGAAATGGACAATATTAAAAAAAACAGAAAAAAACTGCCAAGAGCGCACACAATAGATGTCTGTCCCTACAAATCTCTGCAAACTGAATATGCAAAGCCAATAATACCTCCAGGCTCTTATACTTTTCTTTTTTAAATAACAACAATACAAAAAATTATGTTCACTTTTTATTTGTATTTAGCCTTTACAAACAAGAAATGTGAAATAAACTATCAAATAAATAAAAGTCTCAGACTCAGCTTATTTATTTATATAAATAATATATAGACAGTTCATGGAGGTTAGCTTGATCAACGTGAACAAAAACTTTTATCAGCGTGTTTTTATTTATTTATTTATTTTTTTGTATATGCTGATTATTTAACAATCAAAATCAAAGCAACTTTTAAATTATTAATAGTAGTAATATTTATTTGGGCTATGCAAAATAGGAATTCACAATATTGTGCAAGTATGAAAACATTATTCCTTTAGACCAGTGGTTCTCAAACTTTTTGCACCAAGTACCACCTCAGAAAAGAATTGTCTTTCCAAGTACCATCATAATGACCAGTATTGAAATACAGTAGCGTAGTAGGCTCAGTAAAGCAGCTACAACTCTGCAAAGTTTAAAAACGTGGCAGATTAACTACTATTATTGAGAAAATTTTTATTATCAGCCCCTTTAACATAGTAAATAGTTTGAGCATTAAAACTGTACTGTGCTTATATGTCAAATACAAACAAACAAAATAAACTATCAACGTTTACAATAAAATGTGCTTTTAAAAGTTAATTAAAAAATGGTAGGCTATTGTTCTTAAAAAGTACAACAACAAAAAAACTCCTGTACCTCAATGTAAAGTGTTAACCTATAGTATCCTATTCATCAAACCCTGGAAATGTTGCTTTGACCCCATAAATATAGGCTATATGTCTTAATATTCATATATGAATCGTTTTTGAAATATAAATTTTGAAATATTTGTTGCATGTACATTTGACAAATTGGATTCCTCTGTGTACCACTAGAAGGAAACTAGGGCTGCTCGATTTTGGAAAAAATCATAATCACGATTATTTTGGTTATAATTGTAATCACGATTATTCTAAACAATTATCAGTTGAAGTCAAAATTATTGGCGCTCCTGAGATTTTTTTTATTTTTTTTAAATAACTATTTCCCAAATTATGTTAAACAGAGCAAGGAATTTTAACAGTATTTCCCCTAATATTTTTTTTCTTCTGGAGAAAGTCTTATTTGTTTTATTTTAGCTAGAATAAAAGCAGATTTAATTATTTTGAAACCCATTTTAAGGTCAATATTATTAGCCCCCTTAAGCAATATATTTTTTGATTGTCTGCAGAAGAAACTACTGTTATACAATGACTTGTCTAATTACTCTAATTAAGCCTTTGAATTGCACTTTAATCTGAATGCTTGTATTTTGAAAAACATCTAGTAAAATGTTATGTACTGTCATCATAGCAAAGATAAAACAGATCAGTAATTAGACATGATATCAAAGCTATTGTGTTCAGAAATAAGTTTAAAAAACTTCTTTCCATTAAACAGAAATTGGAGGAAAGGGTTGCTAAAATTCTGGAGGGCTAATAATTCTGACTTCAACTGTATGTATGTATGTATCTATGTATGTATGTATGTATACATATATATATATATATATTTATATATACACACAGTTATTTTCCACCCCGCAAAGGAAAGAGAAATAAATACAATAGAATAAAAATATAAAACACACTGTGATTTAAGCATCTTCACCCTAAGAAAAACACTTTAGCTACAAAAATCCTTCAGTCAGGAGCAGTCTCGCACTGTCACTTTAATGGTTTCTCTTTCACGTGTCTTTTGATTCTCAACTCGTTTGTTTATTACGCAAATGAGGGTTAATATGAATAATCACTAATCACCGCGTTGACACCTATTTGACCATTAATGCGCTCATGTAACGATTACTTTAGATGTCTGCGCTCCTCTGCTCGTCTCAGTGTGCGAATGAGACCGAATGCTGACCGCGTGCTTATGCGTGTGTGCGTGTTGCGCACACACACATAAACACGCGGTCTTTTGCGCTGTTGGTATATGATGCAATAATCATTTATCTTGATTAATGGTTTTTCATAATCGTTAGAAGCCATAATCGAAATCGAAATCGGATTTTGGATTAATTGCACAGCCCTAAAGGAAGCCCGCGTACCACTAGTGGTACACGTACCACAGTTTGAAAACCACTGATTTAGATGATTATTGCCCTCTGACTGAAAAAGAAAGATACCAGTAACAGTTTCTTCTCCATAGTGTCAGTATAGGCACATCAGTGCATGCGTGTCCTATACTGACATTGAGAAGGAACTGTTCAATAAAGTTGTTATTTTTGTTTTAGGCGTGCACAAGTATTCTCATACCTTCGTAATATTCCAGTTGAACCAAAAAAGGTTATATAAATAATAAATTGATTCAGGATTTTTTTTAAAACGTATAAGATTTACACAACCTAAAAAGAGTGTCACAGTACGACACAAATCTATAACGAAAAATCAAAAGACCTGTACATCTCGGATGATTTGTTCATGGACAAAAAAAATCTAAAATCACCTTTGAGCACAGAGTCCTCCAGTCTCTCTGAGAGGTCATGGCACTGCTGCTCATAATTGGTGTCTGTGAAATAATGTTTGGGCTCAGCCAGTTTCCTCTGAATCCGCTCCAGGCGACGCTGCTCCTTCTCCGCCTCTCGATCCGCCTGCTTTTTCAACCATTCCGCCATTCTACGTACACATACAAACACATTTAAGCATTTAACAGAAAGAGAAAGCACCAAATCAATGAGATAATTGCACATTGTGTAAATAAACAAGCGTGTGGTAATCGTCAGTCTTACTCTTTCTCATGATTGACGTCTCGAAGTCTTCTTCCACTCAGATCTCGGCAGGCCTCACGATTTGTGGTCTTTTCAATTTGCGCACCGAGAGCTCTCAACATGGAGCCGAATCCTGAAAAACAATCACAAGTCGAATTCTCATGATGCATTCAAAATTGAGGTTCATTCTGGGTAGGCATGAGCCGGTATAAGTTTATGATAATATGATAACCTTGAATAAAAATATCTTGATTTCAAGGTATTGTGATAACTGCTATAAAATGAGTCCTTTTTAAATGTCTGGGTAAAAAAAAACGAAATCTAAAAAAAAAAACTAAGGAAAAATTAATAATATTTTGACCGTAAACATGTCAGGCTAAATACTTCAAGACTTCTGCAGTCTTAATTAGTTCCAATAACACTGATTTCTTTAAAACACATAAAACCCCTCACACACCTTTTAATTTAGTCAGTTTTACACCTTAACCACAATAACCGTTAAAACCGGTAATCATGCTATGCTTAATTCTGGGTCCATTTGGAGTTGAAGAATCTTTGTTATAAAACAGATTTAATTGACTGTAAACAATGTTGTACTTTGACAGCCATTGGTTGCTAATAAACTTTAAAGAATGCTGGGTTTCACACAATTCCTTCATCTCATCACAACACAAATCGATTAAAGGGCACCCATGAAGAAAATCATTTTTAGTAAGCGGTTTAGACAAAACTGTGTGTAGGTATAGTATGTCCACAGTCATATTGGAGGGATATAAACTTTTTTTATTTCTTGACGTTAAAATTAGATCCAAATCCCTCCCATTTTGAGGCTGACCACAACGTGTGGTTTCCCCGCCCACTAACTTGTTTGACAGCTGATTATTAACAGGTCTCCGTAGTAATGCATACAATCATATAAACAAGACAGGACATGCGCAAAGCAACTGGGATTAAAAGATCTGTGTGATCTCTCTCTGTGATCATCAATCATAATCAAATGTAATCAGGAATTAAAACAGGACAACTTTGTAATGAATGTAGCGATTTTACCGTCCACAACAAATACATCAAATAATCATTGGGTAAAAGCTTACTGTAATACTTTTCACAAATGTTACATGAGATCTGCTTCCTTCATGTCAGTCAATGTGCTGTTTATCTGACACAGCCGAAGAGGAGATCGAGGCACACTTTAGGCTCGTTTCCACTGACTGGTACAGTATGGTTCGGTACGGGTCACCTTTACCAGGCTTGCGTTTCCACTAGCAAGGCTACCCTTTTGGTGGACGTGGTGTACGACAGAAAGTTTCAGTCGCATCATTCTCACTCGAGGAAATGTCTACAATAAAGCTGTAAGGGTCGCTCGCATATCATATGAAAAGCACTTCTTACAAAACAGACGCTTCAACTACAGAAAAAGTACACACAGCAAACATTTTGTCCTTAATTTGGTTCAAAACAACACAAAGTATAGCCTACAGGTCAGTGAAAACCTCTCATCTGTGTCTGTAATCTTCAGCAGCACATGTAGCCTCTGTTAGAGAGCAATTCCATCATTCCCAGGTCATATTAGTCCAAAAGGTGATGATAAAAATTAAAACAAGGCAGTTTGTTCACGTTTGCTGAAGAAACAACGTGCTCCTTTTTTTCCGTGCTTCACTCTCGCGTTTGTCCTTTTCTTTCTCTTTCTCTTTCTTCAGCTTCTCACAGGATCGGGTTTCCAAAGCTTGTCAATAATCAAGCTCACGTTATTATTATCAGCTCAAGAAGTTTAATATTCATACAGAAATAGACGCGCGGCGAGCACAAGCAAGAAAGCGAAACCGCTTGCTCCTCAGACTGGCTCTTAAAAAACTACGGGGCACAGGGCAGATTCTGCTCTACTCTATGCTTTGTGGCTGTTCATCAAGACGACGACAAGGTTTGTTTGAGCCCGGATCGACCATTATGCTTATATAATTCTGCTGTAATCTCTCGCTCTGTATTTCAAACATGGCGGGTCCTTTGTTTACATTCTGGCTTGTTGCGCAAGCGAATGACGCGTCTCTGTAAACCAATAGCGTTTAGCTGCGCGTCTAGCTCCTCCTTTTGGTACCCTTTCTTGTGTTTGGGACCCTTTCGAAAGGGTGCCGAAAAAGTGGTACGGTACGGTAAGCCTTTTGACAGTGGAAACGGCCATAAAAGCGTACCAAACCAAACTGTACCACTCAGTGGAAATGGGCCATTTGACAAGCACGTGAGAACGGTGGGCGGGGTGAACTAGCACTAAAGGCACAGGCCACAAAAACAGCTACATTGTGTTCAAAACAGAAAATCACAATATTCTGAAAGGTATAATAAATAATCTGATGTTTCTAATGTTTTGAGCTGAAACTTTATAGACACATACTGGAGACATAAAAGACATACCTTAAATCTTGAAAAAGGGGTAAAATAGGTGGTCTTTGAGTAAACTTAATTGTTTTTTCCCAATTTAAGTGGATTTAACAAAAAAACAAGTTTTACCCCTAAAAACTTTGTGTTGTTTCACCTCATTTAAAAATTTGGAGTTTGAACAAGCAGCAAAAGTTTTTTTTGAGTGTACGATTTCCCAGAAAAGTTTTTTTTTAATTCCTAAAAGGGATGATATCATTAAGGAGAAAGTCTGAAGGTGCGAATATAAAACCAGCTTTACCTAAATCAAACATTATCTGGTAACACTTTACAATAAGGTTCATTAGTTAATGCTTTTACTAACATGAACTAATCATGAACAACACATGTACAGCATTTATTAATCAAAATTGAACATTTACTAATGCATTATTAAAATCCAAGTCCATGCTTGTTAACATTAGTTAATGCACCATAAGTTAACATGAACTAACAATGAACAACTGTATTTTCATTAAGTAACGTTAACTAACATGAACAAATACAGTAGTAAATGCATTGTTCATTGTTTGTTTATGTTAGTAAATGCATTATTGAACATTAACTAATGAACCTTATTGTAAAGTGTGATCCATAATCTTTTACTTACAAAGAATGAATTAATACAAACCTTATTTATTCTGCTTTAAAATGGTGTGTAAATCTCGAGTAAAAAACCACTTAACGTTAAATCGTGTTTGGAAGTCCAGGGTCACAAACATCAGCAAACAAGCACACTCTAAACAATATTATTAGAGGATATTAGTGGTTTTACCTCCTTTTCCTCCACACAGCCGGGGCTCCAGACGATACACAACTCCAGACTGAAGCAGGTCATTACTGCGAGACAAACGGCCATTACTGCTCACGTAGAAATCCGTCAAAGAGACACCCTGAAAGAAAAGAAAAACACATTTCCGTCATTTTAAACATCACTAAAACAAACACAATCAAACCGAGCAATTAGTACTTAGAGAAGAGCTCAATCCTGGGTTCATTTCTCGTCGCATTAATGTAATCACTCAGCGACTCACATTTTTAACGGTAAAATGATCGATAAGGTCGCTGACAGTCGAGTCCGGAGCGACAGTAAGATTATTAAACTTCAAATCTGGCGAAATTACAAACAGCTCCATGTTTTCTTCTTGCGTGTTCTCGAAGATGTGTTTATAAACTTCCGGTAAACGTACGTGACGCGTTAACTACGGAAGCCGAGAGACTCACGCATTTATCATAGTCAATTAAAAGTCATTTTAAGGTCGCCTTTGAATTTGAAATAAAGCGAGATATTCAAGCAATGCTTATATTTATTTAAATATATTTATTTAATCTCTACTGTGTTTTATTATTTTTGTTCAAGGATATAATGCATTTAACGTTAGGCAAAATGTTTACGTTAATTGTAAACTTTGTAGTTTAATTAGCCTTATATCTATATAATATGTATAATATGTGGCTTTGTGATATTTTTATCTATTTTTAACTAATTTAAATATTTTTAGAATACTGGTGAGACCTACCATAATTGGTGACAGTTATTAAAGCCAGTGTGAGTTCCAGATCATATTTATTATATGCAAAGGATGCATCCTTTAATTGAATATGCACGATTTTAAAGGATTGATTATTTATTATTAGAGTAAAAAAATAATGGCAGAATTAAAAAAATGTGTGAACCGTCCCTAAGAATCAGGGGAGGGGAAAACTTCATCCATCTCTAAAAATATACTTTTTAAATAAAACATAACTAATAGAGCGAGAGTAAAAATACTCTAAAATGTACTTTAGGTGTTTTTCATTTGCCACCAACGCCTTCATCTATGCTCTTATTTTGAAATAACCGGAACTCTCTTTCCTTCTTATGACATTTCAACATGGCGTCGCTCTGCAAGGTGATGATCAACGTGAGTTCCAGGTCTTCTTTACCTCCAAAACAATGTGTTTTCGCCACACTCAGATCCCTATACAGTTCAGACGTGAGCGGAGGAGATGATAAACACACCGAGCGGCCGAAGAGCGGTTTCGCTGCCGCTTATAATCTGCACTCGGACCTCCAGCAAAGCGGCGAACGGCGTATGATGAGCCCCAGGGAGGAGAGCTCTTTCCCGGCTCTGCTGCGACAGTCCGTGCTCCTACAGATGGGTCCCGCCAAAGGCAAGATCGCCATCGGGAAGATCTTCCACATAGTCAACGATGACCTGTATGTGGATTTCGGAGGGAAGTTTCACTGTGTTTGTAAGAGGCCTGCTGTTGACGGGGAGAAGTACCAGCGGGGCAGCAAGGTGAGGCTCAGGCTGGAGGATTTGGAGCTCACATCGCGCTTTCTGGGAGCGACGACCGACACCACACTGCTGGAGGCTGAGGCGACTCTACTGGGTCTGCTGGAGGGCAAGCCGAAGGAATAGACAAAAGACTGAAAAAAAACCTGAACATTTTGTGTGTGTGTGTGAGCTAATGACTGAATGAATGGACTCTGTTGTGTTCGAGATATAAAGTTTTAAATGGCAACCTTCACAGAATTTGGTTCTGGTTTGTTACTATACGTGTAACAAGGGGTACGTTTATGAGGTAAAGTTGGTTTTCTATTCGCACATTCGTTCAGTGGCAACTTGTGACACGCTTCCTAAATTGTTTACCATGGTACTTTGAATATGTTGAGGTAAAGTTGGTTTTATATTCACACATTCGCACCTTCTATAATATAATTATGCAGAAGTATTTATTCATTGCATATTCTACATAGTGAAACCATATTAGCAGCCAATGGCTGTCAAAGTACAACATTGTTCACTGTCATATATATATATATATATATATATATATATATATATATATATATATATATATATATATATATATATATATATGTATATATATATTGCTATTGCAGTTTTGAAGTCATACCTAAATGTGATTTCACACTGAGTATTCAAAGTACCATGGTAAACAATATAGGGAGCGTGTCACAAGTTGTCACTGTTCAAACATGAATAAATGTGTGCATATAAAACCAAGTTTACCTCAAATATTGGTTGCTAATATGATTTACGTATTAATAATGGGCAAAGAATACTAATCTGAAAAAATACTATTAAGGAGAAAGGGTAAGACTTTATTTTGATGGTCCCTATTGCACATTTTGTAGACTGTCTGCCTAATATCTGCTGATACTGCTCCTTCATCAGACATTTCACTGACTATAAGAAACTTTGCAAGTACATGTCAACTTACACTAACCCTAACCTAACAGTCTACTTATAATCTAATGTGAATTAGTTGGCATGTGGAAGCAATGTAACTTAAATTCAACAATCCGTCAATTAAAGGGACCATCAAAATAAAGCGATACTGGAGAAACTCCAAATGTTTGAATATAAAACCAACTTTATCTCAATAATATACATGTTTGTTGTATTAGTGTAATTACACACTTTAGTTCTGAAAAAAACCCACTCGTTAATATGTTTTTAAAAGGACAGTTTACTTAAAATGGAAATTTGTTCACTGTTTACTCACCCTTGAGTGGTTGTAACCTACAAGTTTCCCTTTTTCTGTTAAACACAAAATAAGATATTCTGAAGAATGTTAGAAACCTGTTATCATGAAACACAAATAGCTTAGAAATTAGTGTTTACCCGTTTCAAAATACCATCTTTTGTTTTTGAGAAGTGAAAAAGTGTAAACAGACATAATTCTCAGTTTGATGTGAACTATCCCTTTTATTCTGGTATACAGAAAACAGACACTAAAGTAACTTATTTTTAAGTATTTGATATGTTCAAATACAGTTAGAAGAACTTTTTCCATTTTGATTATAATATTGAGCAGCATGTATAGTTTAAGTCAGAATTATTAGCCCCGCTTTGAATTTTCTTCTGAAATTATGTTTAACAGAGTTAATATGTTTTCTTCTGGAGAAAGTCTTATTTGTTTTATTTCAACTAGAATAAAAGCATTTTTAAATTTAAGAACCATTTTAAGGTCCATAATATTAGCCCCTCTAAGCAAAAAATTTTTCAGATAGTCTACAGAACAAACCATCGTTATACAATAACTTGCCTAATTACGGTATATATGAAAAATATCGAGTCAAATATTATTTACTGTCATCATGGCAAAGATAAAATAAATCAGTTATTATGCCTCGTTCACTCGGGGCGTCAGCTTCAACGCTACTCATTAACTTTGAATGGGTGACATCAGGCGTTGCCGAACTGCATTGTGGATCCGTCGGTGCCGGTTCAGAGGCATTTCTCGCTGCAAAATAGGAGTTATTAAAACTTTTATGTTTAGAAATGTGTTGAAAAAAATCTTCTCTTCGTTAAACAGAAATTAGGGAAAAAATAAGAAGGGGCTAATAATTCTCACTTCAACTGTATTTAAAGTACCTTGAGTATTCAAAAACCTCTAAATGCCGTCCAAATTTGTCTCCTAAAATGAGCATTTTTCTATGTTTATGTTCAGTTATTTCACTTTAAAGTAAATGAAAGGAACTTATTCGTAGCTATAAAAAGTAAAATTAGTAAGCCTACACAGGAGTCGAAGAAAAATGCTAATTAAAAAATGATTATTAAACGGCATTTAGAGATTTTTGCATCTTCATATATATATATATATATATATATATATATATATATATATATATATATATATATATTATACACACACACACACATACATGGTGGCCAAGAGAGCTAAATGTGTTACATACAATTACAAAAAACTCCAGCAAATCAAGAAAAGATCTTCATCTGTTTGACAGAACATGTACTGTAACGTGCTGCATTTTCACACAACGCAAACAGATTACGAAAACACACTGCATTTTACACAATGCAAACAAATAATAAAACGCTTAATTTTTGTGTTCAACAAAATATACTCAAACAGGTTTGTGACAAGTGAAGGATGAGTAGATTATGAGAACCTTCAGTTTTGGGTGAACTCATATCCTGGTTTACAGAAAAAAGCCGCTAAAATAACTTAATTTTAGGTGTTTTTAAAATACTTTTTAATCTTGATCGTTGTATCTTGTCATCTTTTGAAATATATTATTTACAAATTTATTATAATCTCTTATATGTTCAAATACATTTAGAGGAACTTTTGTTTAATTTTGATTATAATATTGAGCAACAGATTAAAATGCAGCTTTACAAAAACAGGAATATATATACAGGGTGGGCCATTTATATGGATACACCTTAATAAAATGGAAATGGTTGCTGATATTAACGTCCTGTTTGTGGCACATTAGTATATGTGAGGGGGCAAAGTTTTCAAGATGGGTGGTGGCCATTTTGAAGTCAGCCATCTTGGATCCAATTTTTTTTTTCAATAGGAAGAGGGTCATCTGACACATCAAACTTATTGGGAATTTCACAAGAAAAACAACGATGCGCTTGGTTTTAACCTAACTTTATTCTTTCATGAGTTATTTACAAGTTTCTGACCACTAATAAAATGTGTTCACTGTGCTGCCCATTGTGTTGAATTGGTAATGCACTTCTCCCACTCTTCACACACTGATAGCAACACCGCAGGAGAAATGCCAGCTCAGGCTTCCAGTATCCATAGTTTTCGGTGCTGCACACCATACACCTTGTATCTTCACACCATAGAAAATTGTCTTCAGATAACCCCTAAGATAAAAGTCTAAGTCGGTCAGATCGGAAGATTTTGGGGGCCATTCAACTGGCCCACGACGACCAATCCACTTTTCAGGAGACTGTTCCTCTAGGAATGCTCGGTCAGACCTTACACCTATGATGTGGTGGTGCACCATCTTGCTGGAAAAACTCGGGAAAACTTCAGCTTCAGTGCATAAAGAGGGAAACACATCATCATGCACCAATTTCAAATATCCAGTGCCTTGAGGTTTCCATTGATGAGGAATGCCCCCACTATCTTTGTTGTCTATGGTGTGAAGATACAAGATGTCCAGCACCTGAACCCGACTTCAAAATGGCCACCATGGTCACCACCCATCTTGAAAAGTTTGCCCCCTCACATATACTAATGTGCCACAAACAGGACGTTAATATCCCAACCATTCCCATTTTATTAAGGTGTATCCATATAAATGGCCCACACTGTATATATATATATATATATATATATATATATATATATATATATATACATGCATACACACAGTGGCCAAGAGAGCTTCACATGCTGCAGTTTAAGATCTGACCTGCATTATGTTCTGCAACACCTAGACAGACCAGGGACCTATGTGAGGATCTTGTTTGTTGACTTCAGCTCGGCTTTTAACACTATCATCCCAAAACTTCTCCTGCCCAAATTAACTCAGCTCTCTGGGCCCACCTCTGTCTGTCAGTGGATCAACAGCTTCCTAACGGACAGGCAGCAGCTGGTGAAGCTAGGGAAATTCTCATCCAGCATCCGCAAAATCAGCACTGGCGCCCCCCAGGGGTGTGTCCTCTCCCCACTGCTCTTCTCTCTGTACACAAATGACTGCACTTCAAAGGACCCTCTGTTAAGCTCTTGAAGTTTGCAGACCACACCACACTTATCGGCCTCATTCAGGAAGGTGATGAGTCTGCTTACAGACAGGAGGTTAAGGAGTTGGCTGTCTGGTGCAGTCACAACAACCTGGAGCTCAACACACTGAAAACAGTGGAGATGATAGTTGACTTCAGGAGAAACCCCCCTGCTCTCCCCCCACTGAGCATCATGGACAGCATTGTGGCAGCAGTGGAGTTATTCAGGTTCCTGGGCACCACCATCTCTCAGGACCAGAAGTGGGACACTCACATTGACTCCGCTGTCAAAAAAGCTCAACAGAGGATGTACTTTCTTCATCAGCTGAGGAAGTTCAACCTCCCAAAGGAGCTGCTGAAACAGTTCTACACCTCCATCATTGAATCAGTCATCTGCACATCAATAACTGTCTGGTTTAGCTCAGCTACCAAATCTGACTATGTCGAATAGTTCAGACTGCTGAGCGAATCATCAGTACAACCCTCCCTACTACTCAAGAACTGTACTTATCACTCTGGACCGCTCACACCCAGCACACTGCCTCTTTAAACTATTACCTTTTGGTCAACGCTACAGAGCACTGCTGCGCACCAGAACAGCCCGACACAGAAACAGTTTCTTCCCTCAAGCAATCCATCTCATGAACACTTGATAATAACAATTGTGGAACAAACATCACTACTTGCCACACACTTTTATACACATATACACTTATTTAACAACACACTTTACATGCCAATTTGCACATAACAGCTGCACATATAACATTGTATATAGTAATATAGCTCTACATACACTTGTCTATTTGTATATTTGCATTCACTACTTACTGCTTTTTATATATTTATTATCTGTTTATTGTCCAGTCTCTGTAACTCTGCTGCACTGTAGAAGCTCTGTCACAAAAACAAATTCCTCGTATGCAGTGTTGAGGAGGTTATTTTGAAAATGTAATAGATTATAGATTACAAATTACCCTATTAAAATGTAATAAGTAGTGTCCATTTTCGATTACTTTTTAAAAGTAACTAATTACATCTGATTACTTTTTGATTAATTTTAGGTTTCTAATGGATATTTTCAACTTAATCATTTTCAAGCATTTACACTGAGTAGGTGTGACCTTACAGTAGATCTGTTTACTGTTAGAATCCCTCTTAACTTGAATTAAGATTATATATTTTTATTTTAAAGTACAGCCACCACAAAACCAGAACTTATAACACAAAACTGTTGTTACAAAATAAAACATTTTGTTAGTTGTGCAGGGTGATTTTTGTGGCATTTGCCAAAAAATAAATCTAAGCTATTTTGCTATTTGAATTTTTAAATTGAAGCAGCTTAAATCCAAGTCAATCACATCTTAGTGATGAATAAAACTGTCAATAAACATATAAGGCAGAATTGTTCAGTTCAATTATTTACTGTAAATAATTTGCTGTACCAAACAGAAACCAATTGTAGTATATAAAGCAAAAACAAAGAATCCTCAAACTGGAAAACTAATCAAAAGCATCAGAATAGCAGCTCTTTAATAAATGGCCTTAACAAAAGACATCGTGCATATCAAAAACAGGCAAAGCAACAGATTTGGATGTAACCATATTTGTAATCTTTAACATTTTCTTAAGTAACTGTAATTTAAGTACAGATTTTTTCTCAGAAACTGTAACTAATTACTATTACTTTTATTTTGTAATTAAATTACGTAACGCCGTTACATGTAACTAGTTACTCTCCAACACTGCTCGTATGTGCAAACATACCTGGCAATAAAACTCTTTCTGATTCTGAAAACACATGCAATTACAAAAAAACATCAGCAAATTAAGAAAAGATCTTTATTCGTTAGACAGCACATACTGCAAATCTTCACAGAGTATGCACATAAAAAAACGACCTGCTTTTCTACACAACGTAAACAGTTTAAGAAAACACGCTACATTTTCTCACAACACTTGCAAATAGAACAAGACACAATGGAAATGTTTCAAGGAGACCCTAAAACGTTCGCTGCAGCTATTACTATTGCTCAGTGAAGTTGTAGGTGACCTTTGAAAGGTGATTTATTTATATATTTTTGTTTATTTTAATATCCTGATTCCCTTGTCTTTTGTATTTTATAGCCTAAGCAACCAGCCGGGTCTCTCACATTTTAGGGTCCTCTTGAAACATTTCCATCGTGTTCTGCTCTATTTGCAAGTGTTGTCATAAAATGCAGTGCGTTTTCTTAATTTGTTTGCATTGTGAGGATTTGCAGCATGTGTGCTGTCAAACCGATGAGAATCTTTTCTTAACTTACTGTTTTTTTTTTTTTTGTAATTGCATGTGTTTTCTTGAATTGCATTAGGGTAGGTTCTTTCGGCCACCGTATACATATAATACTTTTATTTACAAAATTTAAATCATATTTTTTAATTAATATTCCAGCCCTTTAACATACACACCCATATTTGCAATTAAAACCCATAACATACCAATAAGTTTCAATTGAAACTTTATTTTCATTTCATACTTTGAAGCAGCATAAAAGAAAGATCTAGTCTGGGCTAGCACAAATCCCTGAATATCCTATACGTACTTGTTGCTTCTATATATAAAGAATTAAATAATCTTTGCACAGCAGATCACAGTGATTATAAATACTATCAAAATCATACCCTAAAAAGATCTCAAATCAAATGTACATGTCTTTAAGTAGCAAGGCCATAATGGTGCAAACCTCAAAATGTTAAGAGTTAATCTATATATGCAAGGTAGAATAAAATAACCTACAGCGTTAAGATTAGTGTCATGCGGTTAGTCATGAAGCCATTGCTTTCTGAAATGCTGCAACTCATATATTTATCATTTACATTATTGATGGACTCTTGCATAATGTGGATGTCCTTTATAAAAGCATACAGTGGCGTAAGCTTGTGTGATGGTTGGATTGGATGTGTTTTAAGGCAGTTTGTACTGTATTGCTCCGGCGTCTTTGGGTGTAATGGCTTAAAGCTGCAGTTGGAGTGTGATTTTGGTCCTTCTCGTCCTTTAGGATACACTCTTCACACTTCAGCCGCACATGGTCAAATACAGCCACTGTTAACGAGAGCAAGAGAGCTAATCAAATATATACTTTCATTCAATAATGCACAATAAATTACACAACTGAGGAGTATTGGTAAAGCTTAGTAGTAATGCTGTCCAATGATTAGTCACATCCAGAATAAAAGTCTGTATTCACATAATATATATCTGCATGTGCTGTGAATATTCATAATGTATTTCTAAATTAATTGTGATTGATTGTTTGACAGCATTACTTAGAAACTAAGAAATGACTGACCTCGCTAATATTGAGCTCTGCGACACCTGAGCCCTCTTTCTCCAGCTCTTTGAAAGACTCTGTTGGAGATGAGACATTGACTCAGATGTTTTAGTGGGATAATAGCAAATATATTAACACAAAAGTAGAATATAATGTAAATGACGTACTGAACATGGCCTCCAGTTTAACCAGGCAGCAGACAAAGTTGTCGAAGTCAATCACATCTCCGTCTGAATATCGGGCCACCAGGATCTGATGTAGCTTGTTATTGAGTTTAAAACCTGAGGATAAGGACAAAGGCAGATGCGTTGTGGGTTGGTTGGTATATTTTTGACAATAACCAAAAGTAGATTGTACTGGACAAAACATTAGATTTAGATTCTTTTATTTCACAAATCTTTAAAATCTTGAGTAAGGAAGTTTCTTGAAGACATTCAGTATATATATATATATATATATATATATATATATATATATATATATATATATATATATATATATATATATATATATATATATATATATATATACATATATATATATATGTATATTTGTATATATATATATATATATATATATATATATATATATATGTATATTTGTATGTGTATATATATACATATATGTGTGTAATATATATATATATATATATATATATATATATATATATATATATATACATATATATATATATATATATATATATATATATATACATACATACATACATACATATATACATATATATATATATATATATATATATATATATATATATATATATATATATATATATATATATATATATATATATGTGTATGTATATATATATATATGTATATATATATAGGTATATATATATATATATATATATATATATATATATATATATATATATATATATATATATATCAAATCTTTATTTGATAGGACAGTGAAGAGGGATTTAGTATTGAATGAGGAGCAGAAAGAGAGGGAAAGGACCTCGAGCTAGGAATGACTATAGGCTAATGGTGCCGACCATAGATGTTTAATAAACACAAAATTACTTGGTCAGCTAGGAATTCATTTTAATTTTACTGGTTCTTAAGTTTGGTTTGAAACTGGTATCAAATTAAAAGCTTATGAATCACAGTGAAAATAACACAGATATGCCTCTGTAATCTCAAACACTAAAAACACACCATAGCCAAAGATTTTCATGAGATGAGCATGAAAAAGTATTGATCACCTGCAGACTCCACAGCCAGGCGCATTTCGTAGGAGCTCATAGTTCCAGATTTATCCAGATCGAACTGTCTGAAGACACCCTGCAGATGAAGACAGATGAGTTTGGGTTGCCACTTTACATTTCATAAGATGTAATGAAGATCATGTAGCAGTCGGTTTCTCACCAGCCACTTCCTGATTTTATTCCACAGAATCTGGAACTCCACAATTCCCAGTCGTGCACTGCCATCTTTCTGAGTGCAGTCAATCAAGGAGACTAAACGAAACCCTTATTAATAATCAGATGATAAAGATATATTTATGGTTGAAGTCAGAATTATTAGACCCCCTTTGAATATTTTTTTCTTTTTTAATTTTTTACTAAATGATGTTTAACAGGAAATTTTCACAGTATGTCTGATATTATTTTTTCTTCTAGAGAAAGTCTTATTTGTTTTATTTCGGCTAGAATAAAAGCAATTAAAAAAAAAACATTTTAGTTAAAAATTATTAGCCCCTTTTAACAAATTTTTTATATATTTTATATTTGAAAAATATCTAGTCAAATATTATTTACTGTCATCATGGCATCATGGCAAAGATAAAATAAATCAGTTATTTGTTGTAAAAATCTCTCAATTAAACAGTGAAAAAATAAACAGGGGGGTCTAATAATTCAGGGGGGGCTAATAATTCAGAAGGGCTAGTAATTTTGACTTCAACTAGTGTAATTAGACCCCCTATGTATTTTCCCCCCAATTTCTGTTTAGCGGAGAGAAGATTTTTTTCAGCACATTTTTGAACATAATAGTTTTAATAACTCGTTTTCAATAACTGATTTATTTTATCTTTGCCATGAAGACAGTAAATAATATTTGACTAGATATTTTTCAAGACACTTCTATACAGCTTAAAGTGACATTTAAAGGCTTAACTAGGTTCATCAGGTTAACTAGGGAGGTCAGGGTAATTTGTCCAGTTATTTTAAAATTATGGCTTGTTCTGTAGACTTGAAAAAAAAAAAAAATATATATATATATATATATATTTTTTAAATTTAAAACTGCTTTTATTCTAGCCGAAATAAAACAAATAAAACTTTCTTCAGAAGAAAAAATATTATCAGACGTACTGTAAAAATGTCCTTACTCTGTTAAACATAATTTGGAAAATATTTAATTAAGACAAAAAAAAAAATCTAAGGGGGGGCTAATAATTCTATCTTCAACTGTATATACCCTCATGTAATATCAAACCCTTGTGATCTTTGGTAATCTTCAGAACACAACTTCCCAGATGAACTCCCAGAGAAACCAAAAACTTTATCAAAATATTTCATGTGACTTCAGTGGTTCAACTGAAATCATTTAAACCTCAATGAACACTTTTGTGTGGCAAAAAATCCAAAATTGTCTGGTGGCATTAGGATGACAGAGAAATATGCATTTAAGCTATAAGAAGAACACTGATATGTTACAAACTTCCTTCTGTCAGTTCAAACTGAGATCAAACATTGTCTCCCTGAGAAGCTATAAGAACCTTCTTTTCCCATTCGAAACAAAATATGACAAAACATCTAGATCTTCACAATTTAACACGGCAAAAGCCTTGAGATTACACTGCTCAAATTTGGTATCGATCTGATTAAATGTTAAAATACAAGTTTAACAGTTATTTCATATGTGTGCTGATGGGCAGTGTTGAAAGTGTGTAGGTGGTGCTATTGAGTCATTTTACCACAGAGTTCTGAAACCAAGATTAAATGTAAAAAAGAAAAAAAAAAGGTCTGGTGTGTGTGCATAATTTTGTAAGTTTTTGAGCATGTTTAGACTTCAAAAATGGAATTTACTTTTGATAAAAAAATAAATAAATAAGTAAACAGTAATTCCAAGAGGGTCCTCACACCACCCAAATACACTCACCGGCCACTTTATTAAGTATTTCTTACTAGTACCAGGTTTGACCCCATTTTGCCTTCATAACTGCCTTTTGTCCATATTGACATGATAGCAGGCGAGGCAGTGGCGCAGTAGGTAGTGCTGTCGCCTCGCAGCAAGAAGGTTGCTGGGTCGCTGGTGCGAACCTCGGCTCAGTTGGCATTTCTGTGTGGAGTTTGCATGTTCTCCCTGCCTTTGTGTGGGTTTCCTCCGGGTACTCTGGTTTCCCCCACAGTCCAAAGACATGCGGTACAGGTAAATTGGGTTGGTTAAATTGTCTGTAGTGTGTGTGAATGTGTGTGGATGTTTCCCAGAGATGGGTTGTGGCTGGAAGGGCATCCGCTGCGTAAAAACTTGCTGTATAAGACAAGATGGCGGTTCATTCAATTGTGGCGACCCCGGATTAATAAAGGGACTAAGCTGACAAGAAAATGAATGAATGAATGACATGATAGTTGAATGACATCACGCAGTTGCTGCCCACATTGTCAGCTGCACATCCATGATGCGAATCTGCTATTCCTATGCTCTAGGATTTCTGTGATCTATTGGATTGGTCACTGTGTACGCCATTTGAGTACAATGACCACATTGTCATGTTCAAAAAATGTTGTTGTTTTTTTCTCAAAAAGTTAACATTTTCAGTATTTGCCTCATTTTCTATTAAATTCTGAGGTTCCTATATGTCTACATTTGTCATATTTTTAGTTTGGTCAGTGACTGTAAAAAGCTAAAATAAATAAACACAATAAAAAATGACATTTTGATAATTGGTTGGAAATATTTTAAATTAATAACAAAATTCCCAAACATTCCATGACTTGGACAAAATAAATAAATAAATAAATAAATAAAACCCTGACATTCAGTGGAATAAACCTTCTAAAATTCAGTGACCAGTGCGAACCCTGTATTGAGCAAAAGAGTTCCTAGATGTGTATAGGTTTACAATGTTTTACTTTAAAGTTTTTCTCTGTTAAATATTTGTATTTTTTATGTTTCATTAGTAGGGCAACGCAGTGGCGCAGTAGGTAGTGCTGTCGACTCAAAATGAGTGTGTGTATGAATGAGTGTGTGGATGTTTCCCAGAGATGGGTTGCGGCTGGAAGGGCATCCGCTGGGTAAAAATGTGCTTGATAAGTTGGCGGTTCATTCTGCCGGATTAATAAAGGGACTAAGCAGACAAGAAAATGAATCAATGAATAAATGTTTCATTAGTATGTAGCACCGTGGTCCTGTGAGACACAACAATTCACTATACTGTACCTTGTGGCCTTAAAGATGGACAATAATACTTAACTTGACTTGGCAAACCTGTCTTGTATAAACAGTTCACTGGAAGAAAAGATTGGAATTTGAATCTTATGTTGTCAGTGCAATTTGGACTAAAATCTTTGAGGAATGTTTCCATTACATTCTGGAATCTGTGCCCCAAATGCTCTTCTGAATGCAAAAAGTGGTACTAGCAAGGTGAAAGTATATATGCTATTTATACGTTTTTAAAAGTCAGAATGTTAGGATACGTCCATCAGGTTGATCATGCACCTACAAGACTCCAAACTGAACCCATCTGTCTTTAAGTCTCGGTCTGCAGAACACAGGAGAGCAGAGGTAATTATCGAGCACAAAAATGTAAACACACCAGATCTAAATTTAAAAAAAAAGTCATCTGAGCTTACGTTTTGTCACCACTCGGTTCAGAATGGTCCGGAGCTCGTGAACTGAAATCTCCATGTCCTACAAGAAAGTTTAGATGAACTTTTAATATAACGCAGTTCACAATGTTATTAACAATAACACACAGATACAAACACACCTCTCCAGACAGCTGAGCAAACATCTTTTTAAACGAGGCATCAATGTTCTCCTCTGAGACTGCCTCCTGTAGATACAACAGACGTCCATACACTGTATTATAATACATTTCGTTTCATTTTTAATCTGAATATTGTGGTAAGGTATGAGTCTTAAACTGGATTCCTGGAGGGCCGCTGCTCTGCACAGTTTTGCTCCAACCCTAATCAAACACAGCTGATCCAACTAATGAAGGTGTTCAAGATTACTAGAGACTATTAAGCAGGTGTGGGTTGGAGCTGAACTATGCAGAGCTGCAGCCCTGGTTGCTAAGAAGTTGAAAGAATTATATTGTTATGTTATGTGGTCACTATGGTGTGCTAAGTGATTTATAGTGATGCTATGTGGTTGTTATGGTGTGCTAAGTGTTTTATTGTGTTGCAGTGTGGTAGCTTTAAGCCCCAATCAAATAACACAAATTTGTCAGAATTTCGGCACGATTTCCTTGACGTACAGTAAGGTGTCGTGGGGATTCGTAAATGACAAATGAGCATCTTGTCACAAGATTCAATCTTTTTTTCTTGTGTAATGTGGCAAAGTTCATGTCAACTAATACCATGTCTGTGACACCTCATGACACCATCGCAGATTTTTTTCTTGTTCTTCACGACGAGTTCCGTCACATGGGTGACACAGTAATTGGGTAGTTTCTTGGTTATATTCACGGATGCTGCTGTTAAAGCGATGGTCAGATAGTCAAAAAATAGGCTGCATATTTGCTTACGGGCGAGTCCCGGGTAGATCAGTCGTTGGTTATGCAAATTTTAATTTAAATCTAAAATATTAAGGTGTTTTAAGCATTTTTATCTGACAGACTGGCACAAATATGCAGACATCTCCATTCTCACGATGAGTTTCTGAGTACTCTCATCCTTCCAACAGAGTTTGTTCTTCCGAGGTAATCTGGAAACAAGTTCAGTGCTGCGAATACATTGCAAAAGCATGTCCTGCTTATTAAGATTTGTTATTAATATTGAAAACAGTTTAATATAGTCTTCTCTAAAACTATGAATATTTCACTTTAGTTTTATTTAGGCTAGATTATTATTTTATTTAACAAACCAACACAATCTCATAGAAATTCGTGTTTTTGTGCTGAAGCATATAGAGCAGACTTGTTTTGAAGCGCTTCTCCTCAAATGTCATTCATTATTCTTGTTTATAGAAAACTGATCAACAAAAGATACATTAAAATTAAGTTAATAAAATTAAGTTGAAATAAAACAAAATTAATTGCAAAAAGATATTTTTTTCCAGGAAAAATATACCAATTAAATTTTTGTTTGTGCCCCCCCACTACTCAACTATATGGGTGGATGATTTGTTTTGTTCTGAGGAAAAAAGCAATAAATAAATGCTTCACTGTGATTGTTGTATCACAAATCTCAGTTATATACAGGGTTTATACGCCATGGAAAACCTGGAAAAGTTATGGAATATTAACCTGGCATTTTCCAGACCTGTAAAAGTTTGGAAAAACAGAAAAACCTACAAAGTTTTGGAAAAGTCATGGAAAACAAATATCTGAATTCTTGAATATGGATTAGAGTGTTTCCTCTAGGATTTTTTTCAGCTGTTGCGGCAGGCTTTTTGCACAGATCTACCAACTACCTATGGCGTTATTTCTATGACAAATGTCGTTAGTGCATTATCACAAGTCAAGATCACATTTATGTAATATGAGCAAGCAAATGACTTTGCTTTCGCACCGATTTCCTCTGTTCGTGCACAAAACTTTTTGCACGCCCTCAAATATATGCTGCCTAAGTGCAGATTCTCTTGTGCACTCTCAAATAAACACTTCTGAAGAGTGATTTAGTGCGTTTATGTAACGAGGATGTTTCCAACATTCACTAGATTTGCTAAGAATCTTTCTGAATCTCTCCAATAGACCTATAGAGCGGCATTAATGCGTCCTGAAGTAAAGTTGTCTTGACTTCTATTCTATTCTGGTGTAAGCATTATCTAAATTAATTTTAAATAGATAAAAATATAAATTGAAACTAAATAGATTGCAGCGTGTTTTACGATATGCTGTCAAATATTTTAACATGCGTTGTTTTTCTTTTACCCTGCATATGTAGACACTGCATGAAACATTAGGTCATGAAAATTTACTTGAAAATCTTGGAAAAATCATGGAAAATTGATGGAATTTTAGTAGGTAAAATGTGTATGAACCCTGGATATAGTTGCTAATTTATTAATATGTCATTTTTTCTCAAGATTACATCTTGAGCATCTGATTTTTCCTTGCTTCTTTCATTTTCATTTTCACTTTCATTTTCAAGGGAGTGTTTAATAAAAAACACATGGCAGGAAAATATACATTTAATTTCAAAGAAAATATCTTAATATTGAAAAGGATTTATAAGTTTTTTCCAATCCATGTTGTAATGAATGCCCTTAAATAATGTAGTTATTCATTGTCTGCAAGCTTCGGTTCAGTTCCATTCATTTTGGGTCATTAAAAGCTGTTGGTTTTGCTGCTTGATGTTGCAAATTTTCTTATTATAAGATTCTGCTTTGTCTGTATAGTCGTGCAAACACTTGTTTGTAGAGCAAATAGTTTAGTCATTTTCTGCGGTTTACTATTCCTAGTAATTTCTCCTATAGGCAGCTGAATCAGAAGTTCTAAAACAATCGCGAAATCGAGCACACGTCCGCATTTAAAAATAAGGTCGATAGTCTGGCACATTTGTTACCCACGACACGTCAAGATTTTATCAAGAAAAAAAAACGCATAATCTGACAGTGACTTTCATAATCAACAATAAAAATCGTGTTATCTGACCGGGGCTTTAGTGTGCTAAGGGATTTATTATGTTGCTATGTTGTTCTAAATGATCGTATTGCTTTGTTTTGAAAAGTTTAATGTGCTGAGAGAAAGTATTAAAGTGTTAAAAGTATATCTGTTGTGTTGCTAAGGGGTTGCTAGGTATGTAGTAGAGCCTTTCTAGGTAGTTGATTTGTATATAAATCTATATATTTACATACATACATGCATTTAGTTTCCACATCCACAATAATAACAAGTCCTTACTTCATCTTCCAGGTTAAATGAAATTTCATCATCCATTTCTCTAAAAATAAAAGAAAAAGCAAAATATGTCGTAAAATAAGGCTGCACAATACAAAACCCACATGGTAGTCATTTTTTTAAATATTTAATCTATAATTCTATTGTTATTTTAGTTTAAATTGTTTAGTCACTTACTGAGTTTCTGACTGTTTCTCAGTGAAGACTCGCAGGACGAAGTCAGCCTCTTTTCCAGGCTCAAAAGTGGAAGGGACGATGAGATACTCGCCCGGTGGCAGCCTCAGTCGCGTGCTCACCTCTCGCAGATTAATGAAGGTCTCGGAGCGCGCACAGGACGAGTGACGCAAGAAAAAATCCTTCTTCAGGTGAACATTCTGGGAGCCAAGAAACTAAAAACAGAAGAAAAGTTAAAGTTTTTTTAATTATTAACCTCATGTTTTACAATACATTCAAAAATAAAACTGCTGCATCACCAAACAGATTTGAAAAATAATTGGGTAACACTTCATTTTAAAGTGGCCTTGTTACATGTTCCATGTATGTACTATAGTAATTAAAATTTATTTTTGCATAATTAACCTTAACCTAACTTACCTTCTAATCCCAATCACACTGTTGCCAACTACTGGTTTTGAATTTGCAAAAGGTGAAGCAATGTGTTACTAAAAGTTGTTAAATGACGTAATATCATTGACAAAACTGCATCTTTATGTAGTGTGCAAAATAATAAATGAGTTTTCTCAAAGAATGGCCTTTCAGCAGAAACATTATGTGAATGTTCAGTTAGAGCACCATATTGGTAGTTAGTGCTACCTAAATGAACAACAATTATACATGTTAGTGACAAATTGACAACTGTTGCATCAAACAATTGTTTAGTTATGGTTTTATTTATTTCACCAAAAATATGCAGGCCAACAAATACTGCTGGTGTTCTAGCATAAAAAGAGAGACTACAGTTTCATGACTGCATTTTTAGGATTTATTATGGCCCTACCCCTAAATCCTTTACTGAACAGGTCAGGAACAACAGGATCTTAAAATACCTTCCATCCTCTCTGGTTGTGCAGAAACATACTATTGGCTGCTGCTGCATCTTCTGTGCCCAGCTATTTAGACCAGTATTTGGTCACAACTGCACTTTTGATTTGAGACACTTTTTAAAAGCAAATGTTAAAAATTGCAGAATTTGTTGCTAGGTGCTTTTTGAATTTTTTTTTAGCTAAATCCAAGTTGACAACACTGCCTAACCACATGGTGAGTCCATATTCTTAACCATGTCCCTAATGCCATTAGTTTGCAACAAGCAAATTATGCGAAAAAGAAATGCCCGCCCCTACTCAATATTCCATTTCAGTTTGAAGTACATCAATACACTGAAATAAAAGTCTCCGAAACGTCCTGTTTACACATATCTGAATGACGCCTCAGCATTTTACATACAATTTTTTTAATTTGAATTTCAAACTTTCGATTCATATAGTGTTAAACGTGCCATACCTCATCTGGGACCTAGAAATGAGAAAAAACAGGAATAAATAAATTAGACAAAATCATGGTACTTTTAAATGTGTGTGACTGTTCTATTTCAGCTTATGACCTCCAACCTCATATAAGGCGAAGCCGATGGTGTGCATGTCCTGTCCCTGCTTGCGGAAACGGCGTCTGTCCTTCTGCATCAAAGCCACCATGAAGGTGCAGGCCACCTCATTGTCCTCAGGATCATCATCTTCCTCCAGTAGTGTGATCTTATATTGAGGGTTTATCCAGAATGTGTCTTACAAAAGAGACAACAAACAAAGCGTATGTTTACACCTCGTACTAAGATTTGCAACCCTGGCTCATTCTGAAATCATACCGCTATATACATTTATGGAGAGCACCAAATACGTCCCAAGATGTATGTTTTTTTGCAGTTTTTGTTTTCACAAATACACCAGAGGCCACTGTGTATGCTTTTTAAGATCTCAAATTTCTGTCACGAGTGCCATTCGTGCCTGCTGTTCACATGTAAATCCACCAGAGGCTACTGCCGACTGACTGACTTACTGGCCGATCGACTGACCCACCCTCCTCCTTCCCTAAACCCAACCAATAGTATTTTCAAAAGCACAAATTGACTCACCCACCCACTTCCCTAAACCCAATCCACAGTGTTTTGATAAGCAATTCAGAAAAAGTAAAGCCCTCGCCTGATTTTTACCATATTTTCAGATTCGATCACATTCTCACCCTGTTATTTACTTGTTTAGTTGGCTTCTGTTTCTGTCTTACACCCTTTCTGAAACCGTTCTTCACCTGACTCGAACCCTGTCCTAGTGGTCAACTCCTCTCCGAGTTTCAGGTCCACCAACATACATGGTGAGCTACTGAACAACCTGGTGACAGCGGGAAAGCCGTCCATACAGAGGTAAATGGTCATCTGGTAAGCACAAAAAGGAACTGCCTCATACCGCCCCATAGCATTCGTTTCAATGATGAAATGCAGCCATGTGTAGTTCTGGCTGCATAATTCGCAATCTCCAGAAATGTATATAGGGCTACTTTTTCAGAATGAGTGTTGAAGATTTGTTTTGGGTAATCCTATCACAAGTAGATGACACCTGTTTTTTTTCTTCTTCTGTCCACTTTCAGGCACTTCACTAGTAAAATCTATTTATTTTTCACAGGTCAAATCCATTTTAGACTACTTTTGAAAGTGGTCAAAGGAGGTCAAGCTCAACCTTTATAAGTTTGTTTTTTCTGTTATATACTAAAAAAAGATATTTTGAAGAAAGCTGAAATCCTGTAGCTAATGACTTCCAAAACAAATGCTATGGAAGTCAATGGTTACAGTTTCCAGCTTTCTTCAAAAAATCTTCTATTGTACTCAACAGAAGAAAAAAAACTTACATATGTTTGAAACAAATGAAGAGTGAAATGGTGAGTAACTTTACATTTTTGTCAAGTAAAATCCAGTAAAATTTCCTTGGATTTCTTCGCTCTATGGACTGAATGTCACATTTTATTTGTCTGATTTATTTTATTCTTCGGTAACAAAATGAGGAAAAAAAAAACCTACTTTTTGCTTGCTGCTTTTTTACCTTTTAATTATGTTTTAAAGTAAAAATAAAATTTTTACATTTGTTCATAAAATTTTTACATAAATCTAAGATGACATTTTAAACAATAAAATTAATGACAAATAAACTAATATGTAATAAACCAAACTAATATCTGAAACTAAATCTGTTATTTGTTATTTTCTCTGGCTCTTGATGTAATCCTGGCTGAAATTGTAAATAAAATTTGCCGCCTCCAGTGTTTGTCTCTTTTTCTCATGGTGTATTTTGTGAAATGTTGTTGTGGCGAGTTTACACTGAAAATACACATGTGAAATCAGAGTGGATTGTGGGTAAAAAGTAGTCAACAAATGTAAGGAAATAAGGTATTTACTACAACAGCACTACAAAATGGCTGACTTAGGCCCAAGCCCAATTCTATTTTTGTACCCCTTCCCTTTGGCCCTTGAAACAGGGTGCGAAGGAGAAGGGCTTCAAAATTTAGCCCTAAGAAACAGGACACCACTACAACACCTGCACACATCATCATATGTCATCGGGATCTTTTGATCAGTTGTGTTATTTTTTTTGGTATTTCTCTTCAGTAAATCATAGTGGATAGGGATTGGTTTGGCATACAGCTCATGTATATATTAGACCATAGCTGATAAACTGGGACTCACTGGGATTGTTCCTGCAGCCTCCTGCTGTACTTCCTTTCCTCCAAGTGCCGTTAAACTGAATTGTGTTCCAGAAGTGTTGGGAATCATCACTCAGAGCATCAGGAGTGAGGTTGCAGATCTCCAGACGAGAAAACTGACGTTTGAACTCCTGAAATGACATCCTGAGAACAAATTCAGTCATATATGCCAACTGAAATTCACACTTTTAAAGGAATGTGTAATTGTTTCATTTTTGGAACTGATGGAGAGTCTTAATTTTGTTTGTACACTAAAGAAAGAGTTAATGAATGAATCAGTTGGTGACTCCTAGACAGTCTTTGTGAACAAAGTGACTTGGATGAATCAAAATCTTCATTACTAATCTTTAGCGCTCTTCTAGGATAAATAGTAGTCTGATAATTAAACATTGTAAGCCTTTTAATTTACTCTAGAGTATTGAAAAAACTTTAGAGTCAACTCTCGATTCTCAAGATTTGAGAATCATAGAATAATTATTTTTAATAATTGACTCTCTGGGCTAATAGAGGATTAAGTAAAAGATGTAAACAATATAAACATCTGTGGATGAGATAGATTTACCAAAACTCGCCATCCTCCATGTGGTTGTTCAGTTCCTCTCTTTCCGATGGATCAATCCCATTCCACTCGGACGAACTGAAATCGGAGTGCAAAAATTATAGTATGATAAGCATGTTTTGCTATTCATGACTACCCAAATTCATTCTGATTGGTCGACTTACTTGTCGCTCCAAGCCCCGGTCCATTCAACTTGTCCCCAAGGGTTTCGGATACGGATCAATCTCTCTCTGTTGCCACGGAAATTCACCTTAAATTAAAACAGCAACCTTTTCACGCAAATGAATAATAAACAACCAATGAGCTGAAAATTTATTTTAAAGGAGGGATCCTGACCTCTCTGAGAGCTGTGACGGAGTAAGCATGGCCCTTCACTAGCTTCTTAAAGGTCACAGCCTCCATGTCAAAGGCACTGGTGATCTATCAAAAACAAACACACTCAACCAAACTGGCCATCCAGAAATGTTGCATTACATCTTCAGTCCTCTAGGAGGCACTGTGAGGACTTACATCAATGGAGCAGCCCAGCAGTGAGCCTCTCTCCAGGGCTTTGGCAATGATGCGGTGCAGGTCTTTGGGAGCGCTGCGCAGTTCATACATTTCGGCAACTCCGCCAGTAAAGTCCTCAAAGCCTTCGGTGGTGGAACCTCCGGACAGAGCTTCATATGAGCCATTTAGCCTACAGGCACATAAACATGTTATAATCACTAACGCTGTGTCTGAAATAGCATATTTCCATACTATAGTATGCTAAAAACAGTGTGCAAGCTGAGTACTATGTCTAATTTCATGGAATTTGAAAAACAGTATGCAAGAAGTATCCGGATGACCTACTACTTTCAGCGAGATTCTGAAGTGTGCATCTGATAGAATGCACTGAATCCGAGAGAACTCATGAATGGCAGTGAGGCAACTGTTGGAATATCTAGCCAATTCCATGCATGTTCAATAAAAAAGGTGAGGAGAGGGTTGTCTAATTATTGCCAAAAATATTAGTAATTTATTTGATACTATAATTCAAGGACAGAGCTCTGGGTTACGTTATCTCAATGCAATACAAAAATTACATTCAGGAGGTTCACAACTGGTTTACGTTTCTCTGACTCCAGCATATATGCACAACTGATATTAACAAGTGGAGTTTTGGTGTAACATCACTTATCAGTCATTCTGCAGTCCTTTGGCTGTTGCACCCAAACATACTTCCTCTTTCTGCAACCCTTTTCTGCATACCAGAACTGAACAGTTCAATATATTTTACAACTTCTACAAGCATCCAACTCCTTGTGACATGCCTACATTTTTTTGTCAGACAGAAGTCTGGCAAAAGGCCCCCCGCACTATATTTATTATTATTCTGCTATTTCCCTTTAGTCAGCAGTTTTCTCTAAGTAGTATGCGTCCTGGCCAAAAGTCCCTCTATCGGCCCTTACGATCATGGCCTCCCAATCATCCCCTTCCACCGAATTGGCTCTATCACTGTCTCTCCACTCCACCAATAGCTGGTGTTTGGTGAGCGCACTGGCGCCGTTGTCCTGTGGCTGCCGTCGCATCATCCAAGTGGATGCTGCACACTGGTGGTGGTGTGGAGAGACCCCCCTCATGATTGTAAAGCGCTTTGGGTGTATGGCCATACACAATAAATGCGCTATATAAATACACATTACATTACAAGTATGTAACACGGTAAGGAAGAAGAAGTATGTTTGGTTAATATATGGTATCATACAAGAGAAAAAGTTTGATAAATTTTTTGTAAGTCTAAACTCTTTATTCAATAAAAAATAAGGACATAAAAGTAACATATATAAATCCTTTTCCCCCACACGACGAAACTAACCAGGATAGGTCACGTGAACTTGAAAAAGTGGCAGATGTAGTACATTCGAGTTCCAACAACAACTCGAATTCATACTATATAGCAGTGGTTCCCAACCTGGGGTCCGCGCCCCCCTAAGGGGGGCGCCAGAGTTCACAAGGGGGGCGCGGGAGAGGATAAGTGTTGAGGTAGAAAAAGGCATAAAATGCTCCACTATAATATAGGGCTGTACAATTAATCGAAAATCCGATTTCGATTTCAAACGACTATAAAAAAGCATTAATCGAGATAAACGATTATTGCATCATATACTGCCACCTTTCTAGTTGTACACGTGTTGCTCTTAAAAGCGCGAACGAGCGCGTGCTTATGTGTGTGTGCAGCAAGCACACTCAGTCAGAATCATGCGGCCGGTCAGCATTCGCTCATTCGCACTCTGAGACGAGCAGAGGAGCGCAGACATCTAAAGTCATTAACGTGAGCGCTTTAATGGTCAAATAGGTGTCAAAACGCGGTGTTTAGTGATTATTTATATTAACCATCATTTGTGTAATAAACAAACGAGTTGAGAATCAAAAGACACGTGAAAGAGAAACCAAAGAGACAGCGAGAAATATTCCTGCTGCCGCCTGTTTCTATGATTATTAATCAAACAACAAGAAAATCCCTCACTAGTCTTGACAGAAGAACTGCTGTAGCTAAAGTGTTTTTCTTACAGTGAAGATGCTTAAAGCACAGTTTGTTTAATATTTTTATTCTATTGTATTTATTTCTCTTTCCTTTGCAGGGTGGAAAATAACTGCATGTATACACTTGAAGTCAGAATTATTAGCCTTCCTAAATATTAGCAACCCTTTTCCTCCCAATTTCTGTTTCATGGAAAGAAGTTTTTTTTTTTCTGAACATAATAGTTTTAATATCTCATTTCTAATAACGGATTTCTTTTATCTTTGCTATGATGACAGTACATAATATTTTACTAGATTTTTTTTAAAAAATACAAGCATTCAGATTTAAGTGCAGTTCAAAGGCTTAATTAGGGTAATAAGGCAAGTAATTGTATAACGGTAGTTTCTTCTGCAGACAAAAATATATATTGCTTAAGGGGGCTAATAATATTGACCTTAAATTAAATATTTAAACCTGCTTTTATTCTAACTAAAATAAAACAAATTAGCCTAGAAGAAAAAATATTATAGGAAATACTGATAAAATGTCATTGCTCTGTTTAACATAATTTGGGAAATATTTATATAAAAAAAAAATTCTCAGGAGCGCAAATAATTTTGACTTTAACTGATAATCGTTTTGAATAATCGTGATTACAATTATGACCAAAATAATCGTGATTATGATTTTTCCCAAGATCGAGCAGCCCTACTATTATATATGTATTTTTAAGTACCAAATATATATATATATATATATATATATATATATATATATATATATATATATATATATATATATATATATATATATATATATATATATATCAAAACACATGCTTACAATTCCAACATAATAGTAAAAATAATTAAAATAAATAACTTTAAATAATTATTTAAATTTTGCTCACTCACGCAATGTGCTTGTCAACGTGTCGTAAAGGCAAAATCAAAACAAAATCGGCAGAGAGACGTAAATGCAGTGATTCTTCAGAGGCAAAGAAAAAGATTAAACAGTATGACAAAGCCTACCTAAATTTTGGTTTTATTGAAGGCCAAGACAAGTTAAAACTGATTAATTTATATTTTCTATACATATTATATATTAATATTACACAAACACACACATACAATATATAAATATATATATATATATATATATATATGTGTGCGTGTGTGTGTGTGTGTGAGTGTGAATTTTAATGGTGGGGGGGCTCCAATGTTTGTATATGCTCATGGGGGGGGCCCCTAAGAAAAAGGTTGGGAACCACTGCTATATAGCATGTACTTTTCTAACGTTCATGTAGTAAATTCAAATTCAGATGTAGTACCTACTGAGTAGAAGGCAATTTTGGATGCAGCCTATAATCGTCATACAGATAAAGAAGAGAAAAGAAAAAGGCCTTACTTAGCATATGCCTTCTCCAGCAGGGCACTCCAGAACTCATTTCCCTCTGCTGAGTGAACAAACATCAGCTCTTTATCCTTCACAGGCAAGCGGTCATCGATTACAATGTCTACCCACTCGCCAAACTGCCAGAACTGCACAACATGAGCAAAAATAGTTTATGTTAGGGTTGCACAATAATTTTAAATTAACTTGTCAGGAAAAAAACTGTTCTGTGATCAATAGTAAATGTCCGACGAAGGCCAGAGGACGCTCTCATGTAATTAAATACACCACAAAGAAAAAACCCAGGAAATCCCCATAGCTAGCTACTAAATAATGAGAAAATTTAACTGCTTTCGTTGATTCAAAGTGACTAGCAATCACTCAACTACTAAATTACCTTACATAAGGATTCGTTTCAAGCACTTGACTGAAGTTATAAAGTAAGTTTGGAGTAAACACATGCTAATGTGGCATTTTACATGTGTTCAAATGTAGCAACAACATAGATCATGCATAAATCATCTGTGATATGAAATGGCATTTTGAATAGCTTGTCAGTGAACTGTGACTAAATGGTACTCAATCTGAAAGCCGTGCTGGAAATTTAATACTGATTACAGAAATGACTTTACAGACAAATGTGCACAACAATCGCCTTCAATAAGTCATGATAAATAATGATAAAAATAATAATAATAAAATATGATATTAGTGTAAGGGTATGTTTGCATGTCAACGTGATAACATTTGCATTTTCGTATTGTGTGCAATGTTTTAAGCATTACGTACAGATGAAATGATCCACCAGTAGGTGGCGACTTAAATTCTTTTCACATGTCTGTGTTTGTGCATCTGTGTTTTCGGATGTCAAGTAATGGTACATGCCTATGAAATGAACACTTGCTGTGCATGATGCCACCGAAAAAAAATAAAAACTTAAATCACATTTCTGTCATTTATATAGAGATGATAACAAAATAAGCATTTTGAAACACGTTTTCAAAACAGTGTGTTTTCAGACTTCTAACAAATTTTGTGTGTAAATAAACAGCTAAAATGCACTGCAAAACGTTGATTTTAGTTGAATATAAGGATGTGTATTGTATGCAAACATTATAAGCTGGTGTACCATACATGTTACCTCTATGTACCATGTTTCTGTTAAGTCCCATACACACTGGGATGATTTTCACTTGCACTCATTGCTGACGTTTAATGCCTCATGACTAAATCAAAGACACCAATATGACTGGTCACACCAACAAGCAAAACGGCAAGTGTGAAAGCATTTCTATTGAATAATGTTTCAAAAAAATTTGGGTTTGATGCACCACCTAAAGAACTGGGTAGGGTTGCACCAGCTGATCATAAGTTCTTTCCTAAACGTTGACACTAGGGACTTAGTAACTACAAGCTAGTTAGTAACTAAATTTGTTCTTACTTCGGTTGCACCACCTGTTCTTAAGGCAAACTGTAGAAAGTGCTGTAGGTCGTGAGCTCTCCATAAAGTCATGCGTAGTCGGACTAAATAATATTTAGCATACTAAATATCTGGAGCTATCTGCGATTCAAATCATGTCGTGTGAAATGTGTTTTGACTGAAAATAACATTGGCGATCCTCACCTACATCCAATGAGAGAGCAGCATCCACTAGTGTGGGTATCTGCAGGCCAGCGGGAGGTTGAGGGAGAAGTTAAAAGCGCTCATTTTCAGTTTATTTAGACCCAAGAAGTGGAGGAAAAACCAGTGGAAATTTGGCAGGAGCACTGTGTCTGTTTGACATGTCATGTGATCAATATTACAACCAGGTCAAAAAGGAAAAAAGTTGAGGAGAAATTGCTAATTCCCTTTAAACCCAGCTGAGCAAATATGCAAATTTTTTACCCCACTAAAGGCTTCATTCTCGTTATGTGGTAAATAACAAAAGATATACTACGTGTTTTTGATTGTGAGACGTAGTTTGAACAAAGTTGTCAGCGATTCTTCCGATTGTACATTGTGAAACCTCCTGTCGTCGATCCATCAAGCAGTGTAACAAAGCAGCGACAAAACGCTAGCCCAGATAGTGATTCAGTGTGAAACGACTACTTTGAAAATCATGCAGTCTGAACTCTAAACTGCTTTAAAATTCTGCAACTAATGTTTCTATATATAACTGTCCTATGAAAATTAAATTATAAATCACATTTTTATAGCATATTAAATTACAGTCAGTCACTAATAACAGACGATGCACATATATTAAAGCTGTGAGTATGGGGAGATCATTGTTCATTATCAACGCAAGCTCCTTACTGTAAACTAATCTTGCTGTCATTTCTTTTCTACCATTATACATTAATATTTAAATGCCATAAATATTTTGTTGGATTGTAGTGTTACGTTTAGTGGTGCAACACAAAAATATTTAGTATTGTGTAAGTAGTGACTTAGTGTCCCTTTAACTAGGCTGCGATTTAACTTACAACTGATGGTGCAACCAGCCCCTGGTCAACCAATGAGATTATCAGTTTTGTAAACACGCCTGGACCTGCTAAAATTACAATAAAACACAACTTGGTGATGCACAAAATGGTCTAGATGAGCACACACAATCATAATGACGAAAAAGCATTGAGGCAAGATGAATGTGGAGCTGTTTTTGTCATCTGTGTCTCAACACAAAAAAAACTGTTTGACAAACACGACAGCAAGTACAAAAATGTCCACAAGAGGGAGTCATTATGGGGAGGAATTTCTGTTTTTCATTAAGCTCTAGCTAACATCAGGTAGTGATTTTACACAATATTCTGCTTTGCTCAGCCAAAATTGCCTCCCCAAAAACCTTGTAAAACAAAAATCCTGATGTGCACAAGCTGTTATATATGATAGCTGCTTCATTCTATACACTGGTTATTGATTGGATGGAGGCAGATTTGACAATTTAAGATAGGATATAGAATAATGTCTCCGAGAGGAATATATATATATATATATATATATATATATATATATATATATATATATATATATATATATATATATATATATATATATATATAAAGATACTACAATGTTGCTCTAGGCCAGGGATGGGCAAACTTGATCCTCGAGGGCCGGTGTCCCTGCAGAGTTTTGTTCCAACACTAGTCAAACACACCTGAACAAACTAATCAGTGTCTTCAAGATCACTAGAAATCTATAAGCAGGTGTGTGTGATCAGAGCTGGAGCTAAACTGTGCAGGACACCGGCCCTCCAGGACCGAGTTTGCCCACCCCTGCACTAGGCAGACAATAAATAAAACAAAAAATAACAATTAAGAACAAACAATTAAGAACAGACATTGTTTACAGACTAAGACCATATATAAATATATAAATATGAAATATATATAGAGCACAGAATACAGTCAGGTGCTAATGTACTACAGGTGCAGTGTTCTTGGTGTGTTCAACAGTTTTATCGAGGTAGGAACAAATGAAAGCTTCAATCTATTGGTTTTACCCATTGGCATTCTCAGTTTTTTCCTGATGGTAACAGCTGATATTCACTGAAAAGAGGATGTTTGGAATCAGCACTAATATTTATTGCTCTTCTCATGACCGCCTGTTCATATAGAGTCTGTATGGGCTCGTTTTTGGAATATGAACCAAATTTATTTTTCAATTAAACAGACATATTTCCAATCCAGAGTGTGATTCCATAGCGAATAAGACTTCCAAACATAGCTCGGTAAAAAACAAGCAAGATATATTGCTACCCACACCATACAATCTCATTTCAATTTAAAAGTGTGTTGGAAGTAGGTTGTAAGAAAATAGCTAAATTTACACTAAATAACATTTTTAAAAAAGAAATATACATATGAATTAAGATGTATAGCATGATTTTATATAATATATAGACGTACAGTCATTCAGCTGCTCACCTGGAAGTGGAAGATTCCGGCATACTCATTTGTAAAGCTTTGCCCATGTGGTACAACTCTGTGAAGCAGCTTGTCGTTTAAAGTCAACGACGCTATGGCAGCCAAAAGCCAACAGTCACCTAAATATACAAAAGTTAACACAAGCAAGACATTTGTTTACATTGGAAGCATAACCCACTATTGTTTAAGCTAATTAGACATGCAGAGATTGACTTCCTGAATTAGCTGACATAGTAGCACCTGCTGAACCTGACTATATATGGCTGACCAATGGCGGATGAGAAGTGCTGAAAGCTCAAACACAGGTATTATTTTTGATTACTTTTGACGACACATGAAAAAAAATGACATACAAAGCATCACGAATTGAGCTTTAAATGTTTTTATTACATTAATTTCATACAATTTAAAAATAATTAAGTTTAGAAGGCTTAAACTGTATAAGGGTAATTCTTCAACTACGGGAATTGTATGTCCTTCGATCATATATCCAAAAATATTAATATTTTGTACAGTTTTTTCTTTCCTTGTCAAACTAACAATAAAACCTACTTTGAAAAATGACTACCTTTCTATTATATATTTTTTTCATATTATTCAACCTTCTTTTAGGCGTCAAAATCACTGTTTGTCACACACCCAGATTTTTAAACTTTAGCAATAAAAATAACATTTTAAAATATTGTTTATCTGGTATCTATAAATGTATCTTAATGAAGCACAAGTGAAGTCATTTAAATATTTTATAGTTAATAATGTGAGACTATTATCATAGATAGATGAATAGTGCCATCTGAGAACATGTTCAAGATGAAGGGAATTTACATTTTTATCAACAACACTTAAAGAAAAATCAAGGTAAATATTGGAAATACATGTACTGTATGTCATTTCCAAACATGTTGTACCTTCAGAGATGTTTTTAAAAACCAAACAAAATGGTAAGTAAGAGTGTTTTGTATACATGAAAGGCTAGTATCAATTTAAAGCTAGTCGGTGAAGCTATTTTTCATCTGTTAAAATGTAATTTCCACCACTGTCATTTCCATCACCACACACAATATTAAAAAAAATATATATATGTACAGTTGAAGTCAGAATTATTAGCCCCCTTTTGATTTTAATTTCATTTATTAAATATTTTTCAAATGATTTTTAACAGAGCAATGAAATTTTCACAGTATGTCTGATAATATTTTTTCTTCTGGAGAAATTCTTATTTGTTTTATTTCGGCTAGAATAAAAACAGTTATTATTTTTAAAAAAATCATTTTTGGGACAAAATTATTAGCCCCTGCTATTTTTTTTTCGATAATCTACAGAACACACCATCGTTATACAATAACTTGACTAATTACCCTAATATGCCTAGTTCACCTTATTAACCTAGTTAAGCCTTTTAATGTCACTTTAAGCTGTATAGAAGTGTCTTAAAAAATATCTAGTAAAATATTATTTACTGTCATCATGGCAAAGATAAAATAAATCAGTTATTAGACATAAGTTTTTAAAACTATTATGCTTAGAAATGTGCTGAAACAATCTTCCCAGAACAGAACAGAAATTGGGGAAAAAATAAACAGGGGAGCTAATAATTCAACTGTATATTTAAAAATTCAACTGTATAAATATAAAAATCACACATTAAAAGTGTATTCACAATTGATGAGTTAATGCTCTATTTAATATACAAATTCAGTTTATTTATTTTCAAATAAGCTCTTAATCAAATTATTATTGATCAAAAATGATTTTAGACAATGTTTGACTGCCATAATTTATTTTATTTTGAAATAAAAGCTGTATATTGAGATGTGGTGGAGTTGACATTTGTTCAGTTCACGATGGAAACATTTTTTCTCTTCTTATCTAAGTTTGTCCTCTTACAGATCTTAAATTGTTTAAACTTATGTTACATTAATTTTGAACCAGTTTTTTTACTCAACTTCACAAGGCTAAAAGTGCCCGTAGATGGAAAAATGGCCCATTCATAATAACTGTAATAACTGTGATTGCTCATTAAAATGTAATATTTTACAATGATAAATATTAGCCTGTACTATAATGACCCATTAGGGGGAGCCCTCCACCTACAGCCATACAGTGGGAGGAGACTGTGTTTGTACACAGAGATAGCAGCACAATGTTCTTCAGTACTGCACATTTACTCTAGATGAATGCTGTTTTATCTCAAACGCCCTTTTCAAAGCTAAACCAATTTGGAGGCTTTAAGCACACCATGAGCTTTAATGTGTTTGCCTACTGTAAGTTAAAATGTATTTCAGTCATAAGCTCCCCAATCGTCCTCCACCCACTGTTTGCTGTACAAACTTTGTTTGGCAATGAAGAGCGAACACTCATGCTCACACACAAACACACATATCGTGAGCTGTGGACTGCAGCCAGCTATCCCAGAGTTCGCCAGAGCTACACCCATGTCTCTGTGACTCATCACTCAGGCATTGTGTTTAGCCACACACACACACTTAAATGCACACACAGATACACTCACTCATCTGCACCCGTAACACACATTTCCTCTCTAAGTCAATAAAAACACAAAGAATTGTGATCATAGTGGTGTAATGAATCAGATTTAGACTAAGAGGGATTTGTCATCAGTTCATTCATAAAACAAACTCTCAAAAAGCCAAATTATATCATTCAAGCAGAAGGAGATCCAGTTCTGGCTTCTGATTGGCTGATAAAGTGTCCGTAAGTCTATTCAGCCTCCATTATTTCGATTGCCTGTCTGTCTGTCTGTCTGTCTATTTATCTATCTCAAACATTTTAAGCCAAATGATATTCTTGAGAATGTTTTTGTGTGACAGTTTTGGTGAAGGTCATAGTTTAAGCTGCAGGATCACCCAAACTGCAGTGAACCACAAATAAAGTTAACGACATTTGTTGTGCCAACGTGTGCAAGCATGCAACAAACATACACACCCAGCTGTATGCAGTGCATACACACCTAGGGCCCCCTGGCAAATATCTGTACGCGTGGCTCCGCCCACTATGAACTGAGGATTCTCTGACAGCTCCTGCAGACATTAAGAAAGCAAATACAACAACATTTGTAACACTTGTCTGCAATACTTGTCTGTGTTTTCATGTAAAATGCTAAAGATTCACTGGTCAGATTGCTTGTCTGAAGAAATTAAACAATGACGTTAAAGTTAAGAGCTGCGTCCCAAATCGCATACTTATGCACTATTCTACGCCATTTTGTAGTATAAATAGTGTAAGTAGTGTGTTCACATTGAAAACTCTAAAAATAATAAGTGCACTTTAATTACCCGGATGATGCACTCATTCAGCCTGTAAAATGAAGTGTGTCATGATGGACACTTCACGCACTCAACGACCGCAGGTTTGCTTACGTAGCGGAAGGGGCGCAGCTATCGGACGCACATGTTGGATAACTTTATTTATTTTGGATGGTGAAAGCAAAATTATCCTATGAGAGTGATTATAGCGCCTCCTGATAGTGAATGCGGCAATACTCACGGCAGGTAATATTTGATAATTCGGTCGTTTATTTCGCTTATTTGGCAACTGTCAAACGTCATTAGGGAAACGGTTTGAATTTCCGCTTAGTAAAAAAACATTAGTGTGCCATTTGGAACGACACTACATACATGTACTATCCTGTTGAGTGCGTAAGTGTATAAGTACATAGTGCATGAGTGCATAGTGTATAGTGTGCCATTTGGGACGCAGCTAAGGTGTAAAGAAACCGAATAAAGGAAAATTCATTTTTTAATCAAAAGGTAATTAAACTGCACACTGCTGAAATTTGTAGCTGGCACCAACTGTTGATGTTTGTTCCTCAAGTGATAAAAGAATCTAGCTCATGTAATTTCTCAATCTTGACCCTTTCACTCAATTTCCTGGTCTTTCTTTACTCTCCCAATCAAAAAAAAAGTCAAAAATTAATACACAAGCCTTCTGTCAGTAATTAACATTAGGCGTTTCACCTTGGATCTCTTATGTGAAATGAGAGATGTAGCTAATGTCATTTTTTGATTTTCTTAACTTACTGTCCTACTATCTTTGCTACAACAATCAATTAAGGTGACAAATAGCTATCTGTTTGCTATCTATCTCTATAAAAAAACAAGCTATGTTTTTGTAGTTTTAAGCTATGTCTTATTAATTTTCATGTGGGAAATAGAAGTTTGAGTCTAGATTGAGGGTCACCAATTTTGTCCCGGCAGTGTTTGGCTTCAACTTGCCACAACACACCTGCCAGAAAGTTTCAAGAATACCTATTAAGACCTTGATTAGCTGGTTCAGTTGTGTTTGATTAGAGTTGGAGCTAAACTCTGCAGGACACCAGCCCTTCAGGAACAAGTTTGGTGACCTCTGGTCTAGATCATGTCATCTTGATCCTGTAATTTAACATAATTTACTATACTAATAACTTACTGGGCTAAACATTAAACACTAGACGTATACGTCACTGCGCGGTGCTCATGAAAGTGTGCAATATACTCACACTGATGAGAAGAAACTGCTGAATAAAGTCATTATTAAGTGAGCACAAAAGTATTCAAAAGTAGCTTAATAATATTCTGATTGAACTACTGAAGGCATATTATCTGTTTTGAGGATGTTTTTGGTTCCTTTAAGGACTTTGCACAAGCTACCTTGCTGTCTAAGAAGGATGAGGGAGCTCTCACATTTCATATAAATTACCTTAATTTTTGCACTAAAGATTTTTGCTCCAAGTGTTTGGAATGACATAAAATTGATTAAATAATAACAGAAAACTTCTGGGTGGAGTAACTCATGTCATTTCTTAATTTCTTTAAGTTGTAAGACCTTATTAAGGTGGTTCAGTTGTGTTTGATTAGGGTTGGAACTAAACTCAGCAGAACACCAGCTCTCCAGGAACAAGTTTGGTGACCTCTGTTCTAGATCATGTCATCTTGATTCTGTAACTTAACATACTATACTAATAACTTACTGGGCTAAAAATTAAACACTAGACGTATACGTCACTGCGATCATGTGATCATGTCATCTTGATCCTGTAACTTTTCCTACTTTACTAGACTAATAAAGTAGCATGTAAAACTGGGCTAAAAATTAAACACTAGACTTAAAGTATGCATCACTGCGCAGTGCTTAAGAAAGCATGGGATAAACTCACACTGACAAAAAAAAACTGCTAAATAAAGTCACTATTAAGTGCACACAAAAGTATTCTCATAACTTGATAATATTCTGAGTAAACCACTATAGGCATATTGTCTGTTTTGAGGATGTTTTTACAGATGTTTTATGGACTTTGCACAAATGAGGAATCTTGCTGTTTATGAAGGATGAGCTCTCAGATGTTATCTAAATACATTAATTTGTGCTCCAAAGGTGAATGAAAAGTGTTTGGAATGAAACAAAGTTGTTTAATTAATAATAGAAATTCTTTGGGTGTCTTATTGTCTTATTGTCTTATTGCTTGATAATATTCTGATCAAGCCACTGAAGGCATTTTGTCTGTTTTGAGAAAATCTTTGGTACTTTTATGGATTTTTCATCTAAAATACTTTAATTTGTCCTGCAAAATTGATTGAAATGCTCGGGTGATTGGAACAACATGAAGTTGTTTAATTAATAACAATAATAATTAGTAAAAATTTTAGGGGTGAAGTAAATCATGTAATTTATTGATCTTGTATCTCCTAATTTATCATCTTCTCTTTACTGTACCAGTCAAATAAGGAGTCAAATTGGGCTAAAACTTAAACACGACACTTAATTTACTAGTCAGCACAAGCTGCTGCACCTTCTTAAATGGGAATCTACCTCATGTAATTTATTGATCTAATGCCTCCTACTTCCTATACTGTCTTCGTTCCCCAATCAGTGTCAAAAATAAATTAAAACAGTTTAGTGCAGAGATGCCCAAACTAGGGCCCGAAGGCCAAAGTTGGGCCAAGGTAATCTTTGAACTAGCCCACCATCCCATCTGAGAATAGTTTAGAGACTGCCATTTCAAATTTAATGTACCCTTTTTTTGTTTTTTTTTATTATTAAGCTACATATAAAAAGCTATCTGAAATTAGACGTTTCAATTTAATTGGTGTAAATGAATCAGATTTAGTTTAAAATGTATAACACATAGAGGAGAATGCAGAGCCTTAGTATAATTTAGAGTTATAATTAAAAAGGTTATACTGCATAGTTAATTAAAAGTAATGTTTCCTATTATTTTTTAATATTATGAAAGGAATTAAGAAATTACCCATGGCAAATGTAATGTAAAGTAGCTTTGAATATTTATCTTTGGCCCACAGCTACCGATGATATTTAGTTTTTGGCCCTTCATACCAAAAAGTTTGGGCACTCCTGGTTTATTGCCTTTACATGCTGTTTATAAACCATACTATCTAACCCTGCTCCTGGAGGACAACTGTCCTGTAGAGTTCATCTCAAACCTGTTGGGAAATTTCTATCATGCCTACAGTAGCATAACCTTGATTAACTGGTTCAGGTGTGTTTAGTTGCTGTTGGCAGCTCTAGAAGGACTGTATAAACCGTAGTTACTCACAGTGGGTCTTATCCACTTCACACCACGTGTTTTGGAGGAGTTTGGCGCGAGCTCCTTGAAGCCCAGTGATTGGGGCACTGCAGGAAAGCAAGGGTCCTCAAACAGCCTGCCACTCTCCACACACTCCCTTCTCAGCTCCTCATAGTCCTGGTTCAGGAACTTGATGGCCAAGTCATTCGCTCCCATCCCTTCTGCCTGCAGGCGCTCCTTGTAGATGCGCGTCGACACACCTCCAATTGAAAACATACTGTAGTGCACAATGACATGGAGCAAAGTTAGACAATGCTTTAATCCAGAGCAAATACCACATTTTTACTTTTTTAAACACTTTATGTTACATAAAATTAAAAAAAGACGGCGCGGTGGCTTAGTGGTTAGCATTGTAGCCTCACAACAAGAGGTTTGCTAGTTAGAGTCCTGGCTGGGCCAGTTGGCATTTCTGTGTGGATTTTGCGTTAAAGATGCTCCGATCTATCAGCCTAAGATTGGTATCGGCTGATAATCACATTTATTGACTCGATCGGTACTCGCCAATCTGGCAGATCTCATTAACCTCATCTCACATGTTTGTTCATGAGTTTACAAGCATAGGATGACGCACATTCATTCATTTTCTTGTCGGCTTAGTCCCTTTATTAATCCGGGGTCGCCACAGCGGAATGAACCGCTAACTTATTCAGCAAGTTTTTACGCAGCGGATGCCCTTCCAGCCGCGACCCATCTCTGGGAACATCCACACACACACATTGACACACACACTCATACAATACGGACAATTTAGCCTACCCAATTCACCTGTACTGCATGTCTTTGGACAGTGGGGGAAACCGGAGCACCCAGAGGAAACCCACGCAAAGGCAGGGAGAACATGCAAACTCCACACAGAAACACCAACTGAGCTGAGGTTCGAACCAGTGACCCAGCGACCTTCTTGCTGTGAGGCGACAGCACTACCTACTGCGCCACTGCCTCGCCCGACGACGCACATGCGCTCCTGTATATTATACATATTATATATTATACTATGTATACTATACATAGTCTTCAGCAGCCACAACACATGAAGAGGTAAATGATTTATAATTTTGTATAGAGGTTCATTCCACTGTGGTGACCACTGATAAATGAGGAACTAAGGCACTAGGTCAAATAAAGGATTGAATCATTTTCTGTAAAGCTGCTTCTGGCCATGATATATTTACACCTTAATGGTTATAAGAGACATGTTTAAGGAATTATAAGCAGCATTTCTAATTTATTCTATTCTGGGTGCTCACCATGATAAGAAATCAGTACTCTGTATCGGCGACAAAACTCCTTATCGGAGCAGACTGTTCTCCCCGTGTTGGTGTGGGTTTCCTCCACAGTCCAAAGACATGTGGTAGAGGTTAACTGGGTACACTAAATTGTTCGTATAGTGTATGACTGTGAATGTGAGAGTGTATATGCGTTTCCCAGTACTGGGTTGTGGCTGGAAGAGTATCCGCAGGGTAAAACACATGTTTTAATAGTTAAACAAAATAGTTGATGGTTCATTTCGCTGTGTTGACCCCGGACTAAGCCGAATGAAAATTAATGAACTAATGAATATGAGTGAAAAGAAATAATTCAGGTTTGGAACAACATGTAAGAGTTTCAAAATGTTTATATACAGCTTTTTTTGTGAGAATCGAACCAGCAACCTTCTGATCACAAACACAAATGTACACTAAAACCAAAGGAGTGTCTAAGAATGCCTGCAGATGGCAGCTGGAGATTGCATTGTTGAAAAAAAAAACTGGTAAGGTACTCACTGTAGACTTGTTTCACACCTTTAAAGGTTTATAACCACTTTAGGGGGGAGTACATAGTGAGTAAACTTTCATTATTTGATGAACTATCTCTTTAAGCTTTAAAAAGGACCAAAAAATGAACACCATTTATATATCTTTACTTACATTTCACTTGTTCAAAACCCGTTTGACTTTCTCTTATCTGTTGAACACACACATCTGTTGTATTTTGACAAAAGCTGAATCTAACCGCTGACCTCCATAGTAATGGTTTTCCAATAAATCATTGGTTACAGGTTTTCAGCTGTCCTCAAAATATCTTCTTTAGTGTTCAACAGATTTAAAAAGCTCTAAAGGTCTAAAAAAAATCAAATAGCGAGTAAAGTTTTATTATTGGGTGAACTACCCTTTAAGCTTGCCCTAAGCTGGTCCTGAACAGCACTTGACCCACAAATAACCATCTTAAACCAGCTCATCGCAACCAGTAAGACTCAGCTTAAACCAGCAATCATGAGTCAAAACCTACTTACCAGCAACACAGTTTTTCATCTGGTTACTAGAAGCTAGCACAAAATTAGCATCAATCATTCAGCAGCATGTGTCCAGTGTTTAGCCGTTTAGCGTAAAGTGCTGCTACTAAAAGGCTTATGATGGTTGCTTACAGCTGCCATTATTATTAGTGCTCTAGCATTCATGCAGCTTTTAGACCAGCATGCTGAGAGAAATGCCCTTAACAACAGACACCCTTTTGAGGGTGGAGAGAGGTTTACTAATGACTGGCTAATTTCGTTGTCTTGTAATATGGTTAACCAGTGAGCTCTGCAGCTGCTTAAGAACACAGCCAGACAAAGTCGACGACGTGCATGCGGTGTGATTTAATGGAACATGGAGGGCAGTTCTCCAAGCGTTGGCTAAAGGAAGGCACATATGTGATGAGAACTATGCTAGCCTTGGACATTTAGTTGATTACTTTCTCTAAATGTAGCAACAGAAAGACAAGAAGGTGAATATACCTGAAGGTCCTGGTACGGCTTTAAGCTTAAGGAGAAAAAAAATGATAATTCAGAAATGTTTTAGTGACAAATCTGTGGTGATATGCAACCACACGACTTCATGTTTATATAGCAAAAATGCATTAATACAGAGATGCAGACCATTTTGAGCGATGTAAACAAAACAATGGTTCCAACACATTTCCTGTTTTACATGTTTATTTTTATAGCTTTAGAGAATCAAGAAATATCTACATATTGATAAACAATGTTATGATAGCCGTTTTAACATTAAGTTATGTTTGAATTGCCTCTTGTAACAGTTATGAAAAAGTTTGATAACAAGCAGGAAATGTTCATAGGCCACTGACATGACCACACTGAAATGGTCTATAACATTATACTTCGATATACAGTAGTCAACGTTTTAAGTGAACCATATCTTTCTTCAAAGTTGTCCTAATATGTTTGAACACCCATTCTTGTTTTATGAAAATTTTGAACAACTTTTTTTTAATTTACTTCAAAATGTGACTACTGTATATGTGCTTTATTGTTTGTTTTCTTATTTTTTTTAAACATGCCAATATTACTGTGTATCTGAAAATGACCATATTAGCATGGCAGTATTTTCTTTTTTGTACAAAAATATATGAACAATAACCCAATCAATATGTTTAAGTGTACTCTAAAAGGACAATCAATATTCTCCTTTATATATTTGGATATTCTTCAAAGAACCTTACAAAAAAACATTAAGAGACTGCATCAAAATAAAAGTTTAACTATGGATTTTTTTCTCAATGTGCACTGAGGCAGGTCACACTGTATGTAAACACAGTATTGCTCACTGTTACTAATGTCAAATGACTTAGTGATGTGAAATCAATAGGCCAGACTGAGCATCAGCACTCTAGTGTTTGTTTTAGAATGAACACACCCTCAAAAACTGCACATATTCACTCAGCGTTGCTTTATATGTTTGTATATTTTTTATGCTTCAGTGGCGACAAACTTACCTGTAAACATAAGATTATTATCATTTGGACAAGACTAAATAAGTAAACACACAATAAATGTAACTAACATGAGTGAATATGTGTAGTGCAGTTATAATTTTGTTTCTAACACACATTAAAAGGATGTAAATAGGATGCACGCCAAAATACTTGAATAATTTATGTGTAATATGGCTATTATTTTTTATATTTATTATGATTGATCTACAAACGTCATTTTCTGAAATTAAGTAATATTTCATACAACTAACGTTAGGAAAAGAAAATAGTTTCGTCACTTGCTAGAAATATAGGGCAGAGGTTTCACACTTTGCCACAGAATAGACGGATATCTCGTACAAATAACCTGGAAAACTTAAGTTAACTTACCACTGTATAGTTGTCGCTACTGTTATCAGCCCAGACGACGCGTTTTGAAATAACGGAAAAGAGAGAATGATGTTCGGCTCAGTGCGGATGATACAGGACAATCAGGGTACCGCAGTGCACTGCCACGCCTATGAGGGAGGGACTAACGAATGATTGACAGCTGAGGAGTCGAATGAAAAGCGTCTGTGCGTGGTTTGTCAAAGCATTAAAGGCAACGGAAGTGCCTCCTTTGTAACTTCCAGTCACACACAAAAACAAATCCATACAGTTTCAGAAGTATTTAATAATATCTTTTGGAGAAGAAAAATAGTAAGAATACACACACACACACTTTTTATTACATAGTGGTTAAGATACTCCTGGTTCAACAATGCTTGCAGTCGTAAACAAAAATAGTGCGGCAATGACGACACTAAAACACATCATGCAGCATTTTAAAGTAAGACTGGTCGAAAGTGCAATAGAGAGTTTTAAAAATAAAGGTAAATTCATATCTTTGAAAGTGTAAAACATTTAACTCTGTCTTGAGTGCTGTGCTTTGAAGGCGAGTCGTCTTATATCATGGTAAGGTTCAGCCACTAAAAAAACACAAAGAAAGTTATAGAATCTACAGTGCTCTGCTCAGCATATATAAGTACACCCCTCACAAATCTCTCTTTTAAATTCATATTTTTAAAAGGAAGCTATACAATATTATATTTGTGCATATACATTAGATTAGCCAGTACTGAAGCCAAATCTGGAGCTTATTTAACAAAAGAACTTATGCTAACGGTCTAAAAACTAGTACACCCAAATGTATATGATATAGAAAAATATTAAATACAAAAAAAGGAAATATCAAGAAAATCTAAAAATTGAAAGATTTTGTAGGTTGTATTTTTTTTTTATTTGCAATATTTTGCTTGAATTTATTTGTATTATCTTTCAATTTCTGAATAAGTTTGGTGACTAAAATATTATTTTGATAAATATATCTGTTTAAAAAATATGTTTTGTCTAAATGCACCAAAATGCATTGCCTATATTCACTGAAAAAAATAGGGTGTACTCAATTATGCTGAGCACTGTATTAATAACTTGATTATAACTATTGGTATTATCTAAATGTATGACTAACCTGATTAAAATTCAGCTCAATGAAGCCACTTTTGTGAGGATCCAACCTTTTGAATGCCCCTGGAAATGATAATCAGAGAAGACAGTGATGTAAAAACACTGGGCCACCATGTCCACTATAGGCAGGGTTGCCAGGTACAAGTCATTTTTCTAGCTGAAATGACATCTGTTCAATGACATCACACCTAAAAGGAATTATTCATTTTCCTTCTGCTTAGTCCCTAATTTATCAGGAGTTGCCACACCAGGATGACCCGCCAACTATTCTGGCATATGTTTTACACAGCGGATGCCCTTCCAGCTGCAACTCAGTACTGGAAAACACCCACATACTCCCTCATTCCCACACACTCATACACAACGGTCAATTCAGCTAATTAAACTTACCTATAGCATGTCTTTGGACTATAGGAGGAATAAGAGCATCCAGAGGAAACCCACACGAACATGGGGAGAACATGCAAACTCCACACAGAAATGCAGCTTAAATGGCGCTGCTGGGACTCAAAGCAGCAACCTTCCTAATGTGAGGTGACAGTGCTAACCACTGCGCCACTGAGCCACCCCTAAAAAGAATTTAAAGAAGCCAATCTTTTTTTCTCTTCTCCAATCAGAGGTCATTGCTGGATTCCCACTAACTGTAAGGTTTACCACATCTTCTCTGATATCTTAATGATATACATATTTGTAGATATAGTAAAGTACTGACTGACTTTTTCTACTTTCAACAAACAACACTCCTTCTCAGATGTGGGTGCAACTGATGTGCAGCTCATTTAATTTGTGATGTGCTGTCAGATGGTTTTGCTCACTTACATTGTTTTTTAGATTGCCAGCAATGCATTCCAGGAACAATGTCAATTAAAGGTGCTGTTTGAACGATTTTGGCTCTTCTAAGGCAGTGTTTCTCAACCGCGTTCCTGGAGGACCACCAGCACTACATGTTTTGGTTGTCTCCTTTGTCTGTCACACCCATTACAGGTCTTTTGGGCTATGCTAAAGAGGTGATGATCTGAATCAGGTGTGTTTGGTTAGGGAGACTTGTGCTGTTTCTCAATTGCAAGAATGGACTTGCGTTCTTGTGAAGACCGGTCTTGCCAGGTGCCCTCAGAAGAACGAACTAGAGATACCACGAGAACAGAGAACGCTTCCTGTGAGAAATGAGATGCTGCATTCCTTCTGATTATTTATGAAAATGATTTAAACATTACAGCATTCATACAACGATTTATCATTTTTGCCCTTTTCACAATACAAAGGAGTTCCATTTAGGGTAACTCCTGAGGTGAATAAGTGATATCTCTGAACTTTAATACTAAATCTATTTGAAATGCTGAGCTTCCCACTTCCAGTCCCAATGACTTCTGGGTCTTCTCAAGCGAGTTTGGTGCTCAAGCCAGCATCGTTGCGTCCTCGATATCAAGAACACATCTGGGAACTTTCACGCGTCCTCCATTCTTGCGTTCTTGAGTTTTGGAACTAAACTCTTTGGCAGCTGATGAGGACGCAACACGAGAACACAAAATCGCTGAAGAACGCATATTGAGAAACAGCCATGGAAAATGTGCAGAGTTGGTGGTCCTTCAGAAACATGGTTGAGAAACTATTCTAAAGCATCAAGATACCGTAATATGTTTGCAGAGTCAACAAAGTTAAAATGTGCTTTAAATGACAAAATATCTGTCTTTGTTTTGCTCTCTATAACCCTCCCACTGCCAGTTTAACAAATAACATTTCAGCACCTCAGGTTGGAAAACAGCATATTTCATTTAAGGGTGCTTTCACACCTGTAAATCGATTGGTTTGTTCCGAAACAGGGATTAAATTGCTTTAATGTTGCTTTTTGATCTTGGTGCAGTTGTATGGTGACACCCACAGACATAATCACCAAATATAAATCAGAGCAAAGACTTTCTCAAACAAAGCCTTATTTCAGTTGTCAAGGTCATAAATCTATTGTCTGTCATTTTTGTAAAATGTAATTAGTTATTTTAAAAAAAGAATAAGACATTTAATAACTTTTGTTTTCATTAATAATTATGAGCATAAAAAACGTTGGCTAGAATTATGAATTATAAACATAACACAAAACAATTGAACTGCAGTCACATCAAGAAGCAGATCAACGTTGATCATTCTTTTGAGGTGTCAGTGCATAAATGAACAAAATAATAGTCCTAATGCAAAATATTATAAGAAATGAAAAAAAAAAAACATATAATAATTTTGGTAAATTTTCTTAACGGATAAACAGCTCTCATTCATCATAGTTCAGCACTCTTTCACTTTAATATTGAACATGAAACACAATTATCAGTTACTCACTCAAGTGATCTCATGCTGCATTCACACCTGAGGCAGATGAAGCATTAAGCGCGAGTTATTTACATTTTAAGTCAATGCAAAGATGCGAATAGACATCCTGCGGCACAAATGAGGCAGCACGAATGCCGCGATTTAAGCGTTAAACAATCATGTCCTAGAGACCTAGCACCTGTTGTTGGTGTCCCGGGGGAAAATCCTCCTGCCGACACCAGACAACAGTTCATCAAACTGGGCTCGGCTCAATCAAAAGCAAAGCTGAAAGCTTCATCATCCAGGTATAGTTTCAGGAGAAGTTGATGAACTCACAGAGCTGAGTGCTTCTCGGAATGGATGTAGTGCACTGAGACACTGCACTGAACGAATCTAAGCTGTTTATCAGCCTTCTTAAAGCACATAAAACACAGCTAATCTCTCAATAATATCCACGTTAGCCAATTAGCAACGAAGCTAGAGTCACCAGCAGACAAAAGCCCTGGCCATGACGCGAATCCATGTCCATTGTGAAGTGAATTTGACGCGCAAATGAAGTGAGTAAACTCAAAATGTTCACGCGTCTATTTACACGCAAATAGTGCGTGTCGTGTCTGGTGTAAACACAGCATCAGACCGATTGTTCAGAGCACGATTGCAGCATTCACATATGCCCAAACTAACCGAGCTAAGGGGCAAACAAGCCAGGTTTTGAAACAAACGTCTAGGTGTGAAAGTGAAAGTCTTGAAGGCTGCTTCAATGTATGCCTCTGATATTAAATTGTAGATTCAGAGTAACCACATTAGGTGGCTTTTAATTGACAAATAATATACATATTACAAACATAAACATTAGCTGAGCAGCATACATTAGAACACCATACCCTAACAATACGCAACACAAGATTCCAGCCACAAGCTATTTGACTCCCTGTACCAAACACAACATGACAGAGACATTTAAATACCTTCTTCAAACCTTGCAACACTGACTATAGGTGATGCTAACAGAATCCATAAACACTTTCTATGCTGCTTTCACTGCCAAAGCCCAAATGTTTACTCTAAAATAAAGAGCAAAGAGACTTACTGAACATCATTTCAAGTCGCATCAGGCAGGACACGAAGTTGTCAAAGAGGAGAGTCATGTCCTTCTCAGCATAACGTACAACCATCAGCTGAAATAAAGTGTTATTGAGACAGAAACCTGAGAGGGAAAAGAGAACAGATGTTGTGAATATTAAAATACATAATCAAAAAAAGATTTTAAATGTAGATTTTCAAGTTTGACGTGACTCACCGGCCTCTTTCAGTGCCATACGCAGCTCTGTAGTGCTTATGGTTCCCGAGCTATCCAAGTCATTATGCTTGTAAATTTCCTTGGGTGAATAAAATACTACATTACACACTGTTATAAATAACAGATGCTTTTTATGTTAAACACGTCAGCTGATCTCTTACAAGGTATCTCTGCACTTTCTTCCACAGAGTAGCAAACTCTCCCAGCCCCAGTTTTCCATTCCCACTGTCCTGAGATCAGTTAAGGGAAGCTGACAATAGAACAACACATCAAATACTGTCAATTCCTGACTTGAGTGCTTACGTCAAGTTAATGCAAACACAATAAATTCAGCTGCAGCTGGAAGGATACGTCCATGAGGTTCACCATGACACGACACGTATCCAAAGTGAAGGTGCTCGACTTAATGTCAGTGCCTGTTGAACAACACACAAAATAGTTCCTCGGACAGATCCATCAGATCTTGAGTGAGAACTAAATGATGCATGAGAACTTACGTTTTGCAATGACTTTGTTAAAGATGGTCATGAGCTCCAGGGGTGAGATTTCCATGTCCTAGAGAGAGGTACAGTATGCTTTTGATCTGCTCTCAGAAAATATACATTTGTACTGCGGTATAAATGGTCTTCACTTACAGGTCCGGCAAGTTTTACAAACATCCCCCTAAACGTTGAATCAACTTGATCATCTGAGACAGTCTCCTGAAAACAAAAATAGGCACAGTATGTGGGAATGGACTGTTTATCGACTTATTTGTGGTAAAGTTTTATTACCACCGATGATATATTTTTATTATTATTGCTGCTTTTTGTGTAATAAGAGGCAACTGAATCATTCATTCATTCATTTTTTTCATCAGCTTAGTCCCTTATTTATTAGGGGTTGCCACAGCAGAACAAACCACCAATTAATTCATTCATTTATTTTTGGCTTAGTCCCTTTATTAATTCGGGGTTGCCACAGCGGAATGAACCACCAACTAATCCAGCATATATTATACATAGCGGATGCTCTTCCAGCTGCAAACCATCACTAGGAAACATCCATACACCCCCATTCACACACACATACACTACGGACATTTTAGCTTACCCAATTTACCTATACCACATGTCTTTGGACTGTGGGGGAAATCGGCGCACCCAGAGGAAACTGACGCAAACACTGGGGGAACATGCAAACTTCACACAGAAACGCCAACTGGCCCAGCCAGGGATTGAACCAGCAACCTTCTTGTTTTGAGGCAATCGGGCTACCCACTGCGCCACCCAGAAACCCTTTGAACCACCAACTAAGCCACAGATTCCCTTTATTAATCTGGGGGTCGCCACAGCGGAATGAACCGCCAACTTATCCAGCACGTTTTACGCAGCGGATGCCCTTCCAGCTGCAACCCATCTCTGGGAAACATCCATACACACTCATACTCTACAGGCAGTTTAGCCAACCCTATTCACCTATAGCACGTCTTTGGACTGTGGGGGAAACCAGAGCACCTGGAGGAAACCCACACGAACACGGGGAGAGCATGCAAACTCCACACAGACATGATAACTGGCACAGCCAGGACTCGAACCAGCAACCTTCTTGCTGTGAGGCATGCTACCCACTGTGCCACTGTAATGCCTTGTCATTAACATGCATGTGCATTACCTCTCTCTTGAGTGCTGCAAATAGCAATACAAGCTTTAACTTGTCTATGCCTTGGCAAATGATTATGGAATAAGCAGAATAATCAGCGGGTTGCCATTCGTTAAGGATTTTAAATGCATTCTCGATTTGCATTTGTTGTTGTTGTTGCTGTTGAATGCACAACTTTGGATGGTCTTTTAACAGCTTTTAAGTCAGATACTTACATCAGGTAATTCAGCATCCACAGGGTCATCGCATTGTCTAGTAAGAAACATTAAATCATCCAGTCAAATAAATTGAATTCATATTTCAAATATGGCATATAGTCAAGAACACAAATGTGGCACGTTACTGTGTTTCACTTTGGCTTTCAGAGAAGACACGCAGGCAGAAGTCTCCGTCCTTGTTGGCTTCAAAGGTAGATGGTACGATGAGGTACTCTCCAGGAGGCAGATGGAAGCGCGTGCAGACCTCCCTGAGGTTAATGAAAGTCTCAGAGCGAGCTTTCTGTCCGTGCGTCAGGAAGAAGTTTTTATCCAGGTGCACTTCCCGCTGACCGTGAAACTGATAGAGACAGCAAACCAGAAACATTCATAACTTTTTTTTTTGTTATCCACCTTTTCCAGCATGTAACAAATAATGGGTTTGGGGAACTTCCATTAAAAAAAACAACACAAATCAAATGACTTCAAGTAGTAAGGTTGTGATACAATCCAGGTGAGATGTATGTTTGACTTTGTGCTTTATTTTCATTTGTCATGAAAACAATGTTACAGTTTGTATTTTAACGTGTGTGTTCTCTATTTTAACGATCTAGACGAAAAGTCTAAAGAGCATGGCACAAAAGCATTAAGAGGGTGTCGGAATCCACTTTTGCTATTTTAAAAAGGGCTACTTGTACTCCCTCCACTGAAAACATCCATTAGCTTGCATATTTAATTTAGTTTGTTAAGCACAAGGATTTGTTTCAAAACTATTCAAAAAATAAGTTCTAATTTCCAGCAAATTAATAAATGAACAATAATAAAGAAGTGTGATCAAAAAACTGAGTTATATCCAAACACTAATCCTATTCTTATGCCCCATATGCTGATGCATACATCTCCCAACCCTGATAAGTGGACAAATCTAAACTTGTTTTAATTAAAGCAAATATGAATTTGCATATAATAAATAATACTGCAAATAATAATGACATTATACAAAAGCAAATTTTGATGAATAAACATGAAGAAGGCATTGAGGTAATGTTTTTATTTATTTCTATGTATAAAATAATAATTTTTGAAACATTTTAATTTTTTTTCATATGTAAAGATATTTGTGTGTTGCTGTACATTCTGTGTGCCTTAAGCAATGTATAAGTGTTTGGAGCCACACAGAGGGATAATTAATGTGCTCTGTGCTGGACTTTACACCAGCTTTCAGTTGATCAATGGTGCGGTCTAGTTTTGTTCCTCAAAAAAGCAATGGCCCAACACTGCGCCTTAACACACCTCCTTCATAGACCAGAACACCCATGGGTCTCCAAAAGTGGCACAAATGGATTTTCAATTTAAACAACAAGGTGCAAAACAGAAAAATTACTGTTGCGCTGGTCTGAAAATGGCAATAAATCACGCCAAACATGTCTTGCGCCTTATTGTGCTGGGTGTATGATAGAGCCCATTAACTCTTTTAAAGCACAAAAATACTAGAGTATATCTAAGCATGCCAAGCAAGCATACTTGTTTATCTGAAAGACATGCTACAGTCAGTTTTCTCCTTTGTACTTGTGTGTTATGTGTGGAAGTATTTTGGACTCAGTTTACCCAATTATATTTCAAGAGTTTGCACTTAACTGATAAGTGATTATAAAGCTTGTTTGGCTTGTTGTCCCGGGAGAGAGCCCTGAGCTCATAAGATCTTCGAGCCCGGGGCTCCCTCCCATTTGCGAGGCAAGATGGTAGTTTCAGCTCAGTTAGATCTCAAGAACTCCCCTGCTGTAGTAACTAATGAACAGATAGTGATTGCTCTTAAGAGGTAACTACTTACTAGGAGCATGTCTATGCTGCCGATTTAGATTAGTCAAATAACTTAGGCTGCATGTTTTTAGTCAGTGGGAGGACACCAGGGAACCCGGGGGAAACCCACATGAGCACGGGAAGCATCGGCTGGCCTGGTAAGGACTAGAACCAGTGACGTTCTTGCTGTGAGGCAACCACTGGGCCACCGTGCCACCCATCAAGGAAAGAAGGAGGAGTAGGAGTGGAAGGGGATTCTTCAAAATGAAGATGGCTATTTTATGGAACTTAGGGTTTTTATAGTGGCTTAGGAATCGTCTGATTGGTGAATCATAAATTGAGTAATGGGGGAACCAGTAGCAAGCAATCATAAGCCTGTGATCCCCTAGAAATTAGTTTATAAATAAACTTCACTTCAGCTCCCCTAGTTGCCTTGGTGAAAAACAATCAACATAATGCCGATGGGCCCAAAAATGCAACTTCCAGAGGACAGTAGCAGCCATTTTACAGTTATGAAAATCTGCATGGGAGGTTTTTAATTAGCAAATAATATGAATATTACAGACGAAAACATTAGCTGAGCAGGTTACAGTGTAATGCTGGGTTCACACCAAAACTGAAACACTTAATTGTGGGACGTTTTTTACCTCATGCTAATTTTTTTCTTGAATTCATTTCATGTGAGCTTGTGTGGTAGATGTGACCGAGGTGAATGTTTTACTAACTGTCTACATGGATTCACACAAAGCGTCATGATGTGTAGGAAAAAAGGTGAAATGTTAGCCAAGAGAAAGTTGTAAGTAGTTTAATCTTACCTCCTGGGGGAGCTGTGGATGTAAAAAGAAAAAAAAAACATTATATTTGGGGTTATTCTAATGTAATTTTGTAATTCTTTAGAAGTAATTATGTTTATTTCTTCGTCGTCAACCTCTTTTAGATGTCTCCACCCACCTCATAAATAGCAAAGCCAATAGTGTTCATATCCTCTCCAGTTTTCCTCAGGCGCCGGCGGTTCTTCTGAATCAGACCCACTACAAAACTGCAGCCCTTCTCCTTATCTTCGACATTTTCTTCATCCAGTTTCACCACAAATTGTGGATTCATCCAAAATGTGTCTGTAGAGCATTAAATGAACCGGTCAGCAAAATTTTTACATTTACATTCAATCATTTAGCAGACGCTTTTGTCCAAAGCGACTAAAATTTAAGTGGCGATTCAATAAGAGGCAATACATACAAGAAGTGTTAATTATGGTATCGTTCATTTCAAGTCTTTTGAGTCGTTCATAGCGGAAAGGCAGAAGCTAATCCTTTGCGTTTAGAGCCGGAAAAAGAATTGATCCGTTCATCTCTCGAGTCCTCGGGTTTGAGTCATTCTGTCATGTGATGAACGAACGACTCAAGAACCAAAAGACTCGACAGGTGAACTATTTATCATGGCTCCTATCGGCTCAGACTATGTACATTGGTTAAGATTATATGCGACTGTCAGAGTAACGTAAACGAACCACTGACATTTGAAGACATGAAGAGGTGAGCTTCATAGACAAAAGAACAGGTAAACATTGAATTATTATTTTCTCCTTCTTATAGTATTCTATTTATGACTTATTTGTTATGTGATCAACATTTTGGGCTAGTTGTAGATGTGTTTGGAAGCAATTCGTAACATTTTAATAATATTTTGGCAAATTGAACCAAATTAAAGAGATGACTCGAAAAAAGATTTGTTTATCTAGTTCACAGGTGTCAAACTCAGTTCCAAAAGGGCCGCAGCTCTGCACAGTTTAGTTCCAACCCTAATTAAACACACCTGATCAAACTAATTGAGTCCTTCAGGCTTGTTTGAAACCTACAGGTAGGTGTGTTGGAGCAGGGTTGGAACTAAACTGTGCAGGGCTTCGGCATTCCAGGAATTGAGTTTGACACCCCTGATCTAGATGAACGAGACTCAAAGATCCGAGTCAGTAAAATGATCCGAACCTCCCATCACTACTGCTTTGACTCAATCTACATTGTAGCGGCATAGACATAAAAGATGAATTGAACTGAATTAGTAGTGAGAAAATGTTTTGTCCCTGATCCACAACTCTTGGTTAATTTGGAGAGTTAATGCTTTTTATGGCTCACATGGATTGTTTCTGCAGCCTCCAGCGGTGGAGCCTCTCCTCCATGTGCCGTCATGATTTGTCACGGCCCAATGTTTTACTGAATCATCTGTGATGGCATCCGGCGTCAGAGTGCAGATCTCTATACGAGAGTAATTGGTGAGGAATTCGGAGAATGCCATCCTGTACAAAGGGAAAAACATACATAGAATGTAATCTGTATAGAAGTATTAGCATCCAGATTGCAATTGTAATTAGCATCAATATTAAATATGGATAACAAGTCCATAAGCCCACCAAAATTCACCATCCTCAGCGCTGGCGTCTGGACGCTCTGATGCCGCAACACTGTTCCATTCAGGTGAACTATAGGGGAGATGAAAAACACTATTCAGATAACCATCAGTCCAGTGTTTGAACAGTGATGCTATCATAATCTCTCCGTAAGTTCATTAAATTGATCAATTCTATAAAACTGTAAGTCTCAGACAGTCAGATGTTTACACACTTTATGCTCTAACAAATATTGTGTTATTGTTTATCAACCTTGAGTTGAGGCTGTTAGGTAATTTATTTATTTTTGAAGTGCTCTCTGGTGTCATGCCAAGGAATGTCAAGACTGCCATGACCGCCCACAAAACAAGTCCAACCACAACTTTAATACAAACTTTTCCCCACAAGCAATGGCTGCCGCTTTCCAACATTCTTTAATATATGTTATTTTGTGAAACCACAATTTCACTTTTAGGTGAACTGACTCTTTGATATCTACAACAGCCTTGTCGATTTCTCTTCTTTAGAGTTAACCCGTTTTACCAATTAATGCTATTTTTTCCCAGTATACAGTATTGTGCAGAAATCAAGCAATCACTAGTTCAATGACTACCCACAGACGCCTTTAACACAGACCCAGAATAGATGGGGACTCGTCTGGGATATTGGCTTCAAATTTAAATGTATATGTAACCTAGCATATTTCTGAATAAAATGTTTTTTGTTTTTGTAATTTCAGCAACATTTAGCTAAGAACAGGGTTCTTATTCTTAGCCAAATGTAAAAATCCCTGACTTTCACTGAATAATTTATTTTTTTTATAATAAATGTAAAAACAAGGTGGTTTGTGTTTGCTATTAATTTAATAACCATTAAGAAACAATGGAATTTTTTTTTTTTTTTACCTCAGATTGGAACAAGATTACACAGTCTAACACACTGTATTAGAGTAGTCATTTTGTATTAGTCCAAGACATTTTGCTAGCAATATTTGTTTTAGACCTAGTTTACACTAATATGTTAGTTTTAAAACGCCTTTTTAGAACAGAAACAATCCATATCTACACTGGTGTTTTATCTAGCGTTTCTAAAAAGTTCTCCGTCTACATTACACCACTGACAACGCACATAATGTGACCATGCACACACTCTGACTTGCACTTCAGCATATGCAGAGGTCCGAGCTCCAGGCAGTCAGCGTGTGGCTTGAGCACACCTCCTGAGGTGAGAGCAGTGCACATCGGGCAGTTCATTAAGGGTCTACCGCTGCATCTCATATCACTAAAGTTGTTAAACATGATATTTTATTCATCTCGTCTCTATCTAATGACTCTTTTGTATTTTGAATCTATTACTTGTTTCTAGGTAACGTGTTTTGGCTGAGCGCAAAGATATGTTATATTAATTTATGTAACCACGTACACTGAATATAAACATTTGACTGATTGTTTGCCTTTATTTCCTATTTTGTAAATAACTTATTGTATGTTATACTTTTATAATGCCCATTATTGATTATTAAAACTGATATTCAGCAAAACAGACTGGGTATGTTTCGTATTTTTTAATGAAAATGAAAGGAGGCAGTTATGTTATAGTCTCTTATTATATAGGTTATAGGTTTTGTTATAAAATTTGCACACAGTGAAGAGGACGGTCATATAAATATGCAACTACACGACGCCTTAACATTTTTAGTGTCTGTTAAGTTGTTAATATCAAAATGAAAACAGGCAGTTCCTTGTTTCATGTTTTTATTTTATTGTTAAAATAGTGTTACATCATAGCCAGGGTGATGCAATTGAGGTTGTAAAGTACCCTGTTCCCTTTTAGGATTTACCGAAGTGTCCTCGGTAGTTTGTTTTTTATATAAAAATTGCTAAGTCTAATAAAGGATGTAAGACTAAACTTTGTGCACTAAATATTGAGAAAAAGCCCAATCAGATAGGCGAATGTCTACAGCCACGCTACCGTTTTCAGATGTCTCCGTTTTCCCCATCCACACTGACACAGAGCAGCAGCATTTTAAAACAAAAAACGCCTCTTCAGCACTTCCAAAATGTTGTGTTTTCGGGGCTTGAAAACTCTGGGGTAGTGTGGATGGAAGGCGTAACCGAAGCAAAACTTTTTTTTAAAAACTAAAACATATTAGTGTAAATGGGGCCTTAATTAACAGGTATGGTTGGTGACTGTAATAGACTTGAAGGGATATTCGCCCAAAAATGAAAATCTTTCTTTCACCCTTCACTTCTCACAAACCTGTTTAAGTTTCTTTCTTCCTTTGAACTCAAAAAAGAAGAAAGTAGATATTTTAAAGAATGTTGGAAACTGGAAAACATTAACTTTAATAATATTTATTTTTCCTACTATGGCAGTCTATAATAACAGGTTTTCAGCCGTCTTAAAAATATCTTCTTTTGTGTAAAACAGAAGAAAGAAACTCATAAAGGTTTATAACCGTTTGAGGGTGAGTAAACAGTGAGCAAAATTTCATTTTGGGGTGAACTATGCCTTTAAACCAGTTGCCAAGGGGGCAAGAAATAAAATGGCTATAATAATAGCCTAACCATAACAACCGGCAATACATGAAAAACATTTTCATTAAAAACAATGAATTAACAAATGGCTTTATGTTATAGTATGATTGAACGAGAGAATAATCATGTAAAATATGTAGGCCTACATATTTTGGCTTGATGGGGACTGCATTTTTAAATCTGCATATACCTACTTAGCATGTTTTTACAAACAATATGTAGCCCACGTTTTGGAATGACTTCATATTGTCAGACATCAACAAAATCTATAATTCATTAGAAACAAAAAAATAAAGCAACAAAACAGTCCTTGATATTCAATTGGATAAAAAATATATTAATTTCCCTAACTTTAAATGTCTGGAACAGACCCTTTAAATTTCCATGATACTCCAGAAATTCCATGACTGCATGTAACACATATATTGCAGTAATGAAACCTTACTTGTCGCTCCAGGCTCCGGTCCACTCCACCTGTCCCCAAGGGTTGCGCATACGAACCAGCTTTTCCTTGCGACCACGATAGTTCACCTGAGACAAAAAAGCTTTAAAAACTAAATATTTTAATTATGTTATTTAAAATAATAATAATCATACCTCTGTTGCCCCTGTGAGTGAGTAGGCGTGGCCTTTGACCAGCTTCTGACGAGTGATGGCTTCTGAATCAGCAGCACTTGTGATCTACAGATAAAAATAGAGTGGGTGGGGCTTATGACTCAAAATTACATCTGATTGGGCAGAAACTACTTCAACAAAATTTCAAATATTATAAAAAAATTTCAGTCGTTTTTCTATTGATAATTGTTCCATAAACAGCTATTCGTTTTGCATCCAAACATTCTACAAACATGCAGTCTAGTAATTTGTGGATGTCATAAATATAGAAATCTCACGTCGATGGAGCAGCCCAGCAAAGCTCCAGCCTCCAGGGCTTTCTGGATGATCTGAAACAAATTGGTCGGTGCTTTTCTGATCTCGTAGCTCTCAGCGATGCCTCCAGTGAAGTCCTCAAAACCCTCGCTAGTGGATCCTCCAGACAGGGCTTCATAACAGCCGTTCACCCTGCCAGAAACCATAAAACCTGCTGTTAGAGAGTGAAATTACATGTTCGCGCATGTTTGTAGGGCAAGGATACAAATATTATCAAGTTCTCTTTACCACAGACTTATTTAACTTACGATTTTAAAAACCCCATTATAAAACCCCACAGAAATAAAATCTTATTTTAATTTGCCACAGCAGAATGAACCACCGACTATTCCAGCATTTGTTTTATACAGCGGATGCCCTTTCTACTGGGAAACACTCATACACTCCTGGAAACCTGAGAACCCAGAGGACACCCACACCAACACAGGGAGAACATGCAAACTCCACACAGAAATGCCAACTAGGCCATCCGAGACTCGAACCAGCACCTTTCTTGCTGTGAGGCGACAGTGCAAACCACTAAGCCATCGTGCCACAAATTCCAGATCATTTAATGTTGAAAAACTGAAGCTCATTCATGAAATGGCATCTTTTATGCTACAAAACAAATGTTTATTACTTAAATCATGATAAATAACCAACTATAAACATGTTTTAGCCAAAATAGGCTCAAGGGAAACGTGACATTGGCTACTTTTCTGCAACACCTGGAAACAATACTTGTATCACCTACTCAAATACTCTAAACCAGGGGTCATAAATACTGGTCCTGGAGGGCCAGTGACCCTGCAGTGTTTAGCTCCAACTTGCCTCAACACAACAGCCTGGGTGTTTCAAGTATACCTACTACCTTGATTAGCTGGTTCAGGTGTGTTTGATTAGGGTTGGAGCTAAAATCTGCAGGACACCAGCTCTCCAGGGACAAGTTTGATGACCTCTGATCTAAACCTAAACAAGTGTTAACAAAACAAATGTGAAAACGCATCCACAAAAATGTATCTTGTTTATTCGTGGCTTTGAACATACTACATAAGAAAATTAATCTATGTTGAGATACAATATCATGCACTAATATTCTCCATTTATATATTTATACATGCAAAAAGGTGCACAAAAAAGGCATGTTCATAAACAATCAGCTATGTGCTATGTGATCATCTTTGTAAGAAAAATAACATATTAGTTTTGTACTGTGCTTATTTCATCTAGAAACTAAAGTGAAATGTTTGTATTAGTAGATTTTAAAGGTTTTGGAGAGGTTTTTTTTTATTTCTAAATGCCTAAATTTTATATAGATAAAGCATTTTAGCACAGAAAAGGAAAAATATCAAGCAAAAATTACGTAGAAATGATCACCAGCAGCAATATTACTGCTGTGGAGATCATTTTTTGTCTGACAAAATCAGCATTTTAGCATTTTCAGTTCCTTTATTCTGGTTTTTTGGTCATATTCCTGACATATAAGTGGGGGTTAACAATAGTGGTGGTTAACACAAGATTTTTATCATGTTTATCCACACGTATAATATACCATTCAATGGCATTATTGTTAAAGCACTTGCAAATATGTGAAATTGCACACACAATTTTTGATATTAACACAAAGGGTTTTTTTGTCAAAGGAACCAAGGTCATGCTAACATACTGGTTGGCCTACAAAAAAAATGCATGACATTATTACATATGGGCAGGGCCTTTCTCATAGTTCACATGATGGGGAAGCAAAATGAAAAGGTCAACAGCTGTGAACGTACTCTTACACAAAACTAAATCAACAAACAACAGGTGGCTAACATTTTGTGTTCAGCTGGCAGGAAAAAACAAGGGTATATTAAATACTTTTAAAATAAAGCTAACATAAAGTTATTATATGCGCTGGATTAAACACATAATACATAAAAAGACACACCCATATTCCTGGAAAACACCTATGAAGCTTGTTCATCATGTATGCAAAGTTTGAGCTCAAATAATTTCCATAGAAACATCTAAAGCCCTGCTTTTTTTCTTAGATGGCAGGTTAACTTTCTGGTTTGGCCACTTTCTAACTTAATTACTGTGATTAAAGGTGGTTCACGAACACAAGAAATAACACAAAAAAACACTCACTTAGCATAGGCCTTCTCCAGCAGGGCGCTCCAGAACTCGTTTTTCTCAGCGGAGTGAACAAACAACAGCTCGCCATCTTTCACCGGCAGCCGGTCGTCAATGACCACATCCACCCACTCGCCAAACTGCCAGAACTGGTGGAGAAGGTACAGACTCACATTTATCTGTTCAATCTCAAAATGAGTGTCAAAGAACAAAAAAATGCCCACATAAAAACAATGTGTTTGATACAAGCCTCAAAAAAATGTGCCTTTTTGGACACTTAGTATTGTAATCCCACATTGTTGTTTACACTTTGTGCATTATTAAGATTCTGAGATATATATATATATATATTAGCTTTTCCTTTTTACAATTTTTTTACTACCTTTACATATAATATCTGATAATTTGTATGTTTATGAAGAATTATGTTATGGAGTGTGTACATGACAGCATTTTCAAGTAAAAATGGAAAATTGTATGTGTGGAATAAAACATGGTTTTAATATATACAGTTGAAGTCAGAATTATTAGCCCCCCTTTAATTTCTTTTTCTTTTTTTAAATATTTCCCATTTTTCGATCTACAGAACAAACCATCGTTATACAATGACTTGCCTAATTACCCTAACCTGCCTAGTTAACGTAATTAACCTAGTTAAGCCTTTAAATGTCACTTTAAGCTGTATAGAAGTGCCTTGAAAATTGTCTAGTCAAAAATTATTTACTATCATCATTGCAAAGATAAAATAAATCAGTTATTAGAAATGAGTTATTAAAACTGTTATGCTTAGAAATGTTTTGAAAAAAATCTTCTCTCTATTAAACAGAAATTTAGGGGAAAAAAATAAACAGGGGGCTAATAATTCTGACTTCTAACCCTTAACATGTAAAAAAAAAAAAAAAAAAAAATCTGCAAAAAAAACAAAAAAAAAAAACAACCCATGCTCATTATGGATCCGCGCCCCTCTATACATTTCTGGAGAGCGTGAAATACATCCCAGGAGCTACGTTTTATAGCAGTTTTTGTCTTTATGAATCTACCAAAGGCCACTGTGTACACTTTTTTAGATCTCAAATTTCTCTCCCGAGTGCCATTCATACCTGCTGTTCTCACGTAAATCCACCAGAGGCCGCTGTAGACTAACGATCCCCCTAACCAGCCCCTTTCCTAAACACAACGATAGCTTTTTCAATTGACTTCCACCCTGTTCCCGAAACCCAACCGACAGTGTTTTCAAATGCAATCCAGAAAAAGAAAAGCCCCCTGATTTTTACCATTTTTTTTTATCTTTTTACGTTTTCACCGTTATTTACTTGTTTATTTTATTTATTGCCTTTTGTTTTTGTTTTACCTACTTTCTGGAACCATTCTTGATTAGACCTAAACCCCACAGTTGCGGTCAACTCCTCAGTGCATCTTAAGTTCGCCAACGTACGTGGTAAGTCACTTGGCAAACTGTTAACAGCGGAAAAGCCATTCACACGGGGGTAAGCGGTCAGCTGGTAGCGCAAAAAGAAAGAGAAGCTGTCGGCGGTGTCATACCACCCCATAGCGTTCGTTTTAAAGACAAAATGCAGCCATACATACCTCTGGCTACATAGTTTGCACTCTCCAGAAATGTATATGGCGGTACGTATTCACAATGAGCTTGTGTTAAAAAAAACATCTCTAAAAAAGCTAAAAGATTTAATTCTTATTAAGTACGCTACCAACATATTAAGAGATGTTAGCAAAATCATCTAAAAATAGTTACTAATGTTAGCAATTTACTAATAGATGCTAGCGGCGATTCATTCCGCTGTGGTGACCACGGATTAATAAAGGGACTGAGCTGACAAGAAAATGAATGAATGAATGCTAGCAACATGTTCAGACATGTTAATAACAATCTGCTAATCATGCTACTAACATGCTAGCAATGTCCTAAAACTGTGTTTCTCAACCACACTCCTGAAGGACCACCAGCTCTGCACATTTTCCATGTCTCCTTAACCTAACATACCTGATTCAGATAATCAGCTCATTAGCAGAGACTGAAAGACCTGTAATGGGTGTGACAGACAAAGGAGACAACCAAAACATGCAGTGCTGGCGAACCTCCAGGAACGTGGTTGAGAAACACTGTCCTAAAACATGTTAGCAATGCTAACATAGATAGATAGATAATACAATATTATATTATTATAATTTATTACTTTTTAAAATATATTTTTGCACAATAGTGCAATTACATGCAATAAACACCGGACACCTTCCCAAAAATAATAGTTTTATTTTATCTTTTATTTTTATCTGAATTTATTTTGTAATTCATCGGAAGTGACTCAAGTACTTGCAGATACCTGGAAATGGAAGATTCCTGCATAAGTGCCATCAAACTCCTGTCCATTGGGCACAACTCTTGCCAAAACATCTTCATTCTGCGTCAGGGAGGCAATAGCAGCCAGCAGCCAACAGTCACCTAAAAAACAGAGCGACAGGAAGTGGGTCTGAGAGACTCTCACAACATTCTGTGGTGTGCAACTGAAGCAGTCACATGAAGGCCTGTGTTCCCTCAAGTATTTCTGTATATCAGAGACTGTATAATATATATTTGCATGAGCAATGAATTCTTATTGATATTCAAAGTGCCTGCAGGTAAACAAGTACAGGCACATTTTGAGGGAAGCTAAATGAAAACCGGAGCAGCCAATGAGTGCCATTGTGGTTTTCATGTCACGCAAGTGGTGAGCTGAAAGTCTCAGAAAGCGGAGCAGAAACTCATGAGATTCTCGCTAGACAATAGACTGCTTTTTCCTGCAGTTTGACACATGCATCGCATTAAGCGGGCATGTTTTTAATGTGGGACTTTACGGGATAAACGCAGCCCCGGGTTTCTTTTACTGGGACAAAATCCATCTGGCTAGTTTCTAAGTTTGGATGGTTTGCATTATGTGCTTGGCTCAGCAAAGTGATAAACGCAACAACAAGAAAAAAAAACAGAGCAAAAGAGAGTGAGATTATGCAAAGAAGTGGAAGGTGAAGTTAAAATCCTCCACTATTGTCTATAACTTCTAGCAACATGCTAACACATACTTTCAATTAATTTACATTTACATTACATTTAGTCATTTAGCAGACGCTTTTATCCAAAGCGACTTACAAATGAGGACAAGGAAGCAATTTACACCACTAAGAGCAACAATGAATAAGTACTAAAGGCAAGTTTCAGGTCTGTAAAGTCTAAGAAGGGAAGTGTTAGTAATTTTTTTTTTTTTTTTTTTTTTTTTTTTTTTTTTTCAGTTAGTGTGATATTCAAATAGGCAATTGCAGATTAGGAAGTGAAGTGGAGACTAAATAGTTGAGTTTTTAGTCGTTTCTTGAAAATAGCGAGTGACTCTGCTGTTCTGATGCAGTTAGGGAGTTCATTCCACCAACTGGGCAGATTGAGCGTGAGCGTTCGCGAAAGTGATTTTTTTCCTCTTTGGGATGGAACCACGAGGCGACGTTCATTCACAGAACGCAAGTTTCTGGAGGGCACATAGATCTGCAGAAGTGAGTGCAGATAAGAAGGTGCTAGGCCAGAAGACACTTTGTAGGCAAACATCAGAGTTTTGAATTTGATGCGAGCAGCAACTGGCAGCCAGTGCAAACGGACTAGCAGCGGAGTGACATGTGCTCGTTTAGGTTCATTGAAGACAACTCGTGCTGCTGCATTCTGGAGCAGTTGAAGAGGCTTGATAGAGTTAGCTGGAAGCCCAGCTAGTAGAGAGTTGCAGTAATCCAGTTTGGAGAGAACAAGAGCTTGAACAAGGAGTTGAGCTGCATGTTCAGATAAGAAGGGTCGGATCTTTCTGATGTTATAGAGTGCAAATCTGCACGATCGAGCAGTTCTAGAAATGTGGTCAGAGAAGTTTAGTTGGTCATCAATCGTTACTCCAAGGCTTTTCACCATTTTGGATGCAGTAATGGTTGCCCCATCCATCTGGATTGAAAAGTTATGGTGTAGAGTCGGGTTGGCAGAAACTACAAGCATTTCCGTTTTTGCGAGGTTCAGCTGAAGATGATGATCTTTCATCCAGTGTGAAATATCCAACAGGCAGGCTGAGATACGAGCTGGAACCGAGGGATCATCAGGATGAAAAGAGAGGTATAGCTGGGTATCATCAGCATAGCAGTGGTAGGAGAATCCATGTCTCTGGATGACTGGTCCTAGAGATGATGTGTAGATGGAGAAGAGAAGTGGCCCAAGAACAGAGCCTTGAGGTACCCCAGTGTTTAGATGCTGTAGGTTGGACACCTCTCCCCTCCAAGACACCCTGAATGACCTGTCAGAGAGGTAAGATCTGAACCATTGTATAACAGTGCCCACAACGCCCAGTGACTCAAGCGTAGATAGCAGGATCTGGTGGTTGACAGTGTCAAAAGCAGCTGACAAGTCCAGCAAAATGAGGACTGATGATTTAGAGTCTGCTTTAGCCAGTCTGAGATCCTCCACGACCGAGAGCAGGGCAGTCTCAGTTGAGTGGCCTTTCTTAAAGCCGGATTGCTTGTAGTCCATGAGATTGTTTTGAGTAAGAAAGTCCAGGACTTGATTGAACACTACTTTCTCCAGAATCTTGGCCATGAATGGAAGCAGGGATACTGGTCTGTAGTTTTCAAGTAGCGTATGGTCCAGGTTGGGTTTCTTTAGCAGTGGGGTTACCCTAGCCTGCTTAAATGTAGTGGGGAATAAACCAGAGTCAAGAGATGTGTTAATTATGTGAGTCAGTGTTGGTATGACTGCAGGAGAGATGGCTTGCAAGAGATGAGAGGGAATGGGATCGAGTGGACAGGTGGTTGCATGGCTAGATAGCACAAGTTTGGACACCTCAGACTCAGAGAGCTGAGAAAAAGAGGTGAGTGTGTGTGGTGTTGGTGTTGTATCTTGCGTGTTTGTTGTAGGTGCAGCAAATTGAGCACTGATTTTTGCAGTTTTGGTGCAGAAGAATGTAGCAAAGTCATCAGTAGTAAGTGTGGAGGATGCGGGTGGAGGAGGAGGATAGAGGAGGGAGGAAAATGTTTTAAAAAGTAGGCGAGGATTAGTGGCATTGTTGATTTTCAGACGGTAATACGTCTGCTTTGCAGAAGTAACCTCAGCTGAGAAAGAGGACAGAAGAGTTTGGTATGTTAAGAGATGTGCAGGATTTTTAGTTTTCCGCCAAATTCTCTCCGCAGCCCGAAGTTTTGAGCGATGCTCACGGAGAGCATCCGAGAGCCAGGGTGCAGGAGGACTGGCACGGGCTGGCCTGGATGCAAGAGGACATAATCGGTCTAGACATGATGCTAGTGTGGAGCAGAGTGTATTAGTGGCACTGTTCGAATCAAGTGCAGTGAGTTTGCGAGATGGAGGAAGAGAGTCTGAAACAATGGTGGATAGTCTATTGGGTGAGAGAGATCGTAGGTTTCTGCGAAAGGTAACCAGTGTAGGAGTGTGTGGCGGCTCAGGAGTAATGTGGATGTTGAGAGACAGAAGGAAATGATCAGATATTTGTAGTGGAGTTACTATTGTTTGATCAGTGAAGCAGTGTCGTGTGTAAATAAGGTCTAGCTGATTACCTGATTTGTGGGTAGCAGAAGTAGGTGCTCTTTTTAGGTCAAAAGAGGCAAGCAAAGTCTGAAAGTCTGCAGCTTGCGGTTTGTCAACGTAAATGTTGAAGTCACCTAGCACCAATAAGGGAGTGGCAAAATTAGAAAAAGATGAGAGAAGAACATCCAGTTCATCTAGGAAGTGACCTAATTTACCTGGTGGGCGGTAGATGACAACCACATTTATGCAGAAGGGGTGGATAATGGTGACTGCATGGAATTCAAAGGAGCTGATTGTTGGCAGGGACGGTATCAGAGTAAATTTCCATTCTTTGGAAATTAGTAGTCCAGTCCCACCCCCTCTCCCTGTCTGACGAGGAGTGTGGGAAAAAGAGAAATTAGCAGAAAGAGTAGCATGTGTAGCAGTGTCCTCCGGCCTCAACCAGGTCTCAGTTAGAGCCATGAGATTATAGTCAGAATATGTAGCTATGGAGGTAATAAAATCAGCCTTGTTAACAGCTGATTGACAATTCCAGAGGCCCACGGAGAGAGAGAGTTGTGAAATAGTAGATACATGTATTGAACGAAGGTTGTGAGGATTACGCCTGCAGCGCACCTCCCGTGTTTTGCGAGTGTTAGTAACAACAGGAATTAGAAAACACATAATAAAAGTGCACTGACAACAAAAAATAAGTGTAAAGTAAAACAATACAGTAAAGTACTCAAGTGCTTTGTCGGTGTCTGTGCTCGGTGGAGTCGCGCAGGTAGAGTCGATGGTCTTTACCCTCGTCGGTCTTCACACGAGGCGGTCTTCACACGAGGCTGCCGCGACCGCTGCCGCGGTGAACTAGTTGTTTATATAACCCCAAAGCACTAGCTGATTGAATTCAGCTGGACACGCCTCGAGAGTCAAAACAAGGGCCGAAACTGAGGCGGACGACGCGAAACCGCGTTTGCGTTCGCTACACAAGCTCTTATAGTAACCAAGGAAACAGTGGCTAAACAACTTCTAGTATTATACACAACTGAAAGCAAGTTTAAATGTCCTACAACTTTACACAAACAGCTGGAAACAAGTCCTCAAACCATACACAACAACTGAAACAAATCTTAAATGTACTTACAGGCTGCTGGTCTAGATGCTGATAAAGTGCTTCTCCTGCCGACTAATGCTAGCGTGCTCGCTATATAGTGGTTACCTGGCGTTTGGACACGCCTCCCGAGTCAAAACAAGGGCCGAAACTGAGGCGGACGACGCGAAACCGCGTTTGCGTTCGCTACACAAGCTCTTATAGTAACCAAGGAAACAGTGGCTAAACAACTTCTAGTATTATACACAACTGAAAGCAAGTTTAAATGTCCTACAACTTTACACAAACAGCTGGAAACAAGTCCTCAAACCATACACAACAACTGAAACAAATCTTAAATGTACTTACAGGCTGCTGGTCTAGATGCTGATAAAGTGCTTCTCCTGCCGACTAATGCTAGCGTGCTCGCTATATAGTGGTTACCTGGCGTTTGGACACGCCTCCCGAGTCAAAACAAGGGCCGAAACTGAGGCGGACGACGCGAAACCGCGTTTGCGTTCGCTACACAAGCTCTTATAGTAACCAAGGAAACAGTGGCTAAACAACTTCTAGTATTATACACAACTGAAAGCAAGTTTAAATGTCCTACAACTTTACACAAACAGCTGGAAACAAGTCCTCAAACCATACACAACAACTGAAACAAATCTTAAATGTACTTACAGGCTGCTGGTCTAGATGCTGATAAAGTGCTTCTCCTGCCGACTAATGCTAGCGTGCTCGCTATATAGTGGTTACCTGGCGTTTGGACACGCCTCCCGAGTCAAAACAAGGGCCGAAACTGAGGCGGACGACGCGAAACCGCGTTTGCGTTCGCTACACAAGCTCTTATAGTAACCAAGGAAACAGTGGCTAAACAACTTCTAGTATTATACACAACTGAAAGCAAGTTTAAATGTCCTACAACTTTACACAAACAGCTGGAAACAAGTCCTCAAACCATACACAACAACTGAAACAAATCTTAAATGTACTTACAGGCTGCTGGTCTAGATGCTGATAAAGTGCTTCTCCTTAATCAATCAATCAATCTATATATCTATCTATCTATCTATCTACAAAAAAATCCTAGAAACTGACATCATTATGTAAAATTATGATAGCGATGTAGCTACTTAAAGATGACAACAATGTGTTATAACATGCTAATAATGTGCTAAACACGCAAGCAATAAGTTAAAACATGCTAACAATGTGTTAAATCTGGTTAGCGATGAGCTATATTTTAGCGACGTGCTACAATGTAACACAAACATCCATAGCAAAGCCTAGAAAATAGCTACTGACTTAGTATAGTGACATGCTAGCCAGAAATATACTGAAACTTCAAAACATGCTACCAACACTCCAGGTATGCTAATAAGCATAATTACCAAAGAACTTAGCAACCACCCATCTAAGTTTATCTAAGTCTATCTTTAGTAATTCTAGTGTTTTCTTTACTTTAGTTGTTGAAATAAAATGTTGCTAATTGAATTCATAATGGATTTTGGAGCAAACAATTATCATTTAGCCTTAGCTACAAAAGCAATATAACATAGCAACATAAATATTGTTAGCAGCACATAAGGATAACACTTTTAGTTTAAGCTTTTTAGCTTATTAATCATATTTTACTTTGAGGTTTCATTTCAATTAGCAATTTTTTACTATTGTTGTTTTAGGTAACAATTCCACTGGTATTACCACTATGTTAAAAGCATTCCTCATATTCTGACACACCCTTATTCGAGGAATGGCATTGTTTATGAGTATTTGCTTGTCAAAATTACAAAGAAAGGTAGCTTTACCAGAGTTACAAGTAACATCCATCACGTAATCACACACATCTTGGGGAGACGTAGCAGATTTACACCATATTTAAGAGAATCAGCTGAATCTAGGGTTTCTTGTTTTGTTTTCTGTCAGTTTGCATAATAATTAACATTTAGGTGCGGGACGCTTGATTTTAAAGAATGCCAAAAAAAAATTTGCATACAAGTTTAACAATTTACCATCTTTTTCTACGTAACGATGTAGCTGATTGTTACTTTTATAATGAATCATATAACATGACTGGGTAGGGGTTACATGAGAGAACTTTTCAGTGTTCATTGAGCCTCAATTTAAGCTGAATTTGTGTTTGAACTGATAACATCTGACACATAATATTGACTTGCAGGTGTATGTTTAAAGAATTAAGATAAGAACAGGAGCGCGAGAGAGGAAATGTGTGACTCAGAGTGTTCAATGTTTGACTTCGAGGGATAGGGTGTATGATAAATGGGTTTGACAAACATTCTCTGCAGAGAGATAAATATTTTGTTGTTTTACCCAAAGCTCCTTGACAGATATCCGTTTTTGTGGCCCCACCAACGATGAAGCGTGGTTTCTGGCATAATTCCTGTAAATAACACACAGAGAGAGAGACACATTGTATTTAAATGACACTTTCAAAAAATAGGCTACATGTTTTGCACTCTATGAAACATAAGGCACAAAAATGTAGATAAAATTACATTTGCTAAAATATTTACAAATGTATTCATTTAAAATTACATTCTGCGTCTATATTAAAACTTAATATGTATTGAACCAAATGGAACAGAAGTCTTATCGGGTTTGTTGATGTCTGACTATATGAAGTCTTCCAAAACGTATAGACTATATTATTTGTCAAAAACAATAAGGTAATTAGGCATTTGCACATTTTAAAATGCAGTTTCACGCAAACTAAAATATGTAGACCTACATGTTTTATATAATTATCCTCTTCTTCAATCCCACTGTAACATAAACTCAACAGTAATAACAATAAAAGTGCGCTATTTCCCGTTTAATCATAACATCAAACGATGCCCACAGGATGAAAACTAGCCAAACTGAATCCATACCCCGGGCCTTTTCCATACTAATCCTCTGGTTTTGGACGAGTTGGGTCCGAGTTCTTTAAAGCCCAGTGATTCAGGAGCGGCGGGGAAAGTCGGGTCTGAGAACAGGGTCCCTCTGGCCCTGCACTCACTCCTGAGCGCCTCAAAGTCCTGGTTCAGGTACTTGGTGGCATTGGCGTTGGTTCCAAACCCTGCAGCCAGCGCTCTCTTCTTGGCCACAGTAGACGCAATTCCTGCCATTTTCCGGTTCTGAAGAAGCCTTCAGAAAACTGAGAAGTGTACAACTGTCTTGATCCTTCAGCTAATTTTATTGTGACTCTCCGCCCTGAACTTCTCAGGCGTGGTCAGACTGTCATGAGCGCGTTATTGCGCGTTTTTACGCATACCGTGCAGTACAGGAAGAGTGCACGACCAGCTACCCTAAATCTATTTACAACTGTATAAAACTGATCACGAGCCAGTGTAGATGTGCACTACAGAAAAAAATAACCTCTATACACCTTTTAAATAATCCCAGAAAAGTTTAGTTTGCATAACTTTTATCGCTAGCGATTTAATGACAGATGTCAGTCACACTGAAATGAGTAGAGCAGAATTTACGTCAAATAAGGTACTTGTTCGTAGTCTGTGTGCAGAACTCGGGCGCATATACTTTTCCAGACATGTTTATTCTGACATTTTCTTCCTAAAAGTAGAGATAAAAAGCTTAACACATCAGCTGTACAACAGCTCCCACTGCTGGATGTTGACGACATTGCAAGAGAGCGTCGATTTAAAGTGATTGTTCACCCAAAAATAAAATTCTGTGATGATTTATTCATCCTCCAACAGTTTCAGACGTGTTTGAATTTCTTTTCTGTGTTGAACTCAAAGAAGATTTTCTTAAGAATATCGTAAAAAAACAGCTATTAACTTCCATATGTTTTGGTCCTGCTATGGATGCCAATGGCTGCTTTTTCCAAAATTAAATCATCAATAATTTTCCTTTGGCTTAGTTCTTTTATTCATCAGGGGTCGCCACAGTGGAAATGAACCGCTAAATTATCCAGCATATACAGGCTCGTAGCCAACCTGGTGAAAGGGGTGGTTCTTTTTTTCCTCAAAAAGTGGACCTTTTTGCAGTTATACGCCTCAGTTTCTAGTTAACTATGAGATTTAAATACTGCCTTTTATGTTTTTTTTTTTGTTTTTTTTTTTTTTGCTGGATTAGCTAGTCAGATGTCATCATAACCACACTTTTTGAAGTACAAAATATTTCCAAAAAGTTGCAATTAAAAAAATTTAAACAAGACTAATTTTTTAAATAATAATTTATTACATCATATATGATTAGGAAAAAACAGCAATCTGCTAAAGTTTTAAAGTAAAAAAAAACTGTAGCCTTCTATCATTTATTAGACAAAAAACTGGCAAGCACATGCAACTGTCCTCAGTCACAATTTGGCCATTTCAATAAAAAAATTATTATTATTAAAACATGCTAATAATAATAATATAATAATAATAATACAATTATAATGTGTTCGTCAGAATTGTTCTAGTCTCTATGGTTAAAAAAAAAATACATTTGAAAATTCCTAACATCAACAACACCCAAAATATATTAAAAGTATTTTTAATATGGTCAGCTTCTGGTGCTTCACTCCTTTTTATTGCTCATTTTTATTTCAGAAATAAGGTACAAGATTTAGAATTAAGTTACCTGTAAAATCTTTTCTCTGTTTAAAAACAATACAGTAGTGAAAGAAGACTTTTCTTACATAAGATTATCGTCCCACCGAAGCAACAGTCGACAGAGGACTCCATTTGGTTTTAAAGCCTTTTTCGATTAATTATTTTCATTACTTATGATGGCATAGCAGTCAAAATACAACAAATGAGCTCATGCATGGGACAAATTCTGGACCTTTGTCAGTGAGGGTTGGCCCTTTCGAACACCCCTGGCTAAAGGCCTGAAGAGTTAGAACATGTTTCATGCTTATAGTAAACATGTTTTTAATAGAATTGTGGCCGTAAAAGTGCATCTACAGGTCAGATTTTCTACAGGTCATAATTTAATGTATTTTCTTAAGTTTGTCTAAAAAATTATTAAAGCTTTATAGTTTTATCTGGAATGCATCCCAGATCACCTTCTGAAGTGGTTTGAGCGATCTGAAATCTGATCAGAATAAAACGAATGAAGTGAGCAAACAGCCTCATAAGCACAGACGTGACGGGATTATATATTAAATATAAATATATTATATTAATTGTATAATAAATATATTATATAATATTTAATTACATAAAATAATTAAAAGGACAAATTCTGGACCTTTTGGCCGTGGGGGGTGGTTGCACGTAACATGCTATTAGGTTATGTGACCGCTGGATGGCGATTTTGGATAAAAAGAAGCTTACCACCACTAGGAGTTTGTCAGTCATTGGTCAGAGCACTGTGGCCTAGCCGGGCTCACTTTCTGTTCTAATGTCCCGCATCTGTCTTTAATTATATTTATCTGTCTCCATATTCTACTGCATCCCAGAATAATACACAGTACCAAAAATGTAAATATATATATTTATATATATATATATATATATATATATATATATATATATATATATATATATATATATATATATTTATATTTATATATTTATTTATTCAGTATATTTAATATGTTTTTGTCCACAACCGACCGCAACTCGCCGTCATGCCGTGACGGAGATTCCCGAGCCTGTTTGCTCCAATGAGCTGTGCTCTCTTCAGCACTCACCATGACAACGAAACTCCCAGCAGTGACGTCGCAATGTAAACATTTGCATATGCATTCCTATAAAGCTCGACGATTCTCTCTGTGTTGTCAGTTCTCTCGGCGTTGCTCTTTGTAATTGAAGCTAAAAATAAACTACTCTTTCTAAACACCTGTGTCTCGTGTTTTTATTTGTCATGCACAGCAATACACTGTCATACAGGTCTGTTGAATGCATTTGTACGCAACGTGGTTTGACAATAAAGTAGCCTAACGAGTAAATAGTTGTTAAAAATGTACCTTCATTAGTCAACATTTGGGGAAGGTAGTAAAAAGTTAATCAAAGATGTCCTAAGACATAATGGTAATGTTATGGTTGTTACATGACTGTATTTATTATTATGTATGTATGTTTAAAACCAGCAGAATATACTATATATTTAACATGTCATGAACTTACTGTTCTTCAAAAAAATTGCTCAATAAAAATTTCCTTAAGACAAGAATGGGTATTGTTTTGGTCTTTTTTTTTTTTTTTTTTTTCGTCAAACTACTGTAGGTCTTAAGTTACTACAGCAGATATAGGCTACCCATATCACTATATTGGTAGTCAGAGTTATTTTAATGACCCAAATCGAGTAAAATGTCTCCTACTCAAGTACTTTTTGGATGCAAAAGTCAAATTTACAGTTTTCAACAACAAAATTTTGTCTCGTAAAAATGACCAGTGGGGTGTGAGAAAAAAGTTAATGTCGACATATATATCATATATAAAAGAAGTTGAACAAGTTGTCATAATATTTAGTCATAATGCATTTTTCTGTACATTTCCATTAGACGTTTTTTTTCTAAATTTATAATTGGTAAATTGCTCCCAGGTCAATCTGGACTTTGTCTAATGAAGGTGAGGTGTATCTGAAAGGAGATTGTCCTATGTTCACATTTCTACTTTTGTTTTGGGTTTGTTTTTTGTTTTCTTTGTCCTATGGAGTGCTGTCTTTTCATTTCTGTATCACAATGACATGATCTGGCAACGAATCACAGTACTACAAGCCGCAAAAAAATGAAATAAATTAGCCGTAGCTTACATGAGGACGTCCATCCAGAGTACGCTGTTACATTGACAACATGAGTAAGTAATTTGACTGTCTTATCCGTACACAATGACACAAGGACTTGTCATTCTGACGGCACTGACATGTTCATTGAGAGATGAACCAAGGACTTTAAGCAAGAGACTGGCCTTTGCAGGTAATCCATGCTGTTTGGCTATTTGTATGTGCTGTTTTGAGAAATGCACTTACTGCTTAGCAAATTTCAAATCTGAGAAGTTTACCAAAGCGACTGAAAAAAAACTGTAATACAACACAAGTTAATGCAAAGATGAAAAGTCTGCAAAGACAAAAGTGTGTATTTTTATTTGCACATATCACTTTATAAAAATAGTAGCGTATACATAATTCGGTTTTATATTTTTGGCTTAATATTTAATACTCGTTTTGATGTAACCATGTCTATAGTGGAATGGAACATCACAACCGTGGTTTCTGCAGGTGTCACTCACTATTTCAAGTGTATGACTTTTTAAGTCTTTTCTTCAAACCATTGTGACCCTGACATTTCTCAGAGGTGGCTATAAATATACAAATGTTGCACACATAACAATAGGCCTATATAAACATGAGCATATTGCCAACACAAAAAGTGCAACAGTCTTAACAGTCATGGGCTATATAGTTTGTACAATCATTTGTTCATTTCTTTAATTTAATATTAATAACCTAACCTCAAGGAGACTGGTGGACAGCATGTGTTCAGGACAAGTCCATTGGTTTAATTTTGGAGATCATCCTCAATGGTCAGTTGTGGCCTGTGTTCATTTTCAATTTGATTACCATAAAGGGGTCAGAAAGTTTAACCTGGTGCTATAAGTTCAGTCTGTGCTGTTGATCTAACGTACAATCTAATCTAATACACAATTCCATGACAAAAATTAAGGGCCGATGGCTCTTTATTTGCATGCGATCCTTGCATGCATGAAATATTGCACATCATGACCAGTTTTGCTTGCTAACTGAAAACGTGCTAGATATAATGCAGTTTTTCGTTCAGAATTGTGGTATTTTTAAAGTACTATCAAGTTTTCTCACTGGCGAGCGACATGATGTAGTGGGTCCGTCATCTTTAATGTGCGCGTTGGTGATTTCAGGAGGCGTGGCTTTGGACAGCAGGGGAGGGATTGTATTTGAAATATTATGCTAACCAGTTAGCATTTTGGCAGATCACCTAGTGCAGCTTTAACTGATGTCACACTAAAGCTCCGATCTGTCAGAAGTCAAACTGTGGCATTTAAATATGGTCAGTAGTAAAGTAGAACTTATTGTGGTATTTTCAGCATTTTTTGTTAGCATGATTTGGAGGGGCTCAAAAAAATAAGCCAATGTTGTTCTTGAAAGTACCTTTTTGACCTTTGAAAAAGTACATAGTTAATGGCATAAAGACACACTGAAGGGGGGGGGGGGGGGGGGGGGGGTTTCACTCATCAAAACAACCAATTAAATAAAAGACACCAAACATCCCCTAAAAGGTCATTCAGGGTGACAATAACAGTTCAAGCATCTAAAAATATTATTCCTTCATTTTCTTTTCGGCTTGGTCCCTTTATTATTACACGCCACCGTGGAATTAACCTGCCAACTTATCCAGCACAATTTTTACGCAGCGGATGACCTTCCGGCCGCAACCCATCTCTGGGAAACATCCACACACACACACACACACACTCAGTCACACTCATACACTACGGAAAACTTAGCCCACCCAATTCACCTGTACGGCATGTCTTTGGACTTGTGGGGGAAACCGGAGCACCCGGAGGAAAACCCACGCGAATGCAGGGAGAACATGCAAACTCCACACAGAAACGGTAGCTGACCCAGCTGAGGCTCGAACCAGTGACCTTCCTGCTGTGAGGCAACGGCACTACCTACTGCGTCACCTAAAAAATATGATATGTATGGCAAATTTATATCCTAAATAGAGGGTCTCATCACTACAATTTATTTGTGTCTTTTTATTTTTGACAACCAAAGAGTGCTTAAACGGTCGGACGTCTAAAAAGAGACAGACGCTTGCTTAGCATGGCACAAGGTCCATTAGACCTTGTTTTATTGGATTTGGCAACCAAAGTGTTGAGTCCCTAAAGAGATAGTTCACCCTAAAAATGAAAATGCACTCACCATTTACTGACCTACATGCATGTAGTTCTACACGTTTATTCATACGTTTGCATTACTGAGAGCAGGAGAGAGACCGGCTGCACTAGTAGGCAGTAACGTTATCTTCATAATATTGTTTAATTAGCATAAATGATTAGCAAATGAATCTGTCTCGCCAGCCTTTACAATTGAAGGAATTATCTACACACAATCTGAATTCCCAATTAGAATAATACTACAAACTGTATAATACTATTCATGAAAACACCTAAATAACAGACTAATCCAAATGCCCAACACGAGCCAGCTGCGCTCCAGACCAGATCAGCTCGATGACGTATAATGTCTCCGACGCCGCCCGTAGTCCCATTTAGCAACTTGATAGCAAGCGTCTTTTTAAAGAAGCATAACCCATTAAAAAATTCAAGAGTGTGCTGTAAGTGATGTGTTTTATGTCGTAGAACAAAACGTGAAAGTATTTTGAGTTTGTGTTTGCCACGAACCTTATTTAAGCGATTTTACTGAAACCCCATCGAGAAAACCCATTGACTTTGGGACGAAGGAACCGGAACTGCTAAAATTCTAACTCGCTTCCGGGTTTTTGCATACAAATTGACGTCATAGTTCCTCCACTCAATTAGGAGTAGGCTAGCCTCAACAAGACTGACTGCTCATTTAGTCTACATCTAGGCCTATTGAACTACGTGCTTTAGCATAGGCCAACGAACTGCAGGGCAGACACCAATTCTCACTTAAGCTCATTTCAGGTTATGATTAGACCTGTCCAGTTTCATCTGGAACGCATCCCAGATGACCTTCTGAAGTGGTTTGAGCGATCGGATGGATATCTGATCAGAACAAAAAACAAAAAAAAAAAAAAAAAAACCCGAATGAAGTGAGCAAACAGCCTCAAAAACACAGACGTGACAGGAATATATATTGAATATAAATATATTATATTCATTATTTGATAAATATATAATATTCAATTACATAAAATAATTAAAAGGACAAACGCTGGACCTTTTGGCATCACTTTTTCAGTTTAGGTCACAATTCACAGTATTAACAAACAATTAAACTAACACTGCTAGCATAATAAACTAACTAGCTGTTTGTTAATAATTAGTAAGGTACTAATTGGGTTTACGTTTAGGTTAGGGCTAGGCATGCCCCCACCCCGGCTACGGGCATGATGTAGTGGAGTAGCATGTAACATGCTATTAGGTTATGTGACCGCTAGATGGCGATCTTGGATAATAAGAAGCTTACCACCACTAGGAGTTTGTCAGAGTCGTTGGTCTTTAATTATAATCATCTGTCTCCCTGTTCTACTGCATCCCAGAATAAAACACGGCACCAAAAAAATGTAAAAATATATATTCAGTATATTTAATATGTTTTTGTCCGCAACTCGCCGTCACGCCGTGACGGAGATTCCCGAGCCTGTTTGGTCCAATGGGAGGCGTGCTCTCCTCAGCGCTCACCATGACAACGAGACTCCCAGCAGTGACGTCGCCATGTAAACATTTGCATATGCATTCCTATAAAGCACGGCGGTTCTCGCTCGGTGTTGTCAGTTCTCTCGGGGCTGCCCTTAGAAATTGACCAAGGTAAGTTCAAAATAAACTTCTCTTTCTAAACACCTGTGTCTCGTGTTTTTATTGGTCATGTACAGCAATACACTGTCATACAGGTCTGTTGAATGCATTTGTACGCAACGTGGTTTGACAATAAAGTAGCCTAACGAGTAAATAGTTGTTAAAAATGTACCTTCATTAGTCAACATTTGGGGAAGGTAGTAAAAAGTTAATCAAAGATGTCCTAAGACATAATGGTAATGTTATGGTTGTTACATGACTGTATTTATTATTATGTATGTATGTTTAAAACCAGCAGAATATACTATATATTTAACATGTCATGAACTTACTGTTCTTCAAAAAAATTGCTCAATAAAAATTTCCTTAAGACAAGAATGGGTATTGTTTTGGTCTTTTTTTTTTTTTTTTTTTTTTTGTCAAACTACCGTAGGTTTTAAGTTACTAGAGCAGATATAGGCTACCTATATCATTATATTGGTAGTCAGAGTTATTTTAATGACCCAAACCGAGTAAAATGTCTCCTACTCAAGTACTTTTTGGATGCAAAAGTCAAATTTACAGTTTTCAACAACAAAATTTTGTCTCGTAAAAATGACCAGTGGGGTGTGAGAAAAAAGTTAATGTCGACATATATATTATATATAAAAGAAGTTGAACAAGTTGTCATAATATTTAGTCATAATGCATTTTTCTGTACATTTCTATTAGACGTTTTTTTTTCTAAATCTATAATTGGTAAATTGCTCCCAGGTCAATCTGGACTTTGTCTAATGAAGGTGAGGTGTATCTGAAAGGAGATTGTCCTATGTTCACATTTCTACTTTTGTTTTGGGTTTGTTTTTTGTTTTCTTTGTCCTATGGAGTGCTGTCTTTTCCTTTCTGTATCACAATGACATGATCTGGCAACAAATCACAGTACTACAAGCCGCAAAAAAATGAAATAAATTAGCCGTAGCTTACATGAGGACGTCCATCCAGAGTACGCTGTTACATTGACAACATGAGTAAGTAATTTGACTGTCTTATCCGTACACAATGACACAAGGACTTGTCATTCTGACGGCACTGACATGTTCATTGAGAGATGAACCAAGGACTTTAAGCAAGAGACTGGCCTTTGCAGGTAATCCATGCTGTTTGGCTATTTGTATGTGCTGTTTTGAGAAATGCACTTACTGCTTAGCAAATTTCAAATCTGAGAAGTTTACCAAAGCGACTGAAAAAAAAACTGTAATACAACACAAGTTAATGCAAAGATGAAAAGTCTGCAAAGACAAAAGTGTGTATTTTTATTTGCACATATCACTTTATAAAAATAGTAGCGTATACATAATTCGGTTTTATATTTTTGGCTTAATATTTAATACTCGTTTTGATGTAACCATGTCTATAGTGGAATGGAACATCACAACCGTGGTTTCTGCAGGTGTCACTCACTATTTCAAGTGTATGACTTTTTAAGTCTTTTCTTCAAACCATTGTGACCCCGACATTTCTCAGAGGTGGCTATAAATATACAAATGTTGCACACATAACAATAGGCCTATATAAACATGAGCATATTGCCAACACAAAAAGTGCAACAGTCTTAACAGTCATGGGCTACATAGTTTGTACAATCATTTGTTCATTTCTTTAATTTAATATTAATAACCTAACCTCAAGGAGACTGGTGGACAGCATGTGTTCAGGACAAGTCCATTGGTTTAATTTTGGAGATCATCCTCAATGGTCAGTTGTGGCCTGTGTTCATTTTCAATTTGATTACCATAAAGGGGTCAGAAAGTTTAACCTGGTGCTATAAGTTCAGTCTGTGCTGTTGATCTAACGTACAATCTAATCTAATACACAATTCTATGACAAAAATTAAGGGCCGATGGCTCTTTATTTGCATGCGATCCTTGCATGCATGAAATATTGCACATCATGACCAGTTTTGCTTGCTAACTGAAAACGTGCTAGATATAATGCAGTTTTTCGTTCAGAATTGTGGTATTTTTAAAGTACTATCAAGTTTTCTCACTGGCGAGCGACATGATCTAGTGGGTCCGTCATCTTTAATGTGCGCGTTGGTGATTTCAGGAGGCGTGGCTTTGGACAGCAGGGGAGGGATTGTATTTGAAATATTATGCTAACCAGTTAGCATTTTGGCAGATCACCTAGTGCAGCTTTAACTGATGTCACACTAAAGCTCCGATCTGTCAGAAGTCAAACTGTGGCATTTAAATATGGTCAGTAGTAAAGTAGAACTTATTGTGGTATTTTCAGCATTTTTTGTTAGCATGATTTGGAGGGGCTCAAAAAAATAAGCCAATGTTGTTCTTGAAAGTACCTTTTTGACCTTTGAAAAAGTACATAGTTAATGGCATAAAGACACACTGAAGGGGGGGGGGGGGGGGGTTCACTCATCAAAACAACTAATTAAATAAAAGACACCAAACATCCCCTAAAAGGTCATTCAGGGTGACAATAACAGTTCAAGCATCTAAAAATATTATTCCTTCATTTTCTTTTCGGCTTGGTCCCTTTATTATTACACACCACCGTGGAATTAACCTGCCAACTTATCCAGCACAATTTTTACGCAGCGGATGACCTTCCGGCCGCAACCCATCTCTGGGAAACATCCACACACACACACACACACACTCAGTCACACTCATACACTACGGAAAACTTAGCCCACCCAATTCACCTGTACGGCATGTCTTTGGACTTGTGGGGGAAACCGGAGCACCCGGAGGAAAACCCACGCGAATGCAGGGAGAACATGCAAACTCCACACAGAAACGGTAGCTGACCCAGCTGAGGCTCGAACCAGTGACCTTCCTGCTGTGAGGCAACGGCACTACCTACTGCGTCACCTAAAAAATATGATATGTATGGCAAATTTATATCCTAAATAGAGGGTCTCATCACTACAATTTATTTGTGTCTTTTTATTTTTGACAACCAAAGAGTGCTTAAACGGTCGGACGTCTAAAAAGAGACAGACGCTTGCTTAGCATGGCACAAGGTCCATTAGACCTTGTTTTATTGGATTTGGCAACCAAAGTGTTGAGTCCCTAAAGAGATAGTTCACCCTAAAAATGAAAATGCACTCACCATTTACTGACCTACATGCATGTAGTTCTACACGTTTATTCATACGTTTGCATTACTGAGAGCAGGAGAGAGACCGGCTGCACTAGTAGGCAGTAACGTTATCTTCATAATATTGTTTAATTAGCATAAATGATTAGCAAATGAATCTGTCTCGTCAGCCTTTACAAGTGAAGGAATTATCTACACACAATCTGAATTCCCAATTAGAATAATACTACAAACTGTATAATACTATTCATGAAAACACCTAAATAACAGACTAATCCAAATGCCCAACACGAGCCAGCTGCGCTCCAGACCAGATCAGCTCGATGACGTATAATGTCTCCGACGCCGCCCGTAGTCCCATTTAGCAACTTGATAGCAAGCGTCTTTTTAAAGAAGCATAACCCATTAAAAAATTCAAGAGTGTGCTGTAAGTGATGTGTTTTATGTCGTAGAACAAAACGTGAAAGTATTTTGAGTTTGTGTTTGCCACGAACCTTATTTAAGCGATTTTACTGAAACCCCATCGAGAAAACCCATTGACTTTGGGACGAAGGAACCGGAACTGCTAAAATTCTAACTCGCTTCCGGGTTTTTGCATACAAATTGACGTCATAGTTCCTCCACTCAATTAGGAGTAGGCTAGCCTCAACAAGACTGACTGCTCATTTAGTCTACATCTAGGCCTATTGAACTACGTGCTTTAGCATAGGCCAACGAACTGCAGGGCAGACACCAATTCTCACTTAAGCTCATTTCAGGTTATGATTAGACCTGTCCAGTTTCATCTGGAACGCATCCCAGATGACCTTCTGAAGTGGTTTGAGCGATCGGATGGATATCTGATCAGAACAAAAAACAAACAAAAAAAAAAAAAAAAAACCGAATGAAGTGAGCAAACAGCCTCAAAAACACAGACGTGACAGGAATATATATTGAATATAAATATATTATATTCATTATTTGATAAATATATAATATTCAATTACATAAAATAATTAAAAGGACAAACGCTGGACCTTTTGGCAACACTTTTTCAGTTTAGGTCACAATTCACAGTATTAACAAACAATTAAACTAACCCTGCTAGCATAATAAACTAACTAGCTGTTTGTTAATAATTAGTAAGGTACTAATTGGGTTTACGTTTAGGTTAGGGCTAGGCATGCCCCCACCCCGGCTACGGGCATGATGTAGTGGAGTAGCATGTAACATGCTATTAGGTTATGTGACCGCTAGATGGCGATCTTGGATAATAAGAAGCTTACCACCACTAGGAGTTTGTCAGAGTCGTTGGTCTTTAATTATAATCATCTGTCTCCCTGTTCTACTGCATCCCAGAATAAAACACGGCACCAAAAAAATGTAAAAATATATATTCAGTATATTTAATATGTTTTTGTCCGCAACTCGCCGTCACGCCGTGACGGAGATTCCCGAGCCTGTTTGGTCCAATGGGAGGCGTGCTCTCCTCAGCGCTCACCATGACAACGAGACTCCCAGCAGTGACGTCGCCATGTAAACATTTGCATATGCATTCCTATAAAGCACGGCGGTTCTCGCTCGGTGTTGTCAGTTCTCTCGGGGCTGCCCTTAGAAATTGACCAAGGTAAGTTCAAAATAAACTTCTCTTTCTAAACACCTGTGTCTCGTGTTTTTATTGGTCATGTACAGCAATACACTGTCATACAGGTCTGTTGAATGCATTTGTACGCAACGTGGTTTGACAATAAAGTAGCCTAACGAGTAAATAGTTGTTAAAAATGTACCTTCATTAGTCAACATTTGGGGAAGGTAGTAAAAAGTTAATCAAAGATGTCCTAAGACATAATGGTAATGTTATGGTTGTTACATGACTGTATTTATTATTATGTATGTATGTTTAAAACCAGCAGAATATACTATATATTTAACATGTCATGAACTTACTGTTCTTCAAAAAAATTGCTCAATAAAAATTTCCTTAAGACAAGAATGGGTATTGTTTTGGTCTTTTTTTTTTTTTTTTTTTGTCAAACTACCGTAGGTTTTAAGTTACTAGAGCAGATATAGGCTACCTATATCATTATATTGGTAGTCAGAGTTATTTTAATGACCCAAATCGAGTAAAATGTCTCCTACTCAAGTACTTTTTGGATGCAAAAGTCAAATTTACAGTTTTCAACAACAAAATTTTGTCTCGTAAAAATGACCAGTGGGGTGTGAGAAAAAAGTTAATGTCGACATATATATTATATATAAAAGAAGTTGAACAAGTTGTCATAATATTTAGTCATAATGCATTTTTCTGTACATTTCTATTAGACGTTTTTTTTTTTCTAAATCTATAATTGGTAAATTGCTCCCAGGTCAATCTGGACTTTGTCTAATGAAGGTGAGGTGTATCTGAAAGGAGATTGTCCTATGTTCACATTTCTACTTTTGTTTTGGGTTTGTTTTTTGTTTTCTTTGTCCTATGGAGTGCTGTCTTTTCCTTTCTGTATCACAATGACATGATCTGGCAACAAATCACAGTACTACAAGCCGCAAAAAAATGAAATAAATTAGCCGTAGCTTACATGAGGACGTCCATCCAGAGTACGCTGTTACATTGACAACATGAGTAAGTAATTTGACTGTCTTATCCGTACACAATGACACAAGGACTTGTCATTCTGACGGCACTGACATGTTCATTGAGAGATGAACCAAGGACTTTAAGCAAGAGACTGGCCTTTGCAGGTAATCCATGCTGTTTGGCTATTTGTATGTGCTGTTTTGAGAAATGCACTTACTGCTTAGCAAATTTCAAATCTGAGAAGTTTACCAAAGCGACTGAAAAAAAAACTGTAATACAACACAAGTTAATGCAAAGATGAAAAGTCTGCAAAGACAAAAGTGTGTATTTTTATTTGCACATATCACTTTATAAAAATAGTAGCGTATACATAATTCGGTTTTATATTTTTGGCTTAATATTTAATACTCGTTTTGATGTAACCATGTCTATAGTGGAATGGAACATCACAACCGTGGTTTCTGCAGGTGTCACTCACTATTTCAAGTGTATGACTTTTTAAGTCTTTTCTTCAAACCATTGTGACCCCGACATTTCTCAGAGGTGGCTATAAATATACAAATGTTGCACACATAACAATAGGCCTATATAAACATGAGCATATTGCCAACACAAAAAGTGCAACAGTCTTAACAGTCATGGGCTACATAGTTTGTACAATCATTTGTTCATTTCTTTAATTTAATATTAATAACCTAACCTCAAGGAGACTGGTGGACAGCATGTGTTCAGGACAAGTCCATTGGTTTAATTTTGGAGATCATCCTCAATGGTCAGTTGTGGCCTGTGTTCATTTTCAATTTGATTACCATAAAGGGGTCAGAAAGTTTAACCTGGTGCTATAAGTTCAGTCTGTGCTGTTGATCTAACGTACAATCTAATCTAATACACAATTCTATGACAAAAATTAAGGGCCGATGGCTCTTTATTTGCATGCGATCCTTGCATGCATGAAATATTGCACATCATGACCAGTTTTGCTTGCTAACTGAAAACGTGCTAGATATAATGCAGTTTTTCGTTCAGAATTGTGGTATTTTTAAAGTACTATCAAGTTTTCTCACTGGCGAGCGACATGATCTAGTGGGTCCGTCATCTTTAATGTGCGCGTTGGTGATTTCAGGAGGCGTGGCTTTGGACAGCAGGGGAGGGATTGTATTTGAAATATTATGCTAACCAGTTAGCATTTTGGCAGATCACCTAGTGCAGCTTTAACTGATGTCACACTAAAGCTCCGATCTGTCAGAAGTCAAACTGTGGCATTTAAATATGGTCAGTAGTAAAGTAGAACTTATTGTGGTATTTTCAGCATTTTTTGTTAGCATGATTTGGAGGGGCTCAAAAAAATAAGCCAATGTTGTTCTTGAAAGTACCTTTTTGACCTTTGAAAAAGTACATAGTTAATGGCATAAAGACACACTGAAGGGGGGGGGGGGGGGGGGGGGTTTCACTCATCAAAACAACTAATTAAATAAAAGACACCAAACATCCCCTAAAAGGTCATTCAGGGTGACAATAACAGTTCAAGCATCTAAAAATATTATTCCTTCATTTTCTTTTCGGCTTGGTCCCTTTATTATTACACGCCACCGTGGAATTAACCTGCCAACTTATCCAGCACAATTTTTACGCAGCGGATGACCTTCCGGCCGCAACCCATCTCTGGGAAACATCCACACACACACACACACACACTCAGTCACACTCATACACTACGGAAAACTTAGCCCACCCAATTCACCTGTACGGCATGTCTTTGGACTTGTGGGGGAAACCGGAGCACCCGGAGGAAAACCCACGCGAATGCAGGGAGAACATGCAAACTCCACACAGAAACGGTAGCTGACCCAGCTGAGGCTCGAACCAGTGACCTTCCTGCTGTGAGGCAACGGCACTACCTACTGCGTCACCTAAAAAATATGATATGTATGGCAAATTTATATCCTAAATAGAGGGTCTCATCACTACAATTTATTTGTGTCTTTTTATTTTTGACAACCAAAGAGTGCTTAAACGGTCGGACGTCTAAAAAGAGACAGACGCTTGCTTAGCATGGCACAAGGTCCATTAGACCTTGTTTTATTGGATTTGGCAACCAAAGTGTTGAGTCCCTAAAGAGATAGTTCACCCTAAAAATGAAAATGCACTCACCATTTACTGACCTACATGCATGTAGTTCTACACGTTTATTCATACGTTTGCATTACTGAGAGCAGGAGAGAGACCGGCTGCACTAGTAGGCAGTAACGTTATCTTCATAATATTGTTTAATTAGCATAAATGATTAGCAAATGAATCTGTCTCGTCAGCCTTTACAAGTGAAGGAATTATCTACACACAATCTGAATTCCCAATTAGAATAATACTACAAACTGTATAATACTATTCATGAAAACACCTAAATAACAGACTAATCCAAATGCCCAACACGAGCCAGCTGCGCTCCAGACCAGATCAGCTCGATGACGTATAATGTCTCCGACGCCGCCCGTAGTCCCATTTAGCAACTTGATAGCAAGCGTCTTTTTAAAGAAGCATAACCCATTAAAAAATTCAAGAGTGTGCTGTAAGTGATGTGTTTTATGTCGTAGAACAAAACGTGAAAGTATTTTGAGTTTGTGTTTGCCACGAACCTTATTTAAGCGATTTTACTGAAACCCCATCGAGAAAACCCATTGACTTTGGGACGAAGGAACCGGAACTGCTAAAATTCTAACTCGCTTCCGGGTTTTTGCATACAAATTGACGTCATAGTTCCTCCACTCAATTAGGAGTAGGCTAGCCTCAACAAGACTGACTGCTCATTTAGTCTACATCTAGGCCTATTGAACTACGTGCTTTAGCATAGGCCAACGAACTGCAGGGCAGACACCAATTCTCACTTAAGCTCATTTCAGGTTATGATTAGACCTGTCCAGTTTCATCTGGAACGCATCCCAGATGACCTTCTGAAGTGGTTTGAGCGATCGGATGGATATCTGATCAGAACAAAAAACAAACAAAAAAAAAAAAAAAAACCGAATGAAGTGAGCAAACAGCCTCAAAAACACAGACGTGACAGGAATATATATTGAATATAAATATATTATATTCATTATTTGATAAATATATAATATTCAATTACATAAAATAATTAAAAGGACAAACGCTGGACCTTTTGGCATCACTTTTTCAGTTTAGGTCACAATTCACAGTATTAACAAACAATTAAACTAACCCTGCTAGCATAATAAACTAACTAGCTGTTTGTTAATAATTAGTAAGGTACTAATTGGGTTTACGTTTAGGTTAGGGCTAGGCATGCCCCCACCCCGGCTACGGGCATGATGTAGTGGAGTAGCATGTAACATGCTATTAGGTTATGTGACCGCTAGATGGCGATCTTGGATAATAAGAAGCTTACCACCACTAGGAGTTTGTCAGAGTCGTTGGTCTTTAATTATAATCATCTGTCTCCCTGTTCTACTGCATCCCAGAATAAAACACGGCACCAAAAAAATGTAAAAATATATATTCAGTATATTTAATATGTTTTTGTCCGCAACTCGCCGTCACGCCGTGACGGAGATTCCCGAGCCTGTTTGGTCCAATGGGAGGCGTGCTCTCCTCAGCGCTCACCATGACAACGAGACTCCCAGCAGTGACGTCGCCATGTAAACATTTGCATATGCATTCCTATAAAGCACGGCGGTTCTCGCTCGGTGTTGTCAGTTCTCTCGGGGCTGCCCTTAGAAATTGACCAAGGTAAGTTCAAAATAAACTTCTCTTTCTAAACACCTGTGTCTCGTGTTTTTATTGGTCATGTACAGCAATACACTGTCATACAGGTCTGTTGAATGCATTTGTACGCAACGTGGTTTGACAATAAAGTAGCCTAACGAGTAAATAGTTGTTAAAAATGTACCTTCATTAGTCAACATTTGGGGAAGGTAGTAAAAAGTTAATCAAAGATGTCCTAAGACATAATGGTAATGTTATGGTTGTTACATGACTGTATTTATTATTATGTATGTATGTTTAAAACCAGCAGAATATACTATATATTTAACATGTCATGAACTTACTGTTCTTCAAAAAAATTGCTCAATAAAAATTTCCTTAAGACAAGAATGGGTATTGTTTTGGTCTTTTTTTTTTTTTTTTTTGTCAAACTACCGTAGGTTTTAAGTTACTAGAGCAGATATAGGCTACCTATATCATTATATTGGTAGTCAGAGTTATTTTAATGACCCAAATCGAGTAAAATGTCTCCTACTCAAGTACTTTTTGGATGCAAAAGTCAAATTTACAGTTTTCAACAACAAAATTTTGTCTCGTAAAAATGACCAGTGGGGTGTGAGAAAAAAGTTAATGTCGACATATATATTATATATAAAAGAAGTTGAACAAGTTGTCATAATATTTAGTCATAATGCATTTTTCTGTACATTTCTATTAGACGTTTTTTTTTTTCTAAATCTATAATTGGTAAATTGCTCCCAGGTCAATCTGGACTTTGTCTAATGAAGGTGAGGTGTATCTGAAAGGAGATTGTCCTATGTTCACATTTCTACTTTTGTTTTGGGTTTGTTTTTTGTTTTCTTTGTCCTATGGAGTGCTGTCTTTTCCTTTCTGTATCACAATGACATGATCTGGCAACAAATCACAGTACTACAAGCCGCAAAAAAATGAAATAAATTAGCCGTAGCTTACATGAGGACGTCCATCCAGAGTACGCTGTTACATTGACAACATGAGTAAGTAATTTGACTGTCTTATCCGTACACAATGACACAAGGACTTGTCATTCTGACGGCACTGACATGTTCATTGAGAGATGAACCAAGGACTTTAAGCAAGAGACTGGCCTTTGCAGGTAATCCATGCTGTTTGGCTATTTGTATGTGCTGTTTTGAGAAATGCACTTACTGCTTAGCAAATTTCAAATCTGAGAAGTTTACCAAAGCGACTGAAAAAAAAACTGTAATACAACACAAGTTAATGCAAAGATGAAAAGTCTGCAAAGACAAAAGTGTGTATTTTTATTTGCACATATCACTTTATAAAAATAGTAGCGTATACATAATTCGGTTTTATATTTTTGGCTTAATATTTAATACTCGTTTTGATGTAACCATGTCTATAGTGGAATGGAACATCACAACCGTGGTTTCTGCAGGTGTCACTCACTATTTCAAGTGTATGACTTTTTAAGTCTTTTCTTCAAACCATTGTGACCCCGACATTTCTCAGAGGTGGCTATAAATATACAAATGTTGCACACATAACAATAGGCCTATATAAACATGAGCATATTGCCAACACAAAAAGTGCAACAGTCTTAACAGTCATGGGCTACATAGTTTGTACAATCATTTGTTCATTTCTTTAATTTAATATTAATAACCTAACCTCAAGGAGACTGGTGGACAGCATGTGTTCAGGACAAGTCCATTGGTTTAATTTTGGAGATCATCCTCAATGGTCAGTTGTGGCCTGTGTTCATTTTCAATTTGATTACCATAAAGGGGTCAGAAAGTTTAACCTGGTGCTATAAGTTCAGTCTGTGCTGTTGATCTAACGTACAATCTAATCTAATACACAATTCTATGACAAAAATTAAGGGCCGATGGCTCTTTATTTGCATGCGATCCTTGCATGCATGAAATATTGCACATCATGACCAGTTTTGCTTGCTAACTGAAAACGTGCTAGATATAATGCAGTTTTTCGTTCAGAATTGTGGTATTTTTAAAGTACTATCAAGTTTTCTCACTGGCGAGCGACATGATCTAGTGGGTCCGTCATCTTTAATGTGCGCGTTGGTGATTTCAGGAGGCGTGGCTTTGGACAGCAGGGGAGGGATTGTATTTGAAATATTATGCTAACCAGTTAGCATTTTGGCAGATCACCTAGTGCAGCTTTAACTGATGTCACACTAAAGCTCCGATCTGTCAGAAGTCAAACTGTGGCATTTAAATATGGTCAGTAGTAAAGTAGAACTTATTGTGGTATTTTCAGCATTTTTTGTTAGCATGATTTGGAGGGGCTCAAAAAAATAAGCCAATGTTGTTCTTGAAAGTACCTTTTTGACCTTTGAAAAAGTACATAGTTAATGGCATAAAGACACACTGAAGGGGGGGGGGGGGGGGGGGGGGTTTCACTCATCAAAACAACTAATTAAATAAAAGACACCAAACATCCCCTAAAAGGTCATTCAGGGTGACAATAACAGTTCAAGCATCTAAAAATATTATTCCTTCATTTTCTTTTCGGCTTGGTCCCTTTATTATTACACGCCACCGTGGAATTAACCTGCCAACTTATCCAGCACAATTTTTACGCAGCGGATGACCTTCCGGCCGCAACCCATCTCTGGGAAACATCCACACACACACACACACACACTCAGTCACACTCATACACTACGGAAAACTTAGCCCACCCAATTCACCTGTACGGCATGTCTTTGGACTTGTGGGGGAAACCGGAGCACCCGGAGGAAAACCCACGCGAATGCAGGGAGAACATGCAAACTCCACACAGAAACGGTAGCTGACCCAGCTGAGGCTCGAACCAGTGACCTTCCTGCTGTGAGGCAACGGCACTACCTACTGCGTCACCTAAAAAATATGATATGTATGGCAAATTTATATCCTAAATAGAGGGTCTCATCACTACAATTTATTTGTGTCTTTTTATTTTTGACAACCAAAGAGTGCTTAAACGGTCGGACGTCTAAAAAGAGACAGACGCTTGCTTAGCATGGCACAAGGTCCATTAGACCTTGTTTTATTGGATTTGGCAACCAAAGTGTTGAGTCCCTAAAGAGATAGTTCACCCTAAAAATGAAAATGCACTCACCATTTACTGACCTACATGCATGTAGTTCTACACGTTTATTCATACGTTTGCATTACTGAGAGCAGGAGAGAGACCGGCTGCACTAGTAGGCAGTAACGTTATCTTCATAATATTGTTTAATTAGCATAAATGATTAGCAAATGAATCTGTCTCGTCAGCCTTTACAAGTGAAGGAATTATCTACACACAATCTGAATTCCCAATTAGAATAATACTACAAACTGTATAATACTATTCATGAAAACACCTAAATAACAGACTAATCCAAATGCCCAACACGAGCCAGCTGCGCTCCAGACCAGATCAGCTCGATGACGTATAATGTCTCCGACGCCGCCCGTAGTCCCATTTAGCAACTTGATAGCAAGCGTCTTTTTAAAGAAGCATAACCCATTAAAAAATTCAAGAGTGTGCTGTAAGTGATGTGTTTTATGTCGTAGAACAAAACGTGAAAGTATTTTGAGTTTGTGTTTGCCACGAACCTTATTTAAGCGATTTTACTGAAACCCCATCGAGAAAACCCATTGACTTTGGGACGAAGGAACCGGAACTGCTAAAATTCTAACTCGCTTCCGGGTTTTTGCATACAAATTGACGTCATAGTTCCTCCACTCAATTAGGAGTAGGCTAGCCTCAACAAGACTGACTGCTCATTTAGTCTACATCTAGGCCTATTGAACTACGTGCTTTAGCATAGGCCAACGAACTGCAGGGCAGACACCAATTCTCACTTAAGCTCATTTCAGGTTATGATTAGACCTGTCCAGTTTCATCTGGAACGCATCCCAGATGACCTTCTGAAGTGGTTTGAGCGATCGGATGGATATCTGATCAGAACAAAAAACAAAAAAAAAAAAAAAAAAAACCGAATGAAGTGAGCAAACAGCCTCAAAAACACAGACGTGACAGGAATATATATTGAATATAAATATATTATATTCATTATTTGATAAATATATAATATTCAATTACATAAAATAATTAAAAGGACAAACGCTGGACCTTTTGGCATCACTTTTTCAGTTTAGGTCACAATTCACAGTATTAACAAACAATTAAACTAACCCTGCTAGCATAATAAACTAACTAGCTGTTTGTTAATAATTAGTAAGGTACTAATTGGGTTTACGTTTAGGTTAGGGCTAGGCATGCCCCCACCCCGGCTACGGGCATGATGTAGTGGAGTAGCATGTAACATGCTATTAGGTTATGTGACCGCTAGATGGCGATCTTGGATAATAAGAAGCTTACCACCACTAGGAGTTTGTCAGAGTCGTTGGTCTTTAATTATAATCATCTGTCTCCCTGTTCTACTGCATCCCAGAATAAAACACGGCACCAAAAAAATGTAAAAATATATATTCAGTATATTTAATATGTTTTTGTCCGCAACTCGCCGTCACGCCGTGACGGAGATTCCCGAGCCTGTTTGGTCCAATGGGAGGCGTGCTCTCCTCAGCGCTCACCATGACAACGAGACTCCCAGCAGTGACGTCGCCATGTAAACATTTGCATATGCATTCCTATAAAGCACGGCGGTTCTCGCTCGGTGTTGTCAGTTCTCTCGGGGCTGCCCTTAGAAATTGACCAAGGTAAGTTCAAAATAAACTTCTCTTTCTAAACACCTGTGTCTCGTGTTTTTATTGGTCATGTACAGCAATACACTGTCATACAGGTCTGTTGAATGCATTTGTACGCAACGTGGTTTGACAATAAAGTAGCCTAACGAGTAAATAGTTGTTAAAAATGTACCTTCATTAGTCAACATTTGGGGAAGGTAGTAAAAAGTTAATCAAAGATGTCCTAAGACATAATGGTAATGTTATGGTTGTTACATGACTGTATTTATTATTATGTATGTATGTTTAAAACCAGCAGAATATACTATATATTTAACATGTCATGAACTTACTGTTCTTCAAAAAAATTGCTCAATAAAAATTTCCTTAAGACAAGAATGGGTATTGTTTTGGTCTTTTTTTTTTTTTTTTTTGTCAAACTACCGTAGGTTTTAAGTTACTAGAGCAGATATAGGCTACCTATATCATTATATTGGTAGTCAGAGTTATTTTAATGACCCAAATCGAGTAAAATGTCTCCTACTCAAGTACTTTTTGGATGCAAAAGTCAAATTTACAGTTTTCAACAACAAAATTTTGTCTCGTAAAAATGACCAGTGGGGTGTGAGAAAAAAGTTAATGTCGACATATATATTATATATAAAAGAAGTTGAACAAGTTGTCATAATATTTAGTCATAATGCATTTTTCTGTACATTTCTATTAGACGTTTTTTTTTTTCTAAATCTATAATTGGTAAATTGCTCCCAGGTCAATCTGGACTTTGTCTAATGAAGGTGAGGTGTATCTGAAAGGAGATTGTCCTATGTTCACATTTCTACTTTTGTTTTGGGTTTGTTTTTTGTTTTCTTTGTCCTATGGAGTGCTGTCTTTTCCTTTCTGTATCACAATGACATGATCTGGCAACAAATCACAGTACTACAAGCCGCAAAAAAATGAAATAAATTAGCCGTAGCTTACATGAGGACGTCCATCCAGAGTACGCTGTTACATTGACAACATGAGTAAGTAATTTGACTGTCTTATCCGTACACAATGACACAAGGACTTGTCATTCTGACGGCACTGACATGTTCATTGAGAGATGAACCAAGGACTTTAAGCAAGAGACTGGCCTTTGCAGGTAATCCATGCTGTTTGGCTATTTGTATGTGCTGTTTTGAGAAATGCACTTACTGCTTAGCAAATTTCAAATCTGAGAAGTTTACCAAAGCGACTGAAAAAAAAACTGTAATACAACACAAGTTAATGCAAAGATGAAAAGTCTGCAAAGACAAAAGTGTGTATTTTTATTTGCACATATCACTTTATAAAAATAGTAGCGTATACATAATTCGGTTTTATATTTTTGGCTTAATATTTAATACTCGTTTTGATGTAACCATGTCTATAGTGGAATGGAACATCACAACCGTGGTTTCTGCAGGTGTCACTCACTATTTCAAGTGTATGACTTTTTAAGTCTTTTCTTCAAACCATTGTGACCCCGACATTTCTCAGAGGTGGCTATAAATATACAAATGTTGCACACATAACAATAGGCCTATATAAACATGAGCATATTGCCAACACAAAAAGTGCAACAGTCTTAACAGTCATGGGCTACATAGTTTGTACAATCATTTGTTCATTTCTTTAATTTAATATTAATAACCTAACCTCAAGGAGACTGGTGGACAGCATGTGTTCAGGACAAGTCCATTGGTTTAATTTTGGAGATCATCCTCAATGGTCAGTTGTGGCCTGTGTTCATTTTCAATTTGATTACCATAAAGGGGTCAGAAAGTTTAACCTGGTGCTATAAGTTCAGTCTGTGCTGTTGATCTAACGTACAATCTAATCTAATACACAATTCTATGACAAAAATTAAGGGCCGATGGCTCTTTATTTGCATGCGATCCTTGCATGCATGAAATATTGCACATCATGACCAGTTTTGCTTGCTAACTGAAAACGTGCTAGATATAATGCAGTTTTTCGTTCAGAATTGTGGTATTTTTAAAGTACTATCAAGTTTTCTCACTGGCGAGCGACATGATCTAGTGGGTCCGTCATCTTTAATGTGCGCGTTGGTGATTTCAGGAGGCGTGGCTTTGGACAGCAGGGGAGGGATTGTATTTGAAATATTATGCTAACCAGTTAGCATTTTGGCAGATCACCTAGTGCAGCTTTAACTGATGTCACACTAAAGCTCCGATCTGTCAGAAGTCAAACTGTGGCATTTAAATATGGTCAGTAGTAAAGTAGAACTTATTGTGGTATTTTCAGCATTTTTTGTTAGCATGATTTGGAGGGGCTCAAAAAAATAAGCCAATGTTGTTCTTGAAAGTACCTTTTTGACCTTTGAAAAAGTACATAGTTAATGGCATAAAGACACACTGAAGGGGGGGGGGGGGGGGGGTTTCACTCATCAAAACAACTAATTAAATAAAAGACACCAAACATCCCCTAAAAGGTCATTCAGGGTGACAATAACAGTTCAAGCATCTAAAAATATTATTCCTTCATTTTCTTTTCGGCTTGGTCCCTTTATTATTACACGCCACCGTGGAATTAACCTGCCAACTTATCCAGCACAATTTTTACGCAGCGGATGACCTTCCGGCCGCAACCCATCTCTGGGAAACATCCACACACACACACACACACACTCAGTCACACTCATACACTACGGAAAACTTAGCCCACCCAATTCACCTGTACGGCATGTCTTTGGACTTGTGGGGGAAACCGGAGCACCCGGAGGAAAACCCACGCGAATGCAGGGAGAACATGCAAACTCCACACAGAAACGGTAGCTGACCCAGCTGAGGCTCGAACCAGTGACCTTCCTGCTGTGAGGCAACGGCACTACCTACTGCGTCACCTAAAAAATATGATATGTATGGCAAATTTATATCCTAAATAGAGGGTCTCATCACTACAATTTATTTGTGTCTTTTTATTTTTGACAACCAAAGAGTGCTTAAACGGTCGGACGTCTAAAAAGAGACAGACGCTTGCTTAGCATGGCACAAGGTCCATTAGACCTTGTTTTATTGGATTTGGCAACCAAAGTGTTGAGTCCCTAAAGAGATAGTTCACCCTAAAAATGAAAATGCACTCACCATTTACTGACCTACATGCATGTAGTTCTACACGCTTATTCATACGTTTGCATTACTGAGAGCAGGAGAGAGACCGGCTGCACTAGTAGGCAGTAACGTTATCTTCATAATATTGTTTAATTAGCATAAATGATTAGCAAATGAATCTGTCTCGTCAGCCTTTACAAGTGAAGGAATTATCTACACACAATCTGAATTCCCAATTAGAATAATACTACAAACTGTATAATACTATTCATGAAAACACCTAAATAACAGACTAATCCAAATGCCCAACACGAGCCAGCTGCGCTCCAGACCAGATCAGCTCGATGACGTATAATGTCTCCGACGCCGCCCGTAGTCCCATTTAGCAACTTGATAGCAAGCGTCTTTTTAAAGAAGCATAACCCATTAAAAAATTCAAGAGTGTGCTGTAAGTGATGTGTTTTATGTCGTAGAACAAAACGTGAAAGTATTTTGAGTTTGTGTTTGCCACGAACCTTATTTAAGCGATTTTACTGAAACCCCATCGAGAAAACCCATTGACTTTGGGACGAAGGAACCGGAACTGCTAAAATTCTAACTCGCTTCCGGGTTTTTGCATACAAATTGACGTCATAGTTCCTCCACTCAATTAGGAGTAGGCTAGCCTCAACAAGACTGACTGCTCATTTAGTCTACATCTAGGCCTATTGAACTACGTGCTTTAGCATAGGCCAACGAACTGCAGGGCAGACACCAATTCTCACTTAAGCTCATTTCAGGTTATGATTAGACCTGTCCAGTTTCATCTGGAACGCATCCCAGATGACCTTCTGAAGTGGTTTGAGCGATCGGATGGATATCTGATCAGAACAAAAAACAAACAAAAAAAAAAAAAAAAACCGAATGAAGTGAGCAAACAGCCTCAAAAACACAGACGTGACAGGAATATATATTGAATATAAATATATTATATTCATTATTTGATAAATATATAATATTCAATTACATAAAATAATTAAAAGGACAAACGCTGGACCTTTTGGCATCACTTTTTCAGTTTAGGTCACAATTCACAGTATTAACAAACAATTAAACTAACCCTGCTAGCATAATAAACTAACTAGCTGTTTGTTAATAATTAGTAAGGTACTAATTGGGTTTACGTTTAGGTTAGGGCTAGGCATGCCCCCACCCCGGCTACGGGCATGATGTAGTGGAGTAGCATGTAACATGCTATTAGGTTATGTGACCGCTAGATGGCGATCTTGGATAATAAGAAGCTTACCACCACTAGGAGTTTGTCAGAGTCGTTGGTCTTTAATTATAATCATCTGTCTCCCTGTTCTACTGCATCCCAGAATAAAACACGGCACCAAAAAAATGTAAAAATATATATTCAGTATATTTAATATGTTTTTGTCCGCAACTCGCCGTCACGCCGTGACGGAGATTCCCGAGCCTGTTTGGTCCAATGGGAGGCGTGCTCTCCTCAGCGCTCACCATGACAACGAGACTCCCAGCAGTGACGTCGCCATGTAAACATTTGCATATGCATTCCTATAAAGCACGGCGGTTCTCGCTCGGTGTTGTCAGTTCTCTCGGGGCTGCCCTTAGAAATTGACCAAGGTAAGTTCAAAATAAACTTCTCTTTCTAAACACCTGTGTCTCGTGTTTTTATTGGTCATGTACAGCAATACACTGTCATACAGGTCTGTTGAATGCATTTGTACGCAACGTGGTTTGACAATAAAGTAGCCTAACGAGTAAATAGTTGTTAAAAATGTACCTTCATTAGTCAACATTTGGGGAAGGTAGTAAAAAGTTAATCAAAGATGTCCTAAGACATAATGGTAATGTTATGGTTGTTACATGACTGTATTTATTATTATGTATGTATGTTTAAAACCAGCAGAATATACTATATATTTAACATGTCATGAACTTACTGTTCTTCAAAAAAATTGCTCAATAAAAATTTCCTTAAGACAAGAATGGGTATTGTTTTGGTCTTTTTTTTTTTTTTTTTTTGTCAAACTACCGTAGGTTTTAAGTTACTAGAGCAGATATAGGCTACCTATATCATTATATTGGTAGTCAGAGTTATTTTAATGACCCAAATCGAGTAAAATGTCTCCTACTCAAGTACTTTTTGGATGCAAAAGTCAAATTTACAGTTTTCAACAACAAAATTTTGTCTCGTAAAAATGACCAGTGGGGTGTGAGAAAAAAGTTAATGTCGACATATATATTATATATAAAAGAAGTTGAACAAGTTGTCATAATATTTAGTCATAATGCATTTTTCTGTACATTTCTATTAGACGTTTTTTTTTTTCTAAATCTATAATTGGTAAATTGCTCCCAGGTCAATCTGGACTTTGTCTAATGAAGGTGAGGTGTATCTGAAAGGAGATTGTCCTATGTTCACATTTCTACTTTTGTTTTGGGTTTGTTTTTTGTTTTCTTTGTCCTATGGAGTGCTGTCTTTTCCTTTCTGTATCACAATGAAATGATCTGGCAACAAATCACAGTACTACAAGCCGCAAAAAAATGAAATAAATTAGCCGTAGCTTACATGAGGACGTCCATCCAGAGTACGCTGTTACATTGACAACATGAGTAAGTAATTTGACTGTCTTATCCGTACACAATGACACAAGGACTTGTCATTCTGACGGCACTGACATGTTCATTGAGAGATGAACCAAGGACTTTAAGCAAGAGACTGGCCTTTGCAGGTAATCCATGCTGTTTGGCTATTTGTATGTGCTGTTTTGAGAAATGCACTTACTGCTTAGCAAATTTCAAATCTGAGAAGTTTACCAAAGCGACTGAAAAAAAAACTGTAATACAACACAAGTTAATGCAAAGATGAAAAGTCTGCAAAGACAAAAGTGTGTATTTTTATTTGCACATATCACTTTATAAAAATAGTAGCGTATACATAATTCGGTTTTATATTTTTGGCTTAATATTTAATACTCGTTTTGATGTAACCATGTCTATAGTGGAATGGAACATCACAACCGTGGTTTCTGCAGGTGTCACTCACTATTTCAAGTGTATGACTTTTTAAGTCTTTTCTTCAAACCATTGTGACCCCGACATTTCTCAGAGGTGGCTATAAATATACAAATGTTGCACACATAACAATAGGCCTATATAAACATGAGCATATTGCCAACACAAAAAGTGCAACAGTCTTAACAGTCATGGGCTACATAGTTTGTACAATCATTTGTTCATTTCTTTAATTTAATATTAATAACCTAACCTCAAGGAGACTGGTGGACAGCATGTGTTCAGGACAAGTCCATTGGTTTAATTTTGGAGATCATCCTCAATGGTCAGTTGTGGCCTGTGTTCATTTTCAATTTGATTACCATAAAGGGGTCAGAAAGTTTAACCTGGTGCTATAAGTTCAGTCTGTGCTGTTGATCTAACGTACAATCTAATCTAATACACAATTCTATGACAAAAATTAAGGGCCGATGGCTCTTTATTTGCATGCGATCCTTGCATGCATGAAATATTGCACATCATGACCAGTTTTGCTTGCTAACTGAAAACGTGCTAGATATAATGCAGTTTTTCGTTCAGAATTGTGGTATTTTTAAAGTACTATCAAGTTTTCTCACTGGCGAGCGACATGATCTAGTGGGTCCGTCATCTTTAATGTGCGCGTTGGTGATTTCAGGAGGCGTGGCTTTGGACAGCAGGGGAGGGATTGTATTTGAAATATTATGCTAACCAGTTAGCATTTTGGCAGATCACCTAGTGCAGCTTTAACTGATGTCACACTAAAGCTCCGATCTGTCAGAAGTCAAACTGTGGCATTTAAATATGGTCAGTAGTAAAGTAGAACTTATTGTGGTATTTTCAGCATTTTTTGTTAGCATGATTTGGAGGGGCTCAAAAAAATAAGCCAATGTTGTTCTTGAAAGTACCTTTTTGACCTTTGAAAAAGTACATAGTTAATGGCATAAAGACACACTGAAGGGGGGGGGGGGGGGTTTCACTCATCAAAACAACTAATTAAATAAAAGACACCAAACATCCCCTAAAAGGTCATTCAGGGTGACAATAACAGTTCAAGCATCTAAAAATATTATTCCTTCATTTTCTTTTCGGCTTGGTCCCTTTATTATTACACGCCACCGTGGAATTAACCTGCCAACTTATCCAGCACAATTTTTACGCAGCGGATGACCTTCCGGCCGCAACCCATCTCTGGGAAACATCCACACACACACACACACACACTCAGTCACACTCATACACTACGGAAAACTTAGCCCACCCAATTCACCTGTACGGCATGTCTTTGGACTTGTGGGGGAAACCGGAGCACCCGGAGGAAAACCCACGCGAATGCAGGGAGAACATGCAAACTCCACACAGAAACGGTAGCTGACCCAGCTGAGGCTCGAACCAGTGACCTTCCTGCTGTGAGGCAACGGCACTACCTACTGCGTCACCTAAAAAATATGATATGTATGGCAAATTTATATCCTAAATAGAGGGTCTCATCACTACAATTTATTTGTGTCTTTTTATTTTTGACAACCAAAGAGTGCTTAAACGGTCGGACGTCTAAAAAGAGACAGACGCTTGCTTAGCATGGCACAAGGTCCATTAGACCTTGTTTTATTGGATTTGGCAACCAAAGTGTTGAGTCCCTAAAGAGATAGTTCACCCTAAAAATGAAAATGCACTCACCATTTACTGACCTACATGCATGTAGTTCTACACGTTTATTCATACGTTTGCATTACTGAGAGCAGGAGAGAGACCGGCTGCACTAGTAGGCAGTAACGTTATCTTCATAATATTGTTTAATTAGCATAAATGATTAGCAAATGAATCTGTCTCGTCAGCCTTTACAAGTGAAGGAATTATCTACACACAATCTGAATTCCCAATTAGAATAATACTACAAACTGTATAATACTATTCATGAAAACACCTAAATAACAGACTAATCCAAATGCCCAACACGAGCCAGCTGCGCTCCAGACCAGATCAGCTCGATGACGTATAATGTCTCCGACGCCGCCCGTAGTCCCATTTAGCAACTTGATAGCAAGCGTCTTTTTAAAGAAGCATAACCCATTAAAAAATTCAAGAGTGTGCTGTAAGTGATGTGTTTTATGTCGTAGAACAAAACGTGAAAGTATTTTGAGTTTGTGTTTGCCACGAACCTTATTTAAGCGATTTTACTGAAACCCCATCGAGAAAACCCATTGACTTTGGGACGAAGGAACCGGAACTGCTAAAATTCTAACTCGCTTCCGGGTTTTTGCATACAAATTGACGTCATAGTTCCTCCACTCAATTAGGAGTAGGCTAGCCTCAACAAGACTGACTGCTCATTTAGTCTACATCTAGGCCTATTGAACTACGTGCTTTAGCATAGGCCAACGAACTGCAGGGCAGACACCAATTCTCACTTAAGCTCATTTCAGGTTATGATTAGACCTGTCCAGTTTCATCTGGAACGCATCCCAGATGACCTTCTGAAGTGGTTTGAGCGATCGGATGGATATCTGATCAGAACAAAAAACAAACAAAAAAAAAAAAAAAAACCGAATGAAGTGAGCAAACAGCCTCAAAAACACAGACGTGACAGGAATATATATTGAATATAAATATATTATATTCATTATTTGATAAATATATAATATTCAATTACATAAAATAATTAAAAGGACAAACGCTGGACCTTTTGGCATCACTTTTTCAGTTTAGGTCACAATTCACAGTATTAACAAACAATTAAACTAACCCTGCTAGCATAATAAACTAACTAGCTGTTTGTTAATAATTAGTAAGGTACTAATTGGGTTTACGTTTAGGTTAGGGCTAGGCATGCCCCCACCCCGGCTACGGGCATGATGTAGTGGAGTAGCATGTAACATGCTATTAGGTTATGTGACCGCTAGATGGCGATCTTGGATAATAAGAAGCTTACCACCACTAGGAGTTTGTCAGAGTCGTTGGTCTTTAATTATAATCATCTGTCTCCCTGTTCTACTGCATCCCAGAATAAAACACGGCACCAAAAAAATGTAAAAATATATATTCAGTATATTTAATATGTTTTTGTCCGCAACTCGCCGTCACGCCGTGACGGAGATTCCCGAGCCTGTTTGGTCCAATGGGAGGCGTGCTCTCCTCAGCGCTCACCATGACAACGAGACTCCCAGCAGTGACGTCGCCATGTAAACATTTGCATATGCATTCCTATAAAGCACGGCGGTTCTCGCTCGGTGTTGTCAGTTCTCTCGGGGCTGCCCTTAGAAATTGACCAAGGTAAGTTCAAAATAAACTTCTCTTTCTAAACACCTGTGTCTCGTGTTTTTATTGGTCATGTACAGCAATACACTGTCATACAGGTCTGTTGAATGCATTTGTACGCAACGTGGTTTGACAATAAAGTAGCCTAACGAGTAAATAGTTGTTAAAAATGTACCTTCATTAGTCAACATTTGGGGAAGGTAGTAAAAAGTTAATCAAAGATGTCCTAAGACATAATGGTAATGTTATGGTTGTTACATGACTGTATTTATTATTATGTATGTATGTTTAAAACCAGCAGAATATACTATATATTTAACATGTCATGAACTTACTGTTCTTCAAAAAAATTGCTCAATAAAAATTTCCTTAAGACAAGAATGGGTATTGTTTTGGTCTTTTTTTTTTTTTTTTTTGTCAAACTACCGTAGGTTTTAAGTTACTAGAGCAGATATAGGCTACCTATATCATTATATTGGTAGTCAGAGTTATTTTAATGACCCAAATCGAGTAAAATGTCTCCTACTCAAGTACTTTTTGGATGCAAAAGTCAAATTTACAGTTTTCAACAACAAAATTTTGTCTCGTAAAAATGACCAGTGGGGTGTGAGAAAAAAGTTAATGTCGACATATATATTATATATAAAAGAAGTTGAACAAGTTGTCATAATATTTAGTCATAATGCATTTTTCTGTACATTTCTATTAGACGTTTTTTTTTTTCTAAATCTATAATTGGTAAATTGCTCCCAGGTCAATCTGGACTTTGTCTAATGAAGGTGAGGTGTATCTGAAAGGAGATTGTCCTATGTTCACATTTCTACTTTTGTTTTGGGTTTGTTTTTTGTTTTCTTTGTCCTATGGAGTGCTGTCTTTTCCTTTCTGTATCACAATGACATGATCTGGCAACAAATCACAGTACTACAAGCCGCAAAAAAATGAAATAAATTAGCCGTAGCTTACATGAGGACGTCCATCCAGAGTACGCTGTTACATTGACAACATGAGTAAGTAATTTGACTGTCTTATCCGTACACAATGACACAAGGACTTGTCATTCTGACGGCACTGACATGTTCATTGAGAGATGAACCAAGGACTTTAAGCAAGAGACTGGCCTTTGCAGGTAATCCATGCTGTTTGGCTATTTGTATGTGCTGTTTTGAGAAATGCACTTACTGCTTAGCAAATTTCAAATCTGAGAAGTTTACCAAAGCGACTGAAAAAAAAACTGTAATACAACACAAGTTAATGCAAAGATGAAAAGTCTGCAAAGACAAAAGTGTGTATTTTTATTTGCACATATCACTTTATAAAAATAGTAGCGTATACATAATTCGGTTTTATATTTTTGGCTTAATATTTAATACTCGTTTTGATGTAACCATGTCTATAGTGGAATGGAACATCACAACCGTGGTTTCTGCAGGTGTCACTCACTATTTCAAGTGTATGACTTTTTAAGTCTTTTCTTCAAACCATTGTGACCCCGACATTTCTCAGAGGTGGCTATAAATATACAAATGTTGCACACATAACAATAGGCCTATATAAACATGAGCATATTGCCAACACAAAAAGTGCAACAGTCTTAACAGTCATGGGCTACATAGTTTGTACAATCATTTGTTCATTTCTTTAATTTAATATTAATAACCTAACCTCAAGGAGACTGGTGGACAGCATGTGTTCAGGACAAGTCCATTGGTTTAATTTTGGAGATCATCCTCAATGGTCAGTTGTGGCCTGTGTTCATTTTCAATTTGATTACCATAAAGGGGTCAGAAAGTTTAACCTGGTGCTATAAGTTCAGTCTGTGCTGTTGATCTAACGTACAATCTAATCTAATACACAATTCTATGACAAAAATTAAGGGCCGATGGCTCTTTATTTGCATGCGATCCTTGCATGCATGAAATATTGCACATCATGACCAGTTTTGCTTGCTAACTGAAAACGTGCTAGATATAATGCAGTTTTTCGTTCAGAATTGTGGTATTTTTAAAGTACTATCAAGTTTTCTCACTGGCGAGCGACATGATCTAGTGGGTCCGTCATCTTTAATGTGCGCGTTGGTGATTTCAGGAGGCGTGGCTTTGGACAGCAGGGGAGGGATTGTATTTGAAATATTATGCTAACCAGTTAGCATTTTGGCAGATCACCTAGTGCAGCTTTAACTGATGTCACACTAAAGCTCCGATCTGTCAGAAGTCAAACTGTGGCATTTAAATATGGTCAGTAGTAAAGTAGAACTTATTGTGGTATTTTCAGCATTTTTTGTTAGCATGATTTGGAGGGGCTCAAAAAAATAAGCCAATGTTGTTCTTGAAAGTACCTTTTTGACCTTTGAAAAAGTACATAGTTAATGGCATAAAGACACACTGAAGGGGGGGGGGGGGGGGGGGGGTTTCACTCATCAAAACAACTAATTAAATAAAAGACACCAAACATCCCCTAAAAGGTCATTCAGGGTGACAATAACAGTTCAAGCATCTAAAAATATTATTCCTTCATTTTCTTTTCGGCTTGGTCCCTTTATTATTACACGCCACCGTGGAATTAACCTGCCAACTTATCCAGCACAATTTTTACGCAGCGGATGACCTTCCGGCCGCAACCCATCTCTGGGAAACATCCACACACACACACACACACACTCAGTCACACTCATACACTACGGAAAACTTAGCCCACCCAATTCACCTGTACGGCATGTCTTTGGACTTGTGGGGGAAACCGGAGCACCCGGAGGAAAACCCACGCGAATGCAGGGAGAACATGCAAACTCCACACAGAAACGGTAGCTGACCCAGCTGAGGCTCGAACCAGTGACCTTCCTGCTGTGAGGCAACGGCACTACCTACTGCGTCACCTAAAAAATATGATATGTATGGCAAATTTATATCCTAAATAGAGGGTCTCATCACTACAATTTATTTGTGTCTTTTTATTTTTGACAACCAAAGAGTGCTTAAACGGTCGGACGTCTAAAAAGAGACAGACGCTTGCTTAGCATGGCACAAGGTCCATTAGACCTTGTTTTATTGGATTTGGCAACCAAAGTGTTGAGTCCCTAAAGAGATAGTTCACCCTAAAAATGAAAATGCACTCACCATTTACTGACCTACATGCATGTAGTTCTACACGTTTATTCATACGTTTGCATTACTGAGAGCAGGAGAGAGACCGGCTGCACTAGTAGGCAGTAACGTTATCTTCATAATATTGTTTAATTAGCATAAATGATTAGCAAATGAATCTGTCTCGTCAGCCTTTACAAGTGAAGGAATTATCTACACACAATCTGAATTCCCAATTAGAATAATACTACAAACTGTATAATACTATTCATGAAAACACCTAAATAACAGACTAATCCAAATGCCCAACACGAGCCAGCTGCGCTCCAGACCAGATCAGCTCGATGACGTATAATGTCTCCGACGCCGCCCGTAGTCCCATTTAGCAACTTGATAGCAAGCGTCTTTTTAAAGAAGCATAACCCATTAAAAAATTCAAGAGTGTGCTGTAAGTGATGTGTTTTATGTCGTAGAACAAAACGTGAAAGTATTTTGAGTTTGTGTTTGCCACGAACCTTATTTAAGCGATTTTACTGAAACCCCATCGAGAAAACCCATTGACTTTGGGACGAAGGAACCGGAACTGCTAAAATTCTAACTCGCTTCCGGGTTTTTGCATACAAATTGACGTCATAGTTCCTCCACTCAATTAGGAGTAGGCTAGCCTCAACAAGACTGACTGCTCATTTAGTCTACATCTAGGCCTATTGAACTACGTGCTTTAGCATAGGCCAACGAACTGCAGGGCAGACACCAATTCTCACTTAAGCTCATTTCAGGTTATGATTAGACCTGTCCAGTTTCATCTGGAACGCATCCCAGATGACCTTCTGAAGTGGTTTGAGCGATCGGATGGATATCTGATCAGAACAAAAAACAAACAAAAAAAAAAAAAAAAACCGAATGAAGTGAGCAAACAGCCTCAAAAACACAGACGTGACAGGAATATATATTGAATATAAATATATTATATTCATTATTTGATAAATATATAATATTCAATTACATAAAATAATTAAAAGGACAAACGCTGGACCTTTTGGCATCACTTTTTCAGTTTAGGTCACAATTCACAGTATTAACAAACAATTAAACTAACCCTGCTAGCATAATAAACTAACTAGCTGTTTGTTAATAATTAGTAAGGTACTAATTGGGTTTACGTTTAGGTTAGGGCTAGGCATGCCCCCACCCCGGCTACGGGCATGATGTAGTGGAGTAGCATGTAACATGCTATTAGGTTATGTGACCGCTAGATGGCGATCTTGGATAATAAGAAGCTTACCACCACTAGGAGTTTGTCAGAGTCGTTGGTCTTTAATTATAATCATCTGTCTCCCTGTTCTACTGCATCCCAGAATAAAACACGGCACCAAAAAAATGTAAAAATATATATTCAGTATATTTAATATGTTTTTGTCCGCAACTCGCCGTCACGCCGTGACGGAGATTCCCGAGCCTGTTTGGTCCAATGGGAGGCGTGCTCTCCTCAGCGCTCACCATGACAACGAGACTCCCAGCAGTGACGTCGCCATGTAAACATTTGCATATGCATTCCTATAAAGCACGGCGGTTCTCGCTCGGTGTTGTCAGTTCTCTCGGGGCTGCCCTTAGAAATTGACCAAGGTAAGTTCAAAATAAACTTCTCTTTCTAAACACCTGTGTCTCGTGTTTTTATTGGTCATGTACAGCAATACACTGTCATACAGGTCTGTTGAATGCATTTGTACGCAACGTGGTTTGACAATAAAGTAGCCTAACGAGTAAATAGTTGTTAAAAATGTACCTTCATTAGTCAACATTTGGGGAAGGTAGTAAAAAGTTAATCAAAGATGTCCTAAGACATAATGGTAATGTTATGGTTGTTACATGACTGTATTTATTATTATGTATGTATGTTTAAAACCAGCAGAATATACTATATATTTAACATGTCATGAACTTACTGTTCTTCAAAAAAATTGCTCAATAAAAATTTCCTTAAGACAAGAATGGGTATTGTTTTGGTCTTTTTTTTTTTTTTTTGTCAAACTACCGTAGGTTTTAAGTTACTAGAGCAGATATAGGCTACCTATATCATTATATTGGTAGTCAGAGTTATTTTAATGACCCAAATCGAGTAAAATGTCTCCTACTCAAGTACTTTTTGGATGCAAAAGTCAAATTTACAGTTTTCAACAACAAAATTTTGTCTCGTAAAAATGACCAGTGGGGTGTGAGAAAAAAGTTAATGTCGACATATATATTATATATAAAAGAAGTTGAACAAGTTGTCATAATATTTAGTCATAATGCATTTTTCTGTACATTTCTATTAGACGTTTTTTTTTTTCTAAATCTATAATTGGTAAATTGCTCCCAGGTCAATCTGGACTTTGTCTAATGAAGGTGAGGTGTATCTGAAAGGAGATTGTCCTATGTTCACATTTCTACTTTTGTTTTGGGTTTGTTTTTTGTTTTCTTTGTCCTATGGAGTGCTGTCTTTTCCTTTCTGTATCACAATGACATGATCTGGCAACAAATCACAGTACTACAAGCCGCAAAAAAATGAAATAAATTAGCCGTAGCTTACATGAGGACGTCCATCCAGAGTACGCTGTTACATTGACAACATGAGTAAGTAATTTGACTGTCTTATCCGTACACAATGACACAAGGACTTGTCATTCTGACGGCACTGACATGTTCATTGAGAGATGAACCAAGGACTTTAAGCAAGAGACTGGCCTTTGCAGGTAATCCATGCTGTTTGGCTATTTGTATGTGCTGTTTTGAGAAATGCACTTACTGCTTAGCAAATTTCAAATCTGAGAAGTTTACCAAAGCGACTGAAAAAAAAACTGTAATACAACACAAGTTAATGCAAAGATGAAAAGTCTGCAAAGACAAAAGTGTGTATTTTTATTTGCACATATCACTTTATAAAAATAGTAGCGTATACATAATTCGGTTTTATATTTTTGGCTTAATATTTAATACTCGTTTTGATGTAACCATGTCTATAGTGGAATGGAACATCACAACCGTGGTTTCTGCAGGTGTCACTCACTATTTCAAGTGTATGACTTTTTAAGTCTTTTCTTCAAACCATTGTGACCCCGACATTTCTCAGAGGTGGCTATAAATATACAAATGTTGCACACATAACAATAGGCCTATATAAACATGAGCATATTGCCAACACAAAAAGTGCAACAGTCTTAACAGTCATGGGCTACATAGTTTGTACAATCATTTGTTCATTTCTTTAATTTAATATTAATAACCTAACCTCAAGGAGACTGGTGGACAGCATGTGTTCAGGACAAGTCCATTGGTTTAATTTTGGAGATCATCCTCAATGGTCAGTTGTGGCCTGTGTTCATTTTCAATTTGATTACCATAAAGGGGTCAGAAAGTTTAACCTGGTGCTATAAGTTCAGTCTGTGCTGTTGATCTAACGTACAATCTAATCTAATACACAATTCTATGACAAAAATTAAGGGCCGATGGCTCTTTATTTGCATGCGATCCTTGCATGCATGAAATATTGCACATCATGACCAGTTTTGCTTGCTAACTGAAAACGTGCTAGATATAATGCAGTTTTTCGTTCAGAATTGTGGTATTTTTAAAGTACTATCAAGTTTTCTCACTGGCGAGCGACATGATCTAGTGGGTCCGTCATCTTTAATGTGCGCGTTGGTGATTTCAGGAGGCGTGGCTTTGGACAGCAGGGGAGGGATTGTATTTGAAATATTATGCTAACCAGTTAGCATTTTGGCAGATCACCTAGTGCAGCTTTAACTGATGTCACACTAAAGCTCCGATCTGTCAGAAGTCAAACTGTGGCATTTAAATATGGTCAGTAGTAAAGTAGAACTTATTGTGGTATTTTCAGCATTTTTTGTTAGCATGATTTGGAGGGGCTCAAAAAAATAAGCCAATGTTGTTCTTGAAAGTACCTTTTTGACCTTTGAAAAAGTACATAGTTAATGGCATAAAGACACACTGAAGGGGGGGGGGGGGGGGGGTTTCACTCATCAAAACAACTAATTAAATAAAAGACACCAAACATCCCCTAAAAGGTCATTCAGGGTGACAATAACAGTTCAAGCATCTAAAAATATTATTCCTTCATTTTCTTTTCGGCTTGGTCCCTTTATTATTACACGCCACCGTGGAATTAACCTGCCAACTTATCCAGCACAATTTTTACGCAGCGGATGACCTTCCGGCCGCAACCCATCTCTGGGAAACATCCACACACACACACACACACACTCAGTCACACTCATACACTACGGAAAACTTAGCCCACCCAATTCACCTGTACGGCATGTCTTTGGACTTGTGGGGGAAACCGGAGCACCCGGAGGAAAACCCACGCGAATGCAGGGAGAACATGCAAACTCCACACAGAAACGGTAGCTGACCCAGCTGAGGCTCGAACCAGTGACCTTCCTGCTGTGAGGCAACGGCACTACCTACTGCGTCACCTAAAAAATATGATATGTATGGCAAATTTATATCCTAAATAGAGGGTCTCATCACTACAATTTATTTGTGTCTTTTTATTTTTGACAACCAAAGAGTGCTTAAACGGTCGGACGTCTAAAAAGAGACAGACGCTTGCTTAGCATGGCACAAGGTCCATTAGACCTTGTTTTATTGGATTTGGCAACCAAAGTGTTGAGTCCCTAAAGAGATAGTTCACCCTAAAAATGAAAATGCACTCACCATTTACTGACCTACATGCATGTAGTTCTACACGTTTATTCATACGTTTGCATTACTGAGAGCAGGAGAGAGACCGGCTGCACTAGTAGGCAGTAACGTTATCTTCATAATATTGTTTAATTAGCATAAATGATTAGCAAATGAATCTGTCTCGCCAGCCTTTACAAGTGAAGGAATTATCTACACACAATCTGAATTCCCAATTAGAATAATACTACAAACTGTATAATACTATTCATGAAAACACCTAAATAACAGACTAATCCAAATGCCCAACACGAGCCAGCTGCGCTCCAGACCAGATCAGCTCGATGACGTATAATGTCTCCGACGCCGCCCGTAGTCCCATTTAGCAACTTGATAGCAAGCGTCTTTTTAAAGAAGCATAACCCATTAAAAAATTCAAGAGTGTGCTGTAAGTGATGTGTTTTATGTCGTAGAACAAAACGTGAAAGTATTTTGAGTTTGTGTTTGCCACGAACCTTATTTAAGCGATTTTACTGAAACCCCATCGAGAAAACCCATTGACTTTGGGACGAAGGAACCGGAACTGCTAAAATTCTAACTCGCTTCCGGGTTTTTGCATACAAATTGACGTCATAGTTCCTCCACTCAATTAGGAGTAGGCTAGCCTCAACAAGACTGACTGCTCATTTAGTCTACATCTAGGCCTATTGAACTACGTGCTTTAGCATAGGCCAACGAACTGCAGGGCAGACACCAATTCTCACTTAAGCTCATTTCAGGTTATGATTAGACCTGTCCAGTTTCATCTGGAACGCATCCCAGATGACCTTCTGAAGTGGTTTGAGCGATCGGATGGATATCTGATCAGAACAAAAAACAAACAAAAAAAAAAAAAAAAACCGAATGAAGTGAGCAAACAGCCTCAAAAACACAGACGTGACAGGAATATATATTGAATATAAATATATTATATTCATTATTTGATAAATATATAATATTCAATTACATAAAATAATTAAAAGGACAAACGCTGGACCTTTTGGCATCACTTTTTCAGTTTAGGTCACAATTCACAGTATTAACAAACAATTAAACTAACCCTGCTAGCATAATAAACTAACTAGCTGTTTGTTAATAATTAGTAAGGTACTAATTGGGTTTACGTTTAGGTTAGGGCTAGGCATGCCCCCACCCCGGCTACGGGCATGATGTAGTGGAGTAGCATGTAACATGCTATTAGGTTATGTGACCGCTAGATGGCGATCTTGGATAATAAGAAGCTTACCACCACTAGGAGTTTGTCAGAGTCGTTGGTCTTTAATTATAATCATCTGTCTCCCTGTTCTACTGCATCCCAGAATAAAACACGGCACCAAAAAAATGTAAAAATATATATTCAGTATATTTAATATGTTTTTGTCCGCAACTCGCCGTCACGCCGTGACGGAGATTCCCGAGCCTGTTTGGTCCAATGGGAGGCGTGCTCTCCTCAGCGCTCACCATGACAACGAGACTCCCAGCAGTGACGTCGCCATGTAAACATTTGCATATGCATTCCTATAAAGCACGGCGGTTCTCGCTCGGTGTTGTCAGTTCTCTCGGGGCTGCCCTTAGAAATTGACCAAGGTAAGTTCAAAATAAACTTCTCTTTCTAAACACCTGTGTCTCGTGTTTTTATTGGTCATGTACAGCAATACACTGTCATACAGGTCTGTTGAATGCATTTGTACGCAACGTGGTTTGACAATAAAGTAGCCTAACGAGTAAATAGTTGTTAAAAATGTACCTTCATTAGTCAACATTTGGGGAAGGTAGTAAAAAGTTAATCAAAGATGTCCTAAGACATAATGGTAATGTTATGGTTGTTACATGACTGTATTTATTATTATGTATGTATGTTTAAAACCAGCAGAATATACTATATATTTAACATGTCATGAACTTACTGTTCTTCAAAAAAATTGCTCAATAAAAATTTCCTTAAGACAAGAATGGGTATTGTTTTGGTCTTTTTTTTTTCTTTTTTTTTTTTTTTGTCAAACTACCGTAGGTTTTAAGTTACTAGAGCAGATATAGGCTACCTATATCATTATATTGGTAGTCAGAGTTATTTTAATGACCCAAATCGAGTAAAATGTCTCCTACTCAAGTACTTTTTGGATGCAAAAGTCAAATTTACAGTTTTCAACAACAAAATTTTGTCTCGTAAAAATGACCAGTGGGGTGTGAGAAAAAAGTTAATGTCGACATATATATTATATATAAAAGAAGTTGAACAAGTTGTCATAATATTTAGTCATAATGCATTTTTCTGTACATTTCTATTAGACGTTTTTTTTTTCTAAATCTATAATTGGTAAATTGCTCCCAGGTCAATCTGGACTTTGTCTAATGAAGGTGAGGTGTATCTGAAAGGAGATTGTCCTATGTTCACATTTCTACTTTTGTTTTGGGTTTGTTTTTTGTTTTCTTTGTCCTATGGAGTGCTGTCTTTTCCTTTCTGTATCACAATGACATGATCTGGCAACAAATCACAGTACTACAAGCCGCAAAAAAATGAAATAAATTAGCCGTAGCTTACATGAGGACGTCCATCCAGAGTACGCTGTTACATTGACAACATGAGTAAGTAATTTGACTGTCTTATCCGTACACAATGACACAAGGACTTGTCATTCTGACGGCACTGACATGTTCATTGAGAGATGAACCAAGGACTTTAAGCAAGAGACTGGCCTTTGCAGGTAATCCATGCTGTTTGGCTATTTGTATGTGCTGTTTTGAGAAATGCACTTACTGCTTAGCAAATTTCAAATCTGAGAAGTTTACCAAAGCGACTGAAAAAAAAACTGTAATACAACACAAGTTAATGCAAAGATGAAAAGTCTGCAAAGACAAAAGTGTGTATTTTTATTTGCACATATCACTTTATAAAAATAGTAGCGTATACATAATTCGGTTTTATATTTTTGGCTTAATATTTAATACTCGTTTTGATGTAACCATGTCTATAGTGGAATGGAACATCACAACCGTGGTTTCTGCAGGTGTCACTCACTATTTCAAGTGTATGACTTTTTAAGTCTTTTCTTCAAACCATTGTGACCCCGACATTTCTCAGAGGTGGCTATAAATATACAAATGTTGCACACATAACAATAGGCCTATATAAACATGAGCATATTGCCAACACAAAAAGTGCAACAGTCTTAACAGTCATGGGCTACATAGTTTGTACAATCATTTGTTCATTTCTTTAATTTAATATTAATAACCTAACCTCAAGGAGACTGGTGGACAGCATGTGTTCAGGACAAGTCCATTGGTTTAATTTTGGAGATCATCCTCAATGGTCAGTTGTGGCCTGTGTTCATTTTCAATTTGATTACCATAAAGGGGTCAGAAAGTTTAACCTGGTGCTATAAGTTCAGTCTGTGCTGTTGATCTAACGTACAATCTAATCTAATACACAATTCTATGACAAAAATTAAGGGCCGATGGCTCTTTATTTGCATGCGATCCTTGCATGCATGAAATATTGCACATCATGACCAGTTTTGCTTGCTAACTGAAAACGTGCTAGATATAATGCAGTTTTTCGTTCAGAATTGTGGTATTTTTAAAGTACTATCAAGTTTTCTCACTGGCGAGCGACATGATCTAGTGGGTCCGTCATCTTTAATGTGCGCGTTGGTGATTTCAGGAGGCGTGGCTTTGGACAGCAGGGGAGGGATTGTATTTGAAATATTATGCTAACCAGTTAGCATTTTGGCAGATCACCTAGTGCAGCTTTAACTGATGTCACACTAAAGCTCCGATCTGTCAGAAGTCAAACTGTGGCATTTAAATATGGTCAGTAGTAAAGTAGAACTTATTGTGGTATTTTCAGCATTTTTTGTTAGCATGATTTGGAGGGGCTCAAAAAAATAAGCCAATGTTGTTCTTGAAAGTACCTTTTTGACCTTTGAAAAAGTACATAGTTAATGGCATAAAGACACACTGAAGGGGGGGGGGGGGTTTCACTCATCAAAACAACTAATTAAATAAAAGACACCAAACATCCCCTAAAAGGTCATTCAGGGTGACAATAACAGTTCAAGCATCTAAAAATATTATTCCTTCATTTTCTTTTCGGCTTGGTCCCTTTATTATTACACGCCACCGTGGAATTAACCTGCCAACTTATCCAGCACAATTTTTACGCAGCGGATGACCTTCCGGCCGCAACCCATCTCTGGGAAACATCCACACACACACACACACACACTCAGTCACACTCATACACTACGGAAAACTTAGCCCACCCAATTCACCTGTACGGCATGTCTTTGGACTTGTGGGGGAAACCGGAGCACCCGGAGGAAAACCCACGCGAATGCAGGGAGAACATGCAAACTCCACACAGAAACGGTAGCTGACCCAGCTGAGGCTCGAACCAGTGACCTTCCTGCTGTGAGGCAACGGCACTACCTACTGCGTCACCTAAAAAATATGATATGTATGGCAAATTTATATCCTAAATAGAGGGTCTCATCACTACAATTTATTTGTGTCTTTTTATTTTTGACAACCAAAGAGTGCTTAAACGGTCGGACGTCTAAAAAGAGACAGACGCTTGCTTAGCATGGCACAAGGTCCATTAGACCTTGTTTTATTGGATTTGGCAACCAAAGTGTTGAGTCCCTAAAGAGATAGTTCACCCTAAAAATGAAAATGCACTCACCATTTACTGACCTACATGCATGTAGTTCTACACGTTTATTCATACGTTTGCATTACTGAGAGCAGGAGAGAGACCGGCTGCACTAGTAGGCAGTAACGTTATCTTCATAATATTGTTTAATTAGCATAAATGATTAGCAAATGAATCTGTCTCGCCAGCCTTTACAAGTGAAGGAATTATCTACACACAATCTGAATTCCCAATTAGAATAATACTACAAACTGTATAATACTATTCATGAAAACACCTAAATAACAGACTAATCCAAATGCCCAACACGAGCCAGCTGCGCTCCAGACCAGATCAGCTCGATGACGTATAATGTCTCCGACGCCGCCCGTAGTCCCATTTAGCAACTTGATAGCAAGCGTCTTTTTAAAGAAGCATAACCCATTAAAAAATTCAAGAGTGTGCTGTAAGTGATGTGTTTTATGTCGTAGAACAAAACGTGAAAGTATTTTGAGTTTGTGTTTGCCACGAACCTTATTTAAGCGATTTTACTGAAACCCCATCGAGAAAACCCATTGACTTTGGGACGAAGGAACCGGAACTGCTAAAATTCTAACTCGCTTCCGGGTTTTTGCATACAAATTGACGTCATAGTTCCTCCACTCAATTAGGAGTAGGCTAACCTCAACAAGACTGACTGCTCATTTAGTCTACATCTAGGCCTATTGAACTACGTGCTTTAGCATAGGCCAACGAACTGCAGGGCAGACACCAATTCTCACTTAAGCTCATTTCAGGTTATGATTAGACCTGTCCAGTTTCATCTGGAACGCATCCCAGATGACCTTCTGAAGTGGTTTGAGCGATCGGATGGATATCTGATCAGAACAAAAAACAAACAAAAAAAAAAAAAAACCGAATGAAGTGAGCAAACAGCCTCAAAAACACAGACGTGACAGGAATATATATTGAATATAAATATATTATATTCATTATTTGATAAATATATAATATTCAATTACATAAAATAATTAAAAGGACAAACGCTGGACCTTTTGGCATCACTTTTTCAGTTTAGGTCACAATTCACAGTATTAACAAACAATTAAACTAACCCTGCTAGCATAATAAACTAACTAGCTGTTTGTTAATAATTAGTAAGGTACTAATTGGGTTTACGTTTAGGTTAGGGCTAGGCATGCCCCCACCCCGGCTACGGGCATGATGTAGTGGAGTAGCATGTAACATGCTATTAGGTTATGTGACCGCTAGATGGCGATCTTGGATAATAAGAAGCTTACCACCACTAGGAGTTTGTCAGAGTCGTTGGTCTTTAATTATAATCATCTGTCTCCCTGTTCTACTGCATCCCAGAATAAAACACGGCACCAAAAAAATGTAAAAATATATATTCAGTATATTTAATATGTTTTTGTCCGCAACTCGCCGTCACGCCGTGACGGAGATTCCCGAGCCTGTTTGGTCCAATGGGAGGCGTGCTCTCCTCAGCGCTCACCATGACAACGAGACTCCCAGCAGTGACGTCGCCATGTAAACATTTGCATATGCATTCCTATAAAGCACGGCGGTTCTCGCTCGGTGTTGTCAGTTCTCTCGGGGCTGCCCTTAGAAATTGACCAAGGTAAGTTCAAAATAAACTTCTCTTTCTAAACACCTGTGTCTCGTGTTTTTATTGGTCATGTACAGCAATACACTGTCATACAGGTCTGTTGAATGCATTTGTACGCAACGTGGTTTGACAATAAAGTAGCCTAACGAGTAAATAGTTGTTAAAAATGTACCTTCATTAGTCAACATTTGGGGAAGGTAGTAAAAAGTTAATCAAAGATGTCCTAAGACATAATGGTAATGTTATGGTTGTTACATGACTGTATTTATTATTATGTATGTATGTTTAAAACCAGCAGAATATACTATATATTTAACATGTCATGAACTTACTGTTCTTCAAAAAAATTGCTCAATAAAAATTTCCTTAAGACAAGAATGGGTATTGTTTTGGTCTTTTTTTTTCTTTTTTTTTTTTTTTGTCAAACTACCGTAGGTTTTAAGTTACTAGAGCAGATATAGGCTACCTATATCATTATATTGGTAGTCAGAGTTATTTTAATGACCCAAATCGAGTAAAATGTCTCCTACTCAAGTACTTTTTGGATGCAAAAGTCAAATTTACAGTTTTCAACAACAAAATTTTGTCTCGTAAAAATGACCAGTGGGGTGTGAGAAAAAAGTTAATGTCGACATATATATTATATATAAAAGAAGTTGAACAAGTTGTCATAATATTTAGTCATAATGCATTTTTCTGTACATTTCTATTAGACGTTTTTTTTTTCTAAATCTATAATTGGTAAATTGCTCCCAGGTCAATCTGGACTTTGTCTAATGAAGGTGAGGTGTATCTGAAAGGAGATTGTCCTATGTTCACATTTCTACTTTTGTTTTGGGTTTGTTTTTTGTTTTCTTTGTCCTATGGAGTGCTGTCTTTTCCTTTCTGTATCACAATGACATGATCTGGCAACAAATCACAGTACTACAAGCCGCAAAAAAATGAAATAAATTAGCCGTAGCTTACATGAGGACGTCCATCCAGAGTACGCTGTTACATTGACAACATGAGTAAGTAATTTGACTGTCTTATCCGTACACAATGACACAAGGACTTGTCATTCTGACGGCACTGACATGTTCATTGAGAGATGAACCAAGGACTTTAAGCAAGAGACTGGCCTTTGCAGGTAATCCATGCTGTTTGGCTATTTGTATGTGCTGTTTTGAGAAATGCACTTACTGCTTAGCAAATTTCAAATCTGAGAAGTTTACCAAAGCGACTGAAAAAAAAACTGTAATACAACACAAGTTAATGCAAAGATGAAAAGTCTGCAAAGACAAAAGTGTGTATTTTTATTTGCACATATCACTTTATAAAAATAGTAGCGTATACATAATTCGGTTTTATATTTTTGGCTTAATATTTAATACTCGTTTTGATGTAACCATGATATTACAAAAAAAGAAGAGAGTAATGTATTGTAAAACAGATATTTATAAAAATCTATAGTGGAATGGAACGTCACAACCATGGTTTTTGCAGGTGTCAGTCACTATTTCAAATGTATGACTTTTTAAGTCTTTTTTTTTTTTAAACCATTGTAACCCCGACATTCTCAGAGGTGGTTATGAATATACAAATGTTGGACAAATAACAGCCCCTGCCTGCATATAGGGCACCTATAATTGTTATTTCTGTTTAAAATGCATCAAAAAGACAAATCAGGATACAATAAACTTGTTCTAATTAAAAGGCTGTTGTTATAAAATTAAATAACGATATACAGTATAACCAATTATTTTCAAGAGGCCAATCAGCTTTCAGTAAAATTTCCTTGCGTCATCACCTTTATTAGTAGGAGAGAAATCTTTACATTTACTTACATTTACAAGTCTTACAAGTCTCGTGGAAATTCGAGTGAATAAAGTTTTAAAAACAACACCAAACAAACGAGCTCATTTATAAATGTACCATAATGAAGAGGTGGACGATGATGATATTATTCTCCATTCGTGAAATCACCAGGCATCATAAAGTGCGTTCAGAACAATTATTGGATTATTTTCTGAGGATCATTTTTATAATTATTTATGCTAAATATGACATTATTGACGATTCAGGCTAAAGCAGGGCATTACGAAAGGTCATATGACTGATGTCCCTGACGTCACTTCTCGCGTAAATGTAAGGCCCGTTGAGAGACGACTGAATACGTGCATATAAACCCAATCAAACCCATCGCAATCTGTTGGATGAGAGACGAGGCGACTTTGAAGAATATTTCTGTGCGGATCCCGAGAATTCTGAAGCTGTTCAAGGATTTCTCTCTCTCTCAGTTTTTTTTTCTGTAATTTGTGCCATTCTGCTCTGGTAATATTTTTGAAATCTGTTTTCTTTCTAGGATGGTCATTCCACACCTGTGCTTGTGGAAGTGGCAATGATGCTTAAGTTGATGAATGCTCCACAATGTTCAAACATCATCGGATTACACGACTGGGTCAAGAATGAGAACAACTTCATTCTCAGTCTGGAGTACGCAGATTCATGCCAGACCTTGGAACAGTACATCAAAGATACATTGGACATTAGTGAAAACCGAGCACGCCAGTTAATGCGTCAGTTGATACAAGCTGTTAAGTTCTGCACTGAGCGTGGAGTTTTCCATGGAGATATCCACACGGAGAACATCCTGGTGACTCAACCCCGATTACAGCTCAAATTGATCGACTTTGGTTGTGCTCAGCCCACAATAGCGATCAATATCTAGGTGAGTTGGCATTTTGTGTTAGATTCTTTGCTCACAGTTTTGCCATATGAAATGACTGAATTCTGAAAATGTCTCTCTTATAGGAGTTATTTTCTGCACGCCACCTGAGGTTTTCAGGGATCCCACATTCTATGCTGACCCGCTAAACGTCTGGACAATTGGCATCGTGCTGTATGAAATCTTGCATGCAGAATTGCCCTTTCGTGACGAAGATTCAGTAATGTTTGAATCCGCTGAGATACACCCCAGGTTATCTACAGGTAATCAGACACCTCTGAACAATCTCAGCCTCAGTGACAGAATAAAATATGTCAGTCACGAGTAGAAAAGGATTAAATATAATAGTAACTGTAGATATTAAAGTTATTTTATTGTGGATGTTTTGTAATTTGATGTTGTAAGATTTAAACACGTTCATGAATCTTGAGTATGCAGACATATTTCACACTCTCTGTGTCCCTTTTCAGCATGCCAGGACCTGATTTCCCAGTGTTTCATCTGCTGTCCACTTTAGCGGCTGCAGTTACATCAGTTAGAAAAGCAACAGTGGTTCAATCTAACGACCCCAAATCTTATGGAGCTGTTAGACGCCAGGATGTAGAGGAACACACCTAGCACAAAAGTACATCTTCATTCTTTCTTTGCTTCATGCTTTTCCTGTTGTTTTCTCTTCTGCTCTGTTTAGAGTCACAAGTCTTATTTGACAGCCCTTCATATCACTGCTTAAATAACTGTGTTGTTTCTGATTGTTTTTTTTCTCTTCATTTTAGAAAACACTAAAGAAGCGAGAAAGAGGAGGAGCAGCATTTCCAGAAATTTCACAAGCCTGTTAAAGTTATTAATTACTGCCTCACGTTAATCCAAACCTCTAAAGGCTGATTTATACTTCTGCGTCAAACACCGGCGTATGCTACGGCGCTGACTCATAGCCCTTCGCAGTGGCCGTCGCCGTCACTGACGTATACCTCTCAAAAAATGTAACTACACGTCGCAACAACGCGTAGCGCAAGCTCTGTGATTGGTCGGCTTGGTAGCGCTGACGAGTCGGGGCGGGACCGAGAGCCGCGCGAATGGCGCGAGCCCGATGTAGCGATTGTTTACAAGTGTGGAGTCCCGTGAAGGAGCTCCGGATGGAAAGTTTTGTTTTGTGTTTACCTTATAGTTAAAGCTGTTGCACGTCCGCCGGTTTCTGCCTCAAAATGAGCGAGTTTAAGTCACTTGTACAACCAGGAAGTGTTCAGGAAACGCAAAACAGAAGCGAAGAAACTCGACACAGAGGAACATTTACACATCACTGCCATTTAGCGTTTCGGAAGTGTTAATGCAGACCAACAGAGACAGCGTGCAAAAGTATAAATGCACAGCTGCGCCGTGAGTTACGCCGGTCACTTGACGCAGAAGTATAAACCAGGCTTAAGACCTTACTTTTCTTCTGTGTCAGTTCATGACATGTGTTGATAAGAGCTCTGTCCTGCACTGTATGTGTGTCGCACTTAAATGCATTTAAAGTGCTACAATGCCCACATCAACCTATTTTGGGAAAAACTGAAAAAAAAACTTGACTTTTTTGGGGCTAAGCCCCTTATCCCTTTGACATAGCAACGCCCCTGCTTTAGCCACCGGGCCACCCCCCTGTGCAGGGCCCTGGGTAGCACAATCGCCTCACAGCAAGAAGGTCGCTGGTTCAAGCCTCGGCTTGGTCAGTTGGCGTTTCTGTGTGGAGTTTGCATGTTCTCCCCCTGTTGGTGTGGGTTTCCTCCGAGTGCTCCGGTTTCCCACACAAGAATTCACCAAGAAGGTGAATTGGGTAGGCTAAATTGTCCATAGTGTATGAGTGTGAATGAGTGTGTATGGATGTTTCCCAGAGATAGGTTGCAGATGGAAGGGCATACGCTGCGTAAAACATGGGCTGGATAAGTTGGTGGTTCATTCCTCTGTGGCGACCCCGGATTAATAAAGGGACTAAGCTGAAAAGAAAATAAATGAATTAATATATTGCTTCCATCATCTAGAAAACAATTTAAATATATATTTTTTTGTAGATTAAACAGTAGCTTATTGTGTGCTAGAGAATTGAGAGAATAGAGTTTGTGCTGGAATAATTATGATTATAATATTATTATAAATTATGTTTATGTTTAAATTACAATTTGAAAAATGATGTGCCTTATGAAGCAGTAATATTTTTGAAAGTGTCATTGAAAACGACTTTAAAATAAGGTTAATTTTTAATAGCGAACACAAATAAATAAAATATTGTTAAATGTATTGCTCATTGTTGGTTCTAGTTTATACATTTGCTACTATTAACAAATGTTACCCGCATTTTTAGTAGTTTTTTCTACAATAATCAACATTATGTTGTAAATATAATTTGTTATAATTACACAATTTACAAGTAACAAATCCAATACAAAGTGTGTGCCACGTGTGTATGTGCGTGAGCGTATGTGTGTCTTAAAATGTAAAATACACACACATTCACACAAATGTACACAACATAGTGTTACGTCCCTTCCCCTTTTTGGTCTAGGGTTGGGGAAGGAAAATAACAAAGAAAATTAAAATTTAGAATTTGAGAAAAAAAAAAAGAAGACCAAATTAATGAATTGTGTATAAATAATCAAATTTTGAGGGAACACTTCAATCCTGCCTAAGAAATGTGAAACAACCACAAGAGTAAACTTAAATTATTTTATTATTTGGTTCTTAAATCAATAAACAATAAATGAAGCATAAATCTCAGGAGAAGGATTAACCAAAACAACAAACAAAACAGGTCTAGTTCAGGAGGAGTACTAAATAACCTAATTGCAGGTAAAAGAAAAGAAATGAAACAACACAGGCTTTCCTCAACTCCCTTACTATCAATAAACACAGTCAAACAATTACAAAATTAAAAATGGCAACCTCTCCCTACAGCTTCAATTTTTAAATCAAAAAGTCAAACAAAGAAACAATACAATTACCTTTTACGTACCACACAAAAGAATATATGTATTTAAATCACAACTCAGAAAACAGACACACTGCCTGTAAAATTACACAATGCAAAAATAAGCAAGTTTCTCAAAGCACAGAAACTAAAATTGAACTCACTAGCCCATTAACTCCTTTTTACAAACAACCAGATCAACACCCACAACAATCACGAGTCTGGAGTAGGGGAGAAGTGAACCTCTCCGTGGTTTGAGACGCACTGCTCTTTTGTAGCAGCGCATTACTGCAGCACGCTCCATTGATGAGCACCACCTGGGCCCAATCAGCTCTACCTAGTGAGCAGGCAGAGAGACACCGTGAAAGTAAAAGAAACACACAACATAACCACTCCCAATGGACAGTAAACACACAAATAAATAATAAATAAATAAATACATCCAAGGGATGTAACACCCCCACCACTAAGAATACAAATCAAGGTTTGTAAATAAAGATGGTTTTACCTTATCACATTGCTTAAGGTACCTGGGTCAGAAATGAACCCCACATTTACACTCTAGAAAGAGCATCAGCCATAACATTTTCACTTCCCCTCTTGTGCTGAATGTCCAGGTTGTACTCTTGGATGGTAAGGGCCCACCGTAATAAGCGTTGGTTAGAACCGGACATGCGAGAAAGGAACACCAAAGGGTTATGGTCTGTGTACACAATAATGGACTGAGGACTGTTTCCCAAATAAACTTCAAAATGTTGAAGTGCCAGTAACAGGGCTAGAGCTTCCTTTTCAATTACGCTGTAGTTCTGCTGGGTCTTAGAGAACTTTTTAGAAAAGTAGGACACTGGATGGTCAATGCCGGCCTCATCCTCTTGCAGCAGAACTGCCCCAGCTCCGGTAGCACTTGCATCCACTTGCAGACTGAAAGGTTTGGTAAAGTTTGGAGCTGAGAGAACAGGGGCTTGAAAAAGGAGGTCTTTCGCACCATTAAAAGCAAGTTCACAATCGTTGGTCCATTCAAACTTTTTGCATGTGCTGAGCAGGTCTGTGAGGGGAGAGACTAGAGAAGAAAAATTGGGACAAAAACTTCTGTAGTATCCACTCATTCCAAGGAACCGTCTCAGCTCCCGCTTATTACAGGGCACAGGGAATTCAATTATGGCTGTAATTTTGGCATCAACAGGTTTCACTAATCCTTGACCAACTTGCTTGCCCAAGTATGTGATTACACCTTTTGCAAATTCACATTTAGCAAGGTTTAGGGTCAATGATGCCGATGTCAAACACTTAAACACCTTTTCAAGGGTTTTCACATGATCAGACCAATTGTCTGAATATACTACAACGTCATCCAGATACACTTCACAGTTGGTTACATCTGACAGAACCTGCAGCATCATACGCTGAAAGGTAGCAGGTGCATTTCGCATCCCGAAGGCCAGGACCTTGTAATGTAGAAAACTGTCAGGGGTGACAAATGCAGAAATCTCAGATGCACGTTGACTGAGTGGCACTTGCCAGTAACCTTTTAGTAGATCCAACTTTGTGACATACTTGGCCAAACCAACTCGATCGACACAGTCTTCCATTCTGGGAAGGGGGAAAGAGTCAGGTTTAGTAAGATTGTTAACTTTTCTATAATCGGTGCAAAATCTAAAAGTGTTATCTGGTTTTGGGACAAGGAGGCAGGGGGAACTCCAAGGACTTTGACTAGGTTCGGCCAGGCCATGATCCAACATATACTTCACTTCAGCTTGCATGATTTCCCGTTTTCTGGGATTCACTCTGTAAGGGTGCTGCTTCACTGGTACAGCGTCTCCAACATCAATGTCATGCACACATACTGCAGTTCGGCCAGGCACATCATTGAATAAGTCAGGAAAAGCATGCAGCAAACCAGTAATATCTTTAAACTGCTCAGCAGTCAGGTGAGAAAGAAAGTGCTGAAGATCTTGCATTATAACAGAATTGTTCAGTCTTGTACAAGAAGCAGAGACATCTTTACTCACAAGATCATCCTCCTCCAAAAAGGAGTTTGAGCTTATAACAGCAGTGGCAGTGGTGGAAACTGGAAGGACAGCAGACTCATCTTGAGCTTTTCCAAGGTGATGTCGATCTACATAGGCTTTAAGTCGGTTTATATGACAAACACGGCTCTTGCATTTTCGGTCTGGGGTGGCAACAAGAAAGTTGGTCTCATTTAGCTTTCTCTCAATTAAATAGGGCCCTGCAAACTTGGAATGCAAGATGGAACCAGGAGTTGGAAGTAAGACTAGGACCGAATCTCCAGGTTGAAAGTCTCTTTTTACAGCCTTCTTGTCATAATGACACTTAATTTTTGATTGGGCAACAGAGAGATGGCATTTTGCAATGGCTTGGGCATTCTGCAGCTTTTCGCGGATAGAGGACACATAGTCATCAACAGGTACAGAATTGGAACGTGGATTCAATATCTGTTCACTCAACAGTTTTAGTGGACCTCTCAGAGTATGGCCAAACACAAGCTCAGCTGGGCTAAAGCTGAGGGACTCCTGCACAGACTCCCTTACTGCAAACATTAGAAAAGGTAAACCTTCAACCCAGTCTTTACCAGTTTCTGTACAGTAACGGCGTAGCATGGTTTTCAGGGTCTGGTGAAATCTCTCCAAGGCACCTTGACTCTCAGGATGGTAGGCAGAGGATGTCTGATGGCTTATACCTAGTTCCTTTAAAGTCTGTTTAAAGATCTTGGAAGTGAAATTTGTACCTTGGTCACTTTGGACTATTCTTGGTAGGCCAAATGTCGTGCAGAATTTAATTAGCTCTCTTACCACAGCTTTTGCTTTCAGGGTCCGCAATGGAACAGCCTCTGGAAAACGGGTGGCAGCACACATAATAGTCAAAATGTACTGATGCCCAGATTTGGCTTTGGGCAATGGCCCCACACAGTCAATTATCAACCGCTCAAATGGATCAGTTATAACAGGAATAGGGCATAAAGGTGCAGGTGGGATCTTCTGGTTGGGTTTACCATCCACCTGGCATGTGTGACATGACTTACAAAATTTTGCAACTTCTGATTTAAGACCAGGCCAAAAGAAATACTTCACAATGCGGTTGTACGTTTTTGTGACACCAACATGTCCTGAAAACACATTTTCATGGGCAAGTTTTAAAACCTGCTGTCGGTAACCAGAGGGCAAAACAATTTGTTGTACTTCTTGCCAGGACAAATCTTCCTCATGCGGTTTCCACTTGCGCATCAACAATCCATTTTCCCAGAAGTACACTACACCTACATCAGGTGCATGTTTGATACCATCAGCAGCCAGTACACACTTAGTAAGGGAAGGGTCTGCTTTTTGGGCAGCAGCAAGGTGTTCTCTGCTTACTTCCAATGGGACAGTAGGGGTGTCATCAAGGCAGATTTCATCAGGATCAGGGTCTGAAGTTACAGAGAGTACACATTCAAGAGAGTCAGGTTCTTTAACCATAAAGGAGTCTGATACATCCACCACATCCTCAAATCTCTTTGACTGGGCACGGGTTATGGCACATGCAGGAAAAGCAGAAGGAAACGTCTCAGCCAAGTCTGGTTTTTGCATAAAATTTGGGGTGTGAGACACCACTGGTCTAGGGAAAACAATGCCACCCGCAAGGTCATTTCCTAGAATTAAACCCACCCCATCAACAGGTAACTGTTCACGTACAGCTAAATTGACTGGACCACTCACAACTTCTGACTTTAGATAAACCGAGTGAAGGGGAACGTTCACACAGCGCATTTCAATTCCACGAATTAACACATCGTTACCAGTAAAAGATTCAGCAGAAAAGGGCAATACATCTGCTGCTATAAAAGACTGAACCGAACCAGTGTCACGCAAGATTGTTACAGTCTTAAATTTAGAGTCTGGAGACAGAGAAACTGAACCTTCAAACAAGAAAGGTCGATAGCTCTCCTCAACAGGAGAATTACCCTCATGTGGCTTTTCCACTAGAGCTACATTTTTGGGTTTTATGGTTGTGTTCTTCTGTTTCCAGGCTCTACAATCTGCAATTAGATGATTTGGATCTAAACAAAAGAAACACACTCTTTTATCAGCACCCGCTGGTTTAGGAGTCATTTGGGGTGACATTTCACTTTTAGCAGCACGTGTAAAGCGATTAACTACTGAACTTTCAACATTTACAGGCGAATTTTTGACTGTCGTGTTTGGAAAAATATTCCTGTGAGTCAACACAAACTCATCAGCTAACACGGCAGCATCTGATAGCGATGAAACTTTTTGTTCATTCAAATGAACAGCAATATTAGAGGGAATACAATTTTTGAACTCCTCTAGCAAAATTAGCTCCTGTAAATCTGCCAGGGTTGAAATTTTGCTAGAGAAACACCATTTTTCAAAAAGGACTCTCTTCTCTCTAACAAACTCAACATAAGTCTGTTTGACTGTTTTCGAATGACTACGAAACTTCTGTCTGTAGGCCTCAGGGACTAACTCATAAGCCCGCAACACAGCAGCCTTAACTACATCATAGTCAAGAGAGTTTTCAATTGACAGAGACGAACAAACTTCCTGAGCCTTTCCAGTGAGGCTACACTGCAGTAATAAGGCCCACATATCTTTTGGCCAACTTAACTTACTTGCAATGCGCTCAAATGCAACAAAGTAGGAGTCAACTTCAGCTTCCCTGAATGGAGGTACAAGTCTTATGTATTTACTGATATCAAAAGATTCTCTAGATGGTACTCGTGAAAAGTCTTCTGTTACAGTACTGTTAGCAGATGTTACAGGCGTGGAGACTGACACAGGCCTAGAACGTGGCATGGGAACTGGTGTCAATGCTAAACGTTTTGCTTCCAACTCCAGTTTACCTAGTTGGATATCACGGTCTGCTTGTTTCTCAACTACCCGAAGCTTTATCATTTCTGCCTCACACTCTTGCTTCTTAATTAAAAGATCCAATTCCTTTAATTTCAAAGCAATTACTGGATCTTGAGTCATCACATGGTCATAGTTAACGCCCAAATCAGTTATCTGTTCTGCCATTTCAGCTTCTTGCGCAATCACAGGGTCATGGTTAACATCCATTTCAGACATCTGTTCTACCACTTCATCTCCCCCTTCAACACTATCATCAGAGTCTTTAGGCAAAATACCTTCCTCCACTAATTTTCCAAACAACTCCTCTTTTAGAGTTTGCTTGGTAACATCTCTCTGTACAGAAATGTTAAAGAAGTCTGCAATCAAAAACAGATCCTTTTTCCTACACTTATTAAAAGCCTCAATAGTAGGTGCTAGAGAAAAAGTGGTTAAGTCAAACTCCATTTTTCAATGCTTTCTCTGCACTGTCCTCCCCACCTACAGTCGAAAACAGTCAAAATGTTTGAGAAAAGAGAGTACTTACCAACCACTTGAGAGATAGCAGAGTCCCCAAATTGTTGCTGGTCAAATTAACCTCCAATTTGTTACCAGTTTGACGAGCTTTCAATTTGATACCGGTTGGACGAGCCCCTAATTTTTACCGGATGGACGAGACCCCACTTGTTTACCGGTCGGATGAATGAGCCCCCACTTGTTAACCAGTCAGACGGACGAGCCCTCACTTGTTACCGATCGGACGAGCCCCCACTTGATTACCAATCGGACGAGCCCCCCACTTGTTACATCCCTTCCCCTTTTTGGTCTAGGGTTGGGGAAGGAAAATAACAAAGAAAATTAAAATTTAGAATTTGAGAAAAAAAAAAGAAGACCAAATTAATGAATTGTGTATAAATAATCAAATTTTGAGGGAACACTTCAATCCTGCCTCAGAAATGTGAAACAACCACAAGAGTAAACTTAAATTATTTTATTATTTGGTTCTTAAATCAATAAACAATAAATGAAGCATAAATCTCAGGAGAAGGATTAACCAAAACAACAAACAAAACAGGTCTAGTTCAGGAGGAGTACTAAATAACCTAATTGCAGGTAAAAGAAAAGAAATGAAACAACACAGGCTTTCCTCAACTCCCTTACTATCAATAAACACAGTCAAACAATTACAAAATTAAAAATGGCAACCTCTCCCTACAGCTTCAATTTTTAAATCAAAAAGTCAAACAAAGAAACAATACAATTACCTTTTACGTACCACACAAAAGAATATATGTATTTAAATCACAACTCAGAAAACAGACACACTGCCTGTAAAATTACACAATGCAAAAATAAGCAAGTTTCTCAAAGCACAGAAACTAAAATTGAACTCACTAGCCCATTAACTCCTTTTTACAAACAACCAGATCAACACCCACAACAATCACGAGTCTGGAGCAGGGGAGAAGTGAACCTCTCCGTGGTTTGAGACGCACTGCTCTTTTGTAGCAGCGCATTACTGCAGCACGCTCCATTGATGAGCACCACCTGGGCCCAATCAGCTCTACCTAGTGAGCAGGCAGAGAGACACCGTGAAAGTAAAAGAAACACACAACATAACCACTCCCAATGGACAGTAAACACACAAATAAATAATAAATAAATAAATACATCCAAGGGATGTAACAATAGGCTCATTCTGAAAATGTAGCCCTATATATGTTTCTGGAGATCACAAATTATGTAGCCAGAATTACGTATGGTTGCATTTTATCTTTAAAACGAACGCTACGGGTGGTATAACGACATTGCTTTTTACTTACTAGCTGACCATTTATCCTCCATATGGACGGCTTTTCAGCTGTTACCATTTAGCTCACCATGCAGGCCTGTAGCCGAGAGGTTGTTGGGGGGGGATATCCCCTATATGAGCTTATTTAGTGATTACAAAATATAAAAATTGACTGTGGAAAGTTGAATAAGCTAGCTAATTTGTTATTATAGGCTACAGTTTTTTATTTTAAAATAGGTTCTATCATTATGGATGATACTAAATTTGTATTTACAATTGGCATAAGTATTTTTTTTTCTTTTTTAATGCTAATCTCATAACAATTTAAATTGTAAATAGACTGGAAATATTTTTGGTGCATCTAAAAAGTGTGATTATTATCCAAGGTTATAATAGTTTTAGATTTTTTATTAGTTTTAGTTTCTATTTTGTTTTCACTTTTGTTTTCAAATTAAGTTAGTTTTAATAGGTTTTTAGAGGCAGATTTACTAGTTTTTATTAGTTTCTGTATTTCTATATTTGTTCAGTTTTCGTTTAGTTTTTAAAAGCTTCCGTATTAGTTTTAGTTTTTTTTTCTAAATAAGGATAGTTTTGGTGCGAGATTCAAAATCATCAGATTAAAAACTCCGCCATACATTTTTTGAAACCTGTATTCAGAGGAAACATTACCGCGTAAGCAACAGCAAGGATTATTGGAAGAGAACCAGTTCGATCTGGCCAATGTCAGCAGGACTACTTTGAGATACGGGTCAAAAACCTGAAGCGCTTAGGCTAACTGTAAGATTATGTATTACATACATTTACAAAGACGTAAACGAAGGAGGTTTTTGCTATATTTTTTGTTAGTTTTAGTTAGTTTTGTATGTACACAATACAGTTTCAGTTCTAGTTAAAAAAAACTTGTTTTTATTTTTATTTCAGTTGAAGACAATTATTTTAAATTTTAGTTTTAGTTTTTTATTCACTTTTTATTCGTGAACTATGCGCTTGTTAAGTCGTGATGTATCAGGGATGTAATATTGTTTCCGGGTTTAAGCCGCTACTCATAAGAACTGAGAAAATATTTGTTTATGATCACTTTTTAGTCCTATCACAGATTAAAGTAAATTTTATTTACAGTCATAGTGTACACAACAGTCTCTGGATTTGCTGCATCACAAATCACAAATTTGTAAAAAATTAATTACTTTTTGTCCATCGGGTATTAGGCATGCATATATATTGTGATCGTGATTTTCGAAAGTATTACATCGCTTTATAAATGTTTATTATTACCATTTGATGAACCTCCCCAATCAGTTTGATAGAGAGCTTTGACCCGGAAGCTGCTTTGCATGACGTCACGCTTAACAAGCAAATAATAACCTTGTTATGATCACCATCCCATAAGCGAATCCATCAACGATTAGTTCTTAAAATGTAACTAAAATTCATAATTGAATTTAATTGCTTTTCTTTTTCTGAATAGCTTTTTTGTTGTTGTTGGGTTTAGGGAAGTGGGCGGGCAAATCAGTCCTTTTGAAAACACTATTGGTTGGGTTTAGGGAAGGAGGAGGGTGGGTCAGTCAATTGGCCAGTTAATCAGTCGACAGCGGCCTCTAGTGGATTTATGAGAGAACAGCAGGTGTGAATGACACTCGTGAGAGAAATTGGAGATCTGAAAAAGTGTACACAGCGGCCTCACAATCATTTTAAAAATGAACCCACTCTCAGAAAGTTTTGCTGGATTGTTGGAAAGAAGTAAAAGAACAATAGAAACAACAGAGGTTTGCTTTTAGAGTTTTGTAAGGGTGTATTAGCACACATCTTACAGCAGTGCTCATGTTACAGTGTAATTAGGTGTAATTACATAACAACGACCACTTATTAGATACCTCTTGGTTAGACACAATGCCTACTGAAACCCATTAAAATGATGAAGAAAACATTCATGCAGGTTCTCATTTTGTGGGGAATGCTTCAAAATGTATACTTTTTTATTTGCAGAGCACTTTTAACAATATTATGTGGGGTTGTTGGTATAGTACCTAAAAAATCCTAATTATATCAGTAGTAGTTTTGTTTTCATGTGACGTTGCACAAAAATAATGATAAACCTTTTTATGATTATTGACTTATCCAAGTCCATATAATCATAGTAATCATTTATTCATTCATTCATTTTTTTTCGGCCTATTCCTTTTATTAATCAGGGGTCGCTACAGCAGAATGAACTACTAACTTATCCAGCATATGTTTTATGCAGCGGATGTCCTTCCACCTGCAACCCATCACTGGGAAACACCCATACACACTCTCATTCACACACACACTACGGACAATTTTAGTTGACCTAATCCACCCATAACACATGTCTTTGGACTGTGGGGAAACTGGAGCACCAAGAGAAAACCCACACAAACAGTGGTAGAACATGTAAACTCCACACAGAAATGCCAACTGACCCAGCCGAGGCTCGAACCAGTGACGCAGACGGCCACAACGTACGGCTATGCCTCAGCGGTATGTGGCTACATTTCATCTTTAAAGCGATCGCTACGCGGCGGTATAATGTCATTCCTTTTCGTGTTTACCAGCTGACAGCTTACCTCTGTGTGGACAGCTTTTTCACTGTTACTAGTTTGCCCAGTGGCTCACCGTGTACGTTGGTGGACTTGTGACGTGGAGCGGAGTTGACTGTGACGACAGGATTTAAGTCCAGCCAAGAACGATTCCAGCACACATTTAAGACAAAAATAACAGCCAAAAAATAAAATAAACAAGTAAATCAGCGGGTCAATCTGTGCTTTTAAAAAGTAGGGTTTAGGGAAGGAGGACGGTGGGTCAGTCGATCAGTCAGTGAGTCGACAGTGGCCTCTGGTGGATTTAAGCGAGAACAGCAGGTGCAAATGGAACTTGTGAGAGAAATGTAAGATCTGCTCAAGCATACACAGCGGCCTCTGGTGGGTTCACAAAAACAAATACTGCTTCTGGGACATATTTGTCGCTCTCCACAAATGTATATAGCGTTACATTTTCAGAATGAGCCTCGATATTTGCATTTTTGTAAAGTATAAGAAACGGAAATTAAATGACATAAAATGAACAGTAATCCTTTATGTGTGTGTGTCTGTATGGGTGTGTGTGTGTGTGCGCTTGTGTGTGTGTGTGTGTTTGCGTTTGTGTGCGCGTGTATGTGTGTGTGTGTGTGTGTGTGTGTGTGTGTGTGTGTGTGTGTGTGTGTGTGTAAAAAGTAATTCAATTACAGTATCTAGTTACTTTTCCAAAAATAGGACTAACGCTGGTCAAGAAATCTAAGTAATCTCAGATATGTCAGAACAAGTTTAAAAGATAAAAAACTTTTTTTATATACTCTATCCTGATTATAGCTCAGAAAGAAGTGACTTATAAATCACCATTAGGGCCAGACAAAATCTCTGGACCTTTAGTATTTCTGCGCTGAATTTTGTAAAAGCATCTCATAAAGCAAAAAAAATAAAATCATAACTAATTTTGTTTAAAGTTTTCATAGCAAATTCAATTTGAAGAGCCACACCCTGTGTTGGCTTGTATCACCTGGTAACAGGATGCCAAACCCCTGCTCCTATTCGCTTACAGGGCTCCGCCCACATTTACATACAACAGCTCTCATATAAAACCAGCATCCGGAGTCTCATTGTCACATTCACACAGAGACACTGGACTGAGACCGACCACAATGTCTAATATTGCAAAAGTGCTTTCCAGGAGGCAGGACAGAGGAGAAGGGCTGGGGACAAATGAGAAGGCCATTCCCTACAACAAGCAGGACTACCAAAGCCTGAAGCAGGAATGTCTGGCTAAAAGAGCCTTGTTTTGTGACCCAACTTTCCCCGCTGAATCTGACTCTCTGGGGTACAATGAACTGGGACGATACTCCTTTAAAACCAAAGGAGTGCAGTGGAAGAGACCCAAGGTAATGTGCGTGTGTGTGTGTGTTTGCTTTCTTTGCACAGGTGGAGTTTAAGCAAATAAAAGGTGTGTTTTTGATGCTTGTGAGTGTTTAATAGAATCTGTTTGTACTTGATAAAATCATTAAAATGCCATTAAAATCCATTTGTTTGCTCAGAGTCCAGAATAAAAGGCTCATTCAAACTTTATTCAGTGTAAATATCAGTAATAAATATTAATATGACATTAAGTAAGCTTAGACTGAAATGTTTTTTTTCTCCCTTGTATGTGTGTTTTTAGAATTCATTTCTATGTGATTCCTTTTATAAAATACTTAAGTTTTATCATATTTATCTAATAAATGTAGAGAAATGAGGGTTGATTCAATGTAAAAGAGTAACTCAATGTGAAATTATATGAAGGGAAAAAACATTTTTTATATTGTTGTTGTTGTCTTTGTGGCATTTAAAGTGTTTTTTCCAGCATAAATTAACCATTTCCTTTTATCCAACTACTTAAGTAAAAAAAAATTTAAAAAACATGTTAAGATTCAATCTATATTAAGTGTATTTAAAAAAAAACAACTTTTGACAATATAATAATACAAAAACTATATTATATATTTTTTATATTTATTATATATATATTAAATATTTTTATATATATATTTTCACACTTAATCAAGTTCATTTTGATGTCAGTAAATTAAATGTATAAAAAATGCTGATTTTTATGTATTTATTTTGCTCTATTTAAAATAATTTCTCTTTTAGCTTGTATTTAACGTTTCCAAAACGATTAAACAAAATTCAATAACACTTAAGTAACAATTCACATCATTAACTACTGACTTATTCCCTGCCTATTATTAAAATATTTACTGTTTATTAGTACTTATAAAGTATGATCTTATTCTACATTCTAAATACAAAATACTATCACAATAACTATTACCTTAATAATTATTAATAAACAGAAAATTTGTTGTAAATTGAGCTATTAGTGTCAGTTAATGGTTTGTCAATGGTGTGAATTGTGCATAAAAATAAAGCATGAGCATATGAATGTTTGTATGCACATAAATATTTGAATAAGTGCGTGTACTGATATAATCACATGGAAAATGATGGTTACTCAGTTTCCTCTTCAGGCGTATTAGGGTTTCTGTTATCATGTGTTGATACTAATAACAACCAGTCTCAGCAGTCTGCTTTGTTATATAAATAGGGCTTTTCTTTCTTCTCATTTTATACGTAAATGTTAGTTCACCTGAAGCATATTCACCTTACAGTATGCGCTGTTTGCTTAGAGCAAATAAAGAGTGTTTTGTTATGCAGGTGTACCACTATACAGCGTAATATTATCAACTCTAATTGTTTTCATATTTTTAAAGGAGCTGTGCTCAAACCCTGAGTTCATCATGGACGGGGCCAATCGGACAGACATCTGCCAGGGAGCTTTAGGTGAGAAAAGATCCGTTCGGCACAATAGTGACCGGGTGTGGCTGTAATACAATAGAGCATCAATGATTAAAGGTCAGACACTGTGGACAAAACATTACTCTTCATGCACCTGTCAGTAATGAGAAGTCCTTTTTTTCATCCTAATGTAAACAAAACATGCAAAAAACTTTAAGTGTTAGTTTTAGTGCATTCTATCAATGTGTGTCTGTACATTGCAAACAACTATCTGAATACAAGAAATCGATGAATGACTTAAGAAGGTACAGACTAGAAACAAGGCAAATTATCTGCCAGTGCAGTAACTTCAATCTTTGTTTTCGAAAATACTATTGGTTGGGTTTAGGGAAGAATGAGTGTGGGTCAGTCTATCGATCAGTCAGTCATTCAGTCAGTCGACAGCGGCCTCTGGTGAATTTATGTGAGAACAGCAGGCACGAATGGCACTCTCGAGAGAAATTTTAAATCTGAAAAATCGTACAGCGGCCTTTCATGGATTTGCGAAAAACAAAAACCACAAAAAACATAGCTCCTGGGATGTATTTGATGGTCTACAAAAATGTACATTAAGGTATGATTTCAGAATGAGCCGGGGTTGTTATACTTGGTTAGATGTCTTGAAAAAAAAACTAAAAATTATTATTTTTTGTTTTTTAAACATTCAAAGCACAATGACTTACAAATGATGACCAACCAACAACACAACAATTGACTATAAAGGATACAATATACAAACAATACATAAGAAAGTAAAATAATAATAGATAAATACAATGAGATAATAATAATAGAAATTAAAGGAAAATACTATTTCCTGCAGAATTTATGTCTTTAAAATAATCTATGAAAGGTTTCCAGATTTGATAGAATTTGTTGATTGAACTTTGTAGTAAAGTTCGTTGTTGTGGGAAGAAGAGAGGGTCAGGTGAGCAAAATCTATTATTATATTTTAGATTGCAACACACGTGAGGCTGTGTGTGTGTGTGTGTGTGCGTGCGTGCGTGCGTGTGTGTGTGCTCTCTCTTCTCTCCCGACTGCTACTCAAGAAGGGAGTCTCTTCGGCGGCCTAATCACCAGAAAGACAGTTGTTATTTATCATTTCTGATTGACCTGCTGATTAGCCGCCGGGCTCCGAGCATGCTCTCCCCCCTTATTGCGTGTTAGATCAAGCTTACCACTCCACAAACTTCTTCCTTTCTTAGGGAGAATCTGATTTTCTCCAGTTCCAAATGTTTTAATACATCCCCTTATTAGACGTATATAGAAGCAGCTTTTTTGTTTCCAGTTTAATATTATTAACCTCTGTAGTACACTGACAAATGAAACTATATTTTGTTCTGTGCTGTGTTTAGCTATCTAAAAATCAGTAATGCCTAGAACAGCAATAAGGGCGTCTGGTTCTATCTGCTTTTGACATATGAATTTTTTTAATGGTCAAACTTAAATCAAGTTATTATTACCGATAAAAATCAACTTCTAAAGAACAAAGCTGGTCTTAAATTTTGTCTCTGGTTGTAAGAAAGCTAAATTTGCAGGCACATAAGTTTTACTAAGTAAGAAAAAAGGAAGAGAAATAATCTTAAAACAACTGTGTAAAATAATCTTACACAATCTGATTTCTTAAACAAAATCAATACGATTTTTGGGGCTAGAAAAACGACACAAGATAGATACAAGATTTTATTCTACAAAATGTTCACAGTATTTCTTGAGATATGGAGTGATAAATAAGCAATTCCCCTTAGAAAATATATTATTGTTTATTTAGCCCTTTTCAAGTGGAAATTTCCCAAAGTTAAAAGTGATCATGTCTCCAAAATCTGTCATTTGGCTTCCAGCAAAAAAATCAGACTTATCCACAATTCCCTGCTTTGACTTGATAAATAAAACAAGATTTTTGAACCTGAAATTATCCAAAGTTCAGGTGTTAGAAATGTACAGTATGCAACTTAGTTTATATTGTATTAGAAAATGCCTCATTTACATAACATAATATAACATTTCAGAATATTTGTAATGCAAAAAATAAAAAATAAAAAAAAAACGTTGTAAATGATTAAAAGCGAGCAATCATGTCTTTCTCACCATATTGTAAGTAGTCATTTAGAATGGCTAAAGGCAAAGAAGAGCTGATAGAGATCAGGCTGGCTTAGATGTGTGTACATCATGGCTCTGTATTTGAGTCACATGGTCAAGAAACAAGATAAAACAAGATTATAATTGTCTCTTTTTTCTCTCTTATTTACTTTTTATTTATCTTATTTATGGGTTGTTTTATGGAGACTTATTTGCTAGTTTCAAGGATGGAAACTTTTGTATTGGGGCTCAATATGTAAAGAAGGGATGTCTTAAAGGTCAATTACTGAATTTTATTTTGGTCCAAGCCAAATTAGCGGTGTACATGAGCATAAAGAACAAGATTTAAGAGATGTCTTGGAAAAATGTTGTTTTGTTTTCTTCTCTTTTGAAGTCAAGAGCCGATCTTGTCTATTTTTAATTGAAAAAGTTTAACAAAAGTGCACTGTGTTTTTAAAAGGAGAACTGCTTTTTATACACGTGTTATATTTATGCTAGAATTTTGGATTTGGGGTTTTATATATTGTGAATCTGTTTTTGTCATTTGTAAAAAAGGGGAATTCACAAGTGTAGCCATTCAATTAGTAATTTTTACACTAAAAAATTATGACAACAAATGTTTTATGCTACTTTAACTTAATTTCCTAAGTTAATCAGCTTTCAACTACCTTTGTTTAGCTATAGAAATTAACATAATATGCAGTCTGACTGAAGTTGAGATGACTAGAAAGGTTCATTTGAGTCAACTAAAAACCTATAGGGGTAAACGGGATGAACATTAGCAATTACCATTTATTTCACGATATACATATTTAAACAGGTACCATAGTTATTGAGATTTTTTTTAACAAACTTAAATACTTCAGAAATTAAAACTTCAGAAATTCCTTGTACTCAGATCTAGATAAGCATGGATTCATTCCTTTTCCTTTGACTTAGTCTCTTATTTATCAGGGGTCACCAAAGCGGAATAAACCGCCAACTATTCAGGCAAATGTTTTACGCAGCAAATACCCTTCCAGCGACAACCCAGTACTGGGAAACTAGATAAACATACTTACTAAAATATGAATTTAGATTATTCTTTTTTTGACAACAAATTCCCCTTCAGGTCAAATTTAATTTATTAAAAAATAAATACCACTTACATCCTAAATATGACAAATTAAATATGTAAACACAAAAGGGCTTTTGAAAAATTCCAAGCGTTTCCCTCAACCTGAACCACTGTCTAAAAAAACCTTACAAGGTGTTTATTTACCTGTATGACATGTTTGCTTTGTGTTGACATGAGTACACTTTCCTCCACCCCAAACTCACACAGGCTCCTATTGTGTAGCACTAAAGACCATGACTGCTAAATTAAAATCGTTACATTAGAAAAGACAATGATGCACGCAGCTTTTGATAATGCGATAAAAATGACTCACTTGAACAAAAAGAGATGTGTAAAATGAGCCAATGTCTCCAAGCAGACAGAAACCTGATGCAAAGTAATATGAGATGGGAGGACATTTTTCATCCTTCTTGCATTGGTGTTTAAAATATATTTGATAGGTGCCTAAACATAGACGTCTTGGCTTAAACAAGGCAAAATTTGGGCTGTCAGTGAAAATCTAATAGACTTCTAGTTCATAAATCAGGTCATCAAATACACTCAAAACATTATTTTTGCTACTTGCTACTTATGTAAAATTAGCCAAATTAACACAATTCTTCCGTTTTTGCGGGGACAGCATCATTATTTTATGTTCAATTTAAGTTGATTGAACATTTAAAAAAAGCTGTCGTTAAGAATACTCAACAGTTGTGTTGTTTCAACACATTTTAAATTAGTTGTTTGAACAAAATTTGGTATAACACTTTATTTTGATGGTCCATTTGATTATTACTGTCTGCTTGATATCTGCTGATTTTGCTCCTTCAACAGACATTTAACTGACTATAAGAAACTTTGCAAGTACATGTCAACTTACCCTAACCCTAGCCCCAACCTAACAGTCTACTTATAATATAATGAGAATTAGTTAACATGTAGATGAAATGTAACTTAATTCAACAAATGGACCATCAAAATAAAGTGTGACCGAACCAACAGCAAAAGTCCTTGTGTGCAGTGTGCAGATTAGACGTAACTCACAGGTGTAGTGATTCCTTCTTATCTATTTGTTTACTATTGTTAGATGTCTATTAGATTTTCACTGACAGCCCAGATTTAGCATTGTTTTAGCCTATTATAGTAATAAACACAAAATGGTTTGGTGGACAAGCTTAGAATGTGTATGCTTGTAAGCAAATATTCTCTGGGGAATGCAATACATATGTAAAAAAGAAGTCAGAAGTTGTGTGGGAGAATATAAAATTTGACTGGGGATTGCAATACGTTTGCTATATAACAAATGTGGTGGCAATTCCAAATTTCTTGGGGGAGTCTCTATAATATTCTGGTGTTTAGCTAAAGTTCCTCTATCAGTTTAAGTTGAATGGCCTTTTTCATTTGCTTTGTTATTGTCTTATTAAAATAGCATTGTTTCAAGGATACCTCCGATACTGTAATTTCTCCACATATGAACAACTCTGCCCATTTTATTTTCCTTTAGCTATTCTCCACTCCATTCAAGCCGGTCAGAATGATCATATCAATAGTACAAATAAAGAGTTCAGATGCAAAGGCCTGGGGCCTCATGTACGAAGACTTGCGTGGAAATCTTACTAAAACATTGCGTACGCACGAAGCTGTAAATGTGCGTACGCAGAAAAAAATTCAGATGTATGAAACACTGCGTACGCCGAATCTCACGCATATTCTTTTGTACATCTGAATGAACGTGAAACTGAGCGCAACATGCACGAGCACAAAACCCCTCCCTGCCTCCTCCCCCGTATGAATATGCTAATGACTATGCTAATATCAAAACCCAACGAAAAAGCAATGGCAAAAGCAAGCAAAAAGAGAAACTTTGAACAGAATGTGAAATGGAGGTGCTGCTTTCGGAGGTAGACCGGAGAAAAGCGGTGTTATTTGCAAGTTTGTTCGGCGGAATTAACAACAAAAGAAAAAAAATAGAGTGGGAGAGTTTAGCTGATACGGTTAACACAGTTGGGTCTGAACATCGTACTGAGTGCATTTAAAAAAGAAATAGTGTGGTTTATATCTGTAAAATGTTGCAGTAACCGTAGCAGTCTCAGTGGCGCACCTCATAAGAAGCATATGATCATGTACTGACACGTTCGAGCATAAACTCGGCTCGAATCCGGCGTCTGATGAACTCTTTCTTCTTTTTTTCCCCGCTACATATCAGATTTTGCCCACTATTTATCACGAGAAAGACAAGTAGGAATCATTAATAAGTTTGTGCATCATATTTTATTTGCACATTTATTGAATGGAAATGTTTCTGATTCACGCATGCAAATTTATCTTCAGATAGAGTCTTTATAGCAATGTGCGTGCAGTAGATAGCTCAGATTACATTGGGAAAACAGGCGACCGCTGCAAATTGTGCTTTAATGTTTAACTGGTCAACTGTATGGTATGGAAATCTTACATACCTACTATATGAACCCGTCTCATACAGACGCCATTGCAAGGATCAGACACTTTGTAGAGAAGAATTTAACACAACTGCCTCTAGGAGTCGCCAATGGAAATAAAACAGACACGCACAAAAAATGTGCGTACGCCTGGCAGAAACCTGCCTTGAAGCTGCGCACATTCCCACGTTCAGTTCATTGTTAGTAAATCCAAACGTGAGCGATTCTGAGCGTGAAACCTGGCGTACGCAAAGTTTTTGTGCGTACGCAGCGTTGATACATGAGGCCCCTGATGTTTGAAATTTAGTTTTACAACCTCATATGTTTATGTTTATCTATTTTACTTTAAAGGCAAAGATTTATTGCCATAGAAAGGTGAAATTAATGAACCTACTCAGAGGAACCTGAAAAAAGGCTTATTTTAGATTAATATTTCATATGGCACTTAAGAGAGAACTCTTTAAGTGAAGTTTAATATATTAAACTAATTTCGAGAGGAGTATGCGCTCATGATTGACCCAGCTGGCTCATATTAACTAATCACGATCCTCCAATCAAAGGATCCTAAGTTCCTATCCTCGTTTTCTCTCTACAACTATCTTTGTCTTGAAGAAACCTGAAGAAAGTCTTGAAGAAACTCTTGAAGAGGAGGGTCCTTCCCTTCTTCCACCTTTATCCAGAATGGGTGGCACGGTGGCCCAGTGACCAGCAAGAATTCCAATGGCTCTGGCTTCTTGCTGGAACATCTGGCATATCTGCGCGGAGCTGGCACGTTCTCCCCATGTCCGCGTGGGTTTCCCCCGGGAGTCCCCGGTTTCCTCTCAAGGCCCGAATACGCTCTACATTATAGACCAAATAAACCTAAGTCTCTTTTACAAGATGTCTCGCTCTCAGGAAGTTCACATTGGCCTTAGCTGCGGGGGAAGTTTTAAAATCATAATGTGCTCAATCTCCCCTCGCCCCGCGAAGGGAGGGAGCCCTGGACTCGAGGATCCCTGGAGCTCAGGGCTCTCTCCCAGGACAGCATACCAAACAAGCTTTTGTAAATCATGAGTTAAGTGTGAACTCTTAAAATGTTCTGTGTCAGCACAAGTGACTTTACCTATCATGTTTTATACCATTTTAAACATCAATGTGCGACTTGTACATTCACAGAAATAAACATATAAAAAATAAACAAATAAATAGTATACGTGTCACATGGGTCTAACACAGTGGTTCTCAAACTGTGGTATGTGTACCACTAGTGGTACGCGGGCTTCCTTCTAGTGGTATGTGGAGGAATCAAATATGTCAAATATGCTACATATGTTTCAAAATTTATCAAAAATGATTTATATATGAATATGACATATAATGATATTTATTATATGACATATAGCCTGTATTTCTGGGGTCCAGGCAACATTTTCAGGTGTTGATGAATTGGCTACTATGCTAATACTTTACATTTAAGTACAGCACTTTTCTTTTTACCCTAAGCACATTTTAATTTAAATGTTGGCGTTTTTAGTTTGTTTTTTTACATTTAAGCACAGTACAGTGTTAACTTTCAGACTAATTATGTTTAAAGTGGCTGACAATAATAAATATTCTTAATAACAGGAATTAATCTGCCACATTTTTGAACTGTACAGAGCTGTAGCTGCTTTACTGAGCTTACTATGCTACTGTATTTCAATACTGCTCATTATGGTGGTACTTGGAAAGACAATTTTTTTCTGAGGTGATACTTGATGAAAAAAGTTTGAGGACCCCTGGTCTAACAGACAACAAACAAAAAACAAAAATCACACATTGGTTATTTAAAACATCTACAAGTCTGTGTTTCGATTTCTAAATCAGTTATACTATTTTTAAACAAATTTAGAGAAATCATTTCTTTAAACTGCAACTTTGTTTGTAGATTTATCCATGGAAAAGATGCTGCGTATTTAAAAGCCTTTTTTCCCATCTCAGTCTGCACTTTAGAAACAGACAGTAAATAATTATCCTGTGATCGATGGCCATAGCTGAGGACAGTTTTTTTAACAAACGTAATTCTGGAGTTATTATAGGAGTAAACGCAATATAGATTTGTAAACAAAGATATGTCAATGCTTGAGCCTACAGATGTACAAAGCAGACCAACCTACCCTAGTATACCATGATGAGTAAGGGATTTAAAACTAGTTATAAATATTAGTGCACCATGGTAAACAGTATCTAATACATGCAGACTCTGAGACGCAGCATGTATATAGATAACATAACCATAGTCCAATATCGACATAAATGTTGCATCAACCAGCTTCTTTTTAACATCAAAGGAAAGGCAGGTTTTAATTCTAAAATAGAACCTTGAAATCACTTTGATTTTTTACCAATTGCTGAATGTGAGAACCAAATGAAAGAGTATCATCAATTAAAATTCCAAGATATTTGTACTTATATTTGTATAATCCCAACAAAAATTTGTAATATTTAACCCACTGCAAAAGGTATCCCCTTATCTGTTGTCTTCAACTCAAATTACCTCATTCCCCTGAAGTCACAAACTCTTCAGATCTAAAGCATTCCACAATGCAAATTCCCATTGTTATACAAGCACCTGGGGGATATTCAGTCTGTTTAAAAAAAAGAGACTCTTTAGGGCGATTCTGTAGCTAGGTCAATTTTAAGCTTATAAACTCCATACTATAGCTCTCAAAAGATAGGTATGCACCTTTTATACTTTTAGGTGCCATTTAAACCAATGAGTTCTGGCTTTAAAACTAAATTTTCTTAAGGTTATGCCTAGTATGCAAAGCACAGTTATTAACATAAAAACAGAGCGCTTTAAGATACTAATGAGTTAAATAAAGTGATCAAACGTTCATCTAAATTCATTTATCATGATTATTATTATTGGAAAAATCATCTCTTATAAAATGGTGTCAGACATGAGTGTAATTGAAACTAAAAACAGACCAAACAGCAGACTAAAGACCAAACATGCTAGCAAAAGTTGGTTCTTCAGTGGCATCACTGCAAAAACACACCTTATTTACAAGATCATAGTTTCAGCCACAGTTTCAGCAAAATCCTTTTGACTTAAGACACTGTTGTGAAAAATATATAATGAAACATGGGAGTGGTTAAATAACTAAGCTTGAAAATTGCAGTTTCAAAGCACACAGTGGTTGATCCATGAACCGTCAGTCTTGAGCCACACAAAAACAAAGAAGCCCAGGCTAATCCTACAGGCTGTCTCTGTAATGAGTGCAACAGAAAACAGTAAAATCATCAGCTTAATGCAGAATAACCCAATAAGTAACTAATGAAGTTCATGTTTCATTTGCAGGAGACTGTTGGCTTTTGGCGGCCATTGCGTCTCTGACTCTGGATAAGGAAATCCTGGAACGTGTAGTTCCATCAGGACAGAGTTTTACAGAGGATTACGCTGGCATCTTTCACTTTCAGGTCAGAACATGTTTTTAAAAATCTGAGACCACCAGGAAAAATCTGGGACTAAAATAAAAAAAAAATGATACCATGCTGCTACTGAAGTCCCTTATTTATTAGGGATCGCCACAGCAGAATGAACTGTCAACCATTCTGACATATATTTTATGCAGCAGATACCCTTCCAGCCCCATCCCTAAACTCAACTGTCATTGAATGATTAGCAAATTGTGCTAAAATGAGGTCATACACAGTCATACAAATAACCCACTAAATAAAAATGTTACTAAATTCTAGTGAGATTGCGTTGGTAGGTTTGAGACAGATTTGCATAATGCTAGTCTATGGTCTTTATTTGCTCCCACATCAGTATCTACATTGACCATCAAATACTGTAGTTATAGCATACGCCTGGAAGAGATTGTATTGTTGACTTGCTGGGATGACACTATGGCCCAATCCCATCTCTATTTTTTTTTACCCCTTCCTCTTGGCCCTTAAAACAGAGGCCCTGTTTACACTAGTGTGTTTTAATTATAAAACGGCGTTCAATATAGAATAGAATGAAAACGATCTGCGTCCACACTAGCGTTTTACCCAGCTTTTCTGAACTGCTCTCCGTCCACACCAAAACACTGAAAACACACATCACGTGACCACACACACACACACACTCTCGGGCAAGCGCTGCAGCATTTCTACCCAGATGAGAGCTGTGCTGGTCACACTGCTCATCAAGCATCTCCCGCTGGATCTAATCTCACTATATTTGCTAAACGTGATATTTAATTAATCTTGTTGTCTATATCTAACGACATATTCCACGACTTTGGTCTTTTGAATCGATTCACAGATAACGTGTTTTGGCTGAGCGCAAAAGATAAGTTTTGCGCAAAGATAAGTTAATGATTAATGTAACCACGTACATTCTGTATATTGACTGATCGCTTTCCTTTATTTCATATAATGTATAAACTTATTGTGCGTTATACTTTCATAATGGCTATCCCTAGTAGCAAAGAATTCTGGCCCAGATTTGGCATAAAGCTGGCACAGCAGGCATTCATCCGGCACTGGCATACAGCATGTGGCCAAACATGGCCCGGGTTTGGCAGAGGCGGCACCGTCTTTAAGGCGGCACACAAGATTTGGGCCAGATGAAAAACGTAGTATTTGGCCCAGATTCAAAAATTTGATAAGTGGGCCATGTGAGTTTGGCCAGTCTTGACCCACATTTAAAATACACTAAAATCATTTTTGAGTAAAGAAAAAAAATTCTACCAATCTGGTCACTTTGAGAAAAAGTGTGCCCACAGTGTGCCTAAAGCGCATCACTCCGTGGGTTTCTCAATTTCATTGCAATCGTGACACACCAACCTATCTGGCCCAGTTCAGGCCCAGTTATGAGTTATTAACTTGGCGGAGACTTGGCCCAGATATGGTCCGTGTTTGGCCCTTGTCTGGAAGCCAGATTTGGTCCAGTAATGTACCGTAATTCACTGCGGCATGTGGGCCAAGCAAAACGTGGGCCAGAGAAATTTTGCTATGTGGGATATTATTGATTATTAAAACTGACATTCAGCAAAGCAGAGGATACGTTTAATAGTTTCAATGAAAATGAAAGTGATGTTATATAGGCTCTGTTTTATTATAAATACAGTGAAGATGCAGCACAACGCCTCAGCATTTCTGCTGTCTGTTAAGTTGTTATTATCTAAAATGAAAATAGCAGTTCCTTAAATCATGTTTTCATTTTATTGTTGAGAAAGTGAAACAACGTAGCCAGGATGATGTGAATGAAGTTATAAAGTACACTGTTCCCTTTGAAGATTTAGCGGACATGTCCTCGAGGGTCTGTTTTCCATATCAAACTTGCGAAGTCTGAACTTACAGGGAAAGGATGCGAGACTGAACTGTGTGTGTAGGCTACTTAATATTGAGGAAAAGCCCCAATCAGATTTTCCGTTTTCAGATGTCTCCGTTTTCCCCCATTCACACTGAGACGGAGCAGCAGCATTTTAGAATGAAAATGGCCTCTCCAGCGTTTTCGAAACGCTCCGTTTTCTGTGCTCGAAAACTCAGGCGTAGTGTGGACGGATGGCGAAACCGTAGCAAAACTTATGTATTTTAAAACGAAAACGCATTAGTGTAAACGGGGCCAGAGTGTGAAGAGGAAAGGCTTCAAAATTTACCCCTATGAAATGGGACAGCACTACAGCACCTGCACACATCATAATATGTCTTCGCTATCTCTTACGTCATATGGGATCGATGATGGTGACTGCTGTAGTTATTCCAGTTGTTATGTTTTTGGTATTTATTTTTAGAAAATCACTGAAGGCATTACTATTTTATCATAACGATAATGTGGCAATTAGATTGTAACTGTAGTATGCATTTACACCGTGGCATTATTCAGCCATATAAACACACAAAACAACATTAACATTATACCAGACACATATACAGGAGATATTATTATGTATTGTAGATAGCAAAATTTAGCGTTTTTTTATTTTAGCGTTTTTTTTTAAAGCATGATGGTCAAACATGAACGGCGTTCTGAATGTTGGTTTTGAGTGTGGTCCTGAAAAATCTCCTTTTCGAGGGCTATCTAGCCCTTTCCCCTATCCTTACGCCTTCAAGATAAAAAGAATTGGGACACCCCTCTACCTCATTTTATGCATTCACGTGAAGGTGAAGGGTTAAGAGGTAGGATAGGGATTGGGCCTATATTCATTCATTCATTTATTTTCTTTTTGGCTTAGATTCTTTATTAATCTGGGGTCCCCACAGTGGAATAGACCGCCAACTTATCAAGATATGTTTTACGCAGTGGATGCCCTTGCACCTACAACCCATCTCTGGGAAATATCCAAACACACTCATTCACACTCATACACTGCAGAAAATTTAGCCTACTCAATTCACCTGTACCGCATGTCTTTGGACTGTGGGGGAAACCGGAGCACCTGGAAGAAAACCAACCAAACGCATGGAGAACATGCAAACTCCACATAGAAACACCAATTGACCCAGCCAAGGCTCAAACCAGCGACCTTCTTGCTGTGAGGCGACAGCACTACCTGTGCCACATTGTTGCCTGGGCCTATATTATACAACAAAATAGCATAACTTGCATGATATTCCGAAGAATGAGACCTCAAGCTTGAATTGATATAATAACTGTTTGTATCTCTGTGTTTACAAGTGTTGATAAAGCTTCCAGAGCTGAAACTCAGATATGATAATGAAAATTTGGTTTTTGATATCACGGCAAGCGATCAACCAATAAGAGCTGAGCAGACTCTCAGATAGTTGGAGTTCAGATACTGTGAGAAGTTATCTGATACATTATTGTAAAATTACTTCAATAATTATTTCCACCCTCTTCGAATGTTATCACTTGATTTAATGGGCGTTATCAGTGCTTATACATTTTACATTAATGTGATGGTTAGGTTTAGGGTTGGAGTAGGGGTAGACATTAATAGAAAAAAACTAATTATTAGGAAATTTAATAAATAACATGAATAATTCTCGTTAAAGGCGATGTGGTGACGCAGTGGGTAGCACGTTTGCCTCACAGCAAGAAGGTCGCTGGGTCGAGCCTCAGCTGGGTCAGTTGGCATTTCTGTGGGGAGTTTGCATGTTCTCCCCGTGTTTGAGTGGGTTTTCTCCGGCTGCACCGGTTTCCCCCACAAGTTCAAAGACATGTGGTATAGGTGAATTGGGTATGCCAAAATTGACCGTAGTGTATGAGTGTGTGAATGAGTGTGCGTATTTCCCAGTGATGGATTACGGCTGGAAAGACATCCGCTGCATTAAACATATGCTGGATAAGTTGGCGGTTCATTACACAGTGGTGAACCCAGATTATAAAGGCACTAAACCGAAAATAAAAAGAATGAATTCCATGTTTTTCCATTATTTATGAATAACCATGTGGATGGAGGAAATTGCCTCCACTGGCTCATATCTATCAGCTGATAACCACTGATAACGTCCATTCAATTGAGTGATAACATTCGAATCGCATTGAAAGCATTGATAGCATTGGAAAACATCTAACATAACTTACACATTGGTGAAAAAGTGGTTTCTTTGATTGTCAGTCATAATAAAATCAATGAATTTTCAAAAGAAGACATTACTTTAACTCTGCCCCGATACTTTAATGTCATTAAAACATACAGTTGAGATTGTACAAATTAGCCATTGAAATTTAATTGTTGAACTGCTATGATGTTGCATTGTTTATTTAATCAGGGTTGGATGTAGATCTATTGTGGGAGACCTTGAAGACTCAATCTGACGCTTAAAAGAGTGTAACATAGAAACTTTAACGAACTGTAGCCTAACTGTTTTAGTCAATAATATACCAATTACAAAATGTAAACATGTGGTTGTTTTCGTATCTCAGTTTTGGCAGTATGGCGAATGGGTGGATGTGGTCATTGATGACCGGCTGCCGACCAGAGATGGGAAGCTGCTGTTTGTGCACTCAGCCGAAGGCTCTGAGTTCTGGAGCGCTCTGTTGGAAAAAGCCTATGCAAAGTAAGTGTGGATAAACTGCTGCTACTTCCTGAAATGTAATAACGAACAACATGATTCTGAGTCATCTGAATCGCTTGGTAAACACTGTACCTGCAACCACATCCTACAAAACACACAACATGTCAAACATCCATGACGGTGGTGCTAATTCCTGTATTTCCAAGGGTAAATGGCTCATATGAAGCGCTGACAGGAGGTTCAACCACTGAAGGATTTGAGGATTTCACTGGAGGAATCACTGAGAACTATGAGCTGAGCAAAGCTCCTCCCAATCTGTTCAAGCTCGTACAGAAAGCACTGGCGCTGGGATCATTACTGGGCTGCTCTATTGACGTGAGTCCCATTCATCATCAATTTAAGCTTATGACTCTTCTGAACCTAGCAAGATAAATGCCATTTAAATACATAATACTGCAGACATTTTCAGTTAAATCTTTTACCGGAGCAGGTCAACAAACACAAATGTTCGGCTTTATTTATGAAGATCTAGATTAGAGGATACTAATTTGCTTGTGAAATCCAACAATTTGCATGTGCTTTTTGTTTTGATTGTCCACCCAAAATGAAAACTTCCTCATCATTCACTAGTACTCAAGTGGTTCTAAACTTTGTGAACTTAATGAATTTCTTTCTTCTCTTGAGCATGACAAATTATACTCTGAAGAATGTTGAAACAAAGCAGCCATTGACATCAATATTATGTCATTGTCTGCCGTTTAACCGGGGCCGGACTAAGCAGAAAACCCCAGACACCTCCTCCACCTCCTCCAGCTCCCCCAAGGGGATCCCAAGGCTTTCCCAGGCAATCCAAAAGACATAGTTTCTGCCCATATAGCAAAATTTCTCTGGGCCAGATCTGGCCCACACAGTTAGTTTTTGTTTGGCCCACATGCCGCTGTACATGACTGGACCATGTCTAGCTTCCATACAAGGCCAAACATGGACCACATCTGAGGCTAGTCAATAACCCAGAGCTGGGTCAGATATGTTGGTGTGTCACGACTGCAATGAATTAGATAAACGCATGAAGCATTTTTCCTTAGGAGTGCTATGAGTGTGCTTTTTCTCGAAGTGACCTGATTGGTAGAATTATTTTTATACTCAAAAATAATTTAAATGTATTTTAAAAAATGGGTCATGATACGCCAAATTTGCATGACCCACATGTAAATTTTTAACATCTGGTCCAAATACTACATTTTATATCTGGCCCAAGTCTTGTGTACCACCTCAAAGACGGTGCCACCTCTGCCAAACCTAGGCCATGTTTGGCCCACATGCTGTATGCAAGTGCTGAATAAATACCTATTGTGCCAGCTTTATGCCAAATCTGGGCCAGAATTCTTTGTTACCTGGGTGGGTTTCTTCCCAATGGGACAAGCCCGAAACACCTCCCCAGATAGGCATCCTGGAGGCATCTAAAATAGATGTCCATGCCACCTCTACCAGCATCTCTTGACACATACATTGTAAGAACAAAAATACTATAGAAGTCTATAGCTGTTTTTCCCCAACATTCCTCAGTATATCATAAATTGTGTTCAACAGATGAAAGCAACTCAGGTTGGCAAAAAGTGGAGGGAGAGTAAATGAATATTAACTTTTAACTGAAGTATCACTTTAAATGTGGATTTTATGTCTGACACACTAAATACCAGGAGATAGAAGTGTGATTTCATTTGCGTAAATAAAATGAATGAGGTATACAAAAGAAAATAAACATTCTTTTTTATTTCTTTTTCATACTTTCTGTTGTATTTTACCATATTTTAGCTTTATCATACATTACTGTTCCTATATATATATATATATGTGTGTGTGTGTGTGTGTGTGTGTGTGTGTGTGTGTGTGTGTGTGTGTGTGTGTGTGTGTGTGTGTGTGTGTGTGAAATTTATAAATGTATTTGATGTAACTTTTAATTAAATTATTGTGTCCTTGCTGGGATTTTTTTTTTTTAAATAATTAATGAAATGCATTTGTATGGTATCTAATGTAAATTCTACATCCATATTTTTACAATGAAAATAAAATTCCCTAGAATTTTATATCAGCAAATTTAATGCATTTATTTGATACTATTTGAAAAACAAAAATCACATTTATTACTTGGATTTGTACCCCTAATTATAAATTAATGCTTATTAACAATAATTAATAATAATAAATCAAAATGTCCAGAAGCTTAAATAATCATGTGTAATTGTTGCACAGATTACCAGTTCATATGAGACTGAGGCAGTGACGAGTCTGAAGCTGGTGAAGGGACACGCGTACTCAGTCACGGCTGCAGAGGAGGTCAGAAAACACCACCAATACAACAATACAGACTCAACAGAAATAACTCAAAGGACATTTATTGACTGTAAACATACCTGCAGGTTCACTTCAGAGGCAGTCTGGTTCAGCTGGTGCGAATCAGGAACCCGTGGGGTGAGGTGGAGTGGACAGGGGCATGGAGCGACAAGTGAGTTTCCCAAACAAATAAACATAAGCTGCTTTCATCACCCTGTTTTAATGCGCATTTCAAACTATCACATCAGATTAGATTGTACAAATAATTTTATGCTCATTTTGACTTTCACAAAAAAGTAGTCATAGTAGTTCAAACTGCATTTGCTGAAATAGTTTTTTTGCAGTTTATTTCCTAAACTAATTAAACTAATTTCGAGAGGATCACATGCTCATGATTGATCATGGCTGGTCCTGGATCACCTTCCCCTATCGTGCCAATCAGATGAATACTAACTCACTAGAAATAACCAGAGTTTTCACTTCAGTTCTCTTCGTCTTAAAAAAAAAAATCACCCCTTCCACCCCTACTCCTTCCCCTTCTCCTGATAGGGCAGCACAGCAGCCCAGTGGTTAGCACTGTTTCCTCACAGCAAGAATGCCACTAGTTAGAGCGCTTATCGGGCCAATTGGCGTTTCTGTGCGAATTTTGCATGTTTTCCCTGTGCTCATACACATATATCATAAGCAAATTGACTAATCCAAAGTGGGATCATATGAAAAACTCTTAGCCAGCTATATCCCTTAGATATTCTTAATATGTTCTCGAGACCTCCCTAAGCTCAAACTCCCCTCTTGCCCCTCAAACGGGAGGGATCCCCGGGCTCGAGGATCTTATAAGCTCAGGCCTCTCCCCGGGACCACATTCCAAACATATTTTATTATCAATCATCAGCCAAGTATGAACTCTTGAAACATTTTTTGTTTAAAACAAGCCGAAAAAATAAATGAAGAATAATAGAGTAATATAAGCTGCCATCTCGCCGAAGAGTAGCACTTAAGAGTCTTTCCCTTGCACTTTTCCAAACAATACTCATTTACACTTATCCCGGAAAATGGCCGAAAACACTGTATTATCTCACCTTGTTAATAAACTGTATTTGTGAGAAACACAGACGAGCCGCTCATCCCCTGATCAAATCAGCTGCCTAAGCTTTTGGATGTAGCCTCATTTTTAATTTCTTCTTTTTTTGCTAACTTGCAAAGATTCCCTTTCGCATTGTAATGAGTCTGGTTACAAAAGAGGTGAGGATCCAAATGCAGTTGATTAAGAGAATTGTCAGGCAGGCAAAGGTCAAAACAGGGACAGACAGCAGCATGCAGATAATACAAAAACGTAGTAAGAGTACAGGCGAATGGTTGGGACAGGCAGAAAACAGTGTAAACTGTAAAACAAAACAAAGGTCAAAAACATGACAAGGCAAATGCTTCATTGTGATCTCAAAGTTTACAAGACTCAGCAATGTTTGTGGGAAAGTGTGGTGTATAGATATAGTCCAGGTAATCAATGAAGATGAGTTTCAGCTGTGTGTGTGTGTGTGTGTCTGGATGACTGTCAGCTGTGGCAAGAGTAATTAGAGCAGGGGTGGCAACCCTGTTCCTGGAGAGCCACCTTCCTATATCAAACACACCTGCCTGTAATTATCACGTGGTGTTCAGGCCCTAATTAATTGGTTCAGGTGTGTTTGATATGGGTAGCAACTGAAATCTGCAGGAAGGTGGCTCTCCATGAACAGGGTTGGCCACCCTTGGATTAGAGCAATGACTAGACCCTTTTCACAATGACGTCACTTCACTTCCCCTTAACGCAGTATTTTTTGTTCCAGTTTACCTTTGAATGTATGGGATACTTCTCTGGAAAATGAACAAATGAAAATATTAACATTGCACATTGTGATTTAAACCTGTTAAATGTGTCCAAATTGTTCTTTTAATACTAAACTGCTTTCTGAGTTTGAAATATTTAAGTTATTAAAAATTGAAATATGTTAGTGTTTATCAAGACTTTAGGTGCGTTCGACTTCATGCAGCCCTACGCAGATCAATCGAAATCTGTCTTAAAGCGGCTGGTTAGAAATTTTGTCCAGATTGGTCATATGTGGCATCAAAGTACCGCGACAGTGCCCCGAGATCAGACAACTAATTCAGACCGTGCAGCATCTGAAGAGCAACTGCTGGAGCAGCGATGACGACACCAATATTACCAATAAATAATCTGGTTATAAAGGCTGGCTTGTTTGCACAGGTTTATTTTTTGACCTTTTTTTGACTATGCACTGCATTCAGCTCCATAAATTATTTAAATGATATATTTTATTAAACAGCCTAAATATTAACTTAAATAAGTCTTACAGACTTGAAATAAAATAATTATCATCATTGATCCTGACACCCCTAAAGGGTTCTTAACAAATTAAGTAAAAAAAAAAACTATATTACTAAATTATTATAAAATGATTTTTAGGATTATAAACATATGTATTTTATTTCCTGTCTAGCCGCCTTTGTAGCATATTCAAACAAGAAGTATTAGCCTAGAGTGATGTTTGAACTTCTAGAATTTGTGCTTATTGCTTTGTATTTAATAGACCTGTTCGTTTTTACCATCTCATTTCTCCTTATTTCTCTCATGCATTTGTAATATATTTCATTCATAATTTCCTTATTATTTAAAAATGAACTATAGTTTGTAGAGACCGTATTCTGTTTTATTTGTAAATCATTTGTTGTTATAAATAAAAAATGTAAAAAAAAAAAAAATGATGATGATGCCATGTGATCGGTCAACATGACAGCGCAACTTTGAACCCCGAATTGTCCGGCTGTCTGGCTTGATGGCTCCTTGACGGCTTTCAACTCCGCCCCCGCCTGTGCTCGGCTAATCTCATTGATCACCGACGGCAGCCGTGCTTCATGTCGAACGCACCTAATGATATGTTTGCAGCCTTTTCACTTATAAATTCAGTTTATATCCTCAATAATGGAATTATTTTTACTTTGATGCTGCTATGAATATAAATGAATATTATTTGTTATGTGAATGTTCCAGCATGAGTAAAATTCTTTATTAAACTTTCTCATTTTACTGATCCATCAATGTTTATTTTTTATTTATGTATTTATTTATTTATTTATTTATTTTTGCAGTTTCTCCATTTGAATGAGTTAAGACCTTTAGACAGTGTCCTGCCACCACTTACTGGGTGGTTTTAATTTAAAATCTGTATACCTTTTACCCTTATTAATAATATATAACAAACAATTTCAGGTGGCGCAGTGGGTAGCATGTTCACCTCACAGTAAGAAGGTCGCTGGTTCGAGCCTTGGCTGGGTCAGTTGGCGTTTCTGTGTGGAGTTTGCATGTTCTCCCTGTGTTCGAGTGGGTTCCGGTTTTCCCCACAGTCCAAAGACATGCGCTATAAGTGAATTGGGCAGGCTAACTTGTGTGTGTGTGTGTGGATGGTTTCCAGTGATGGGTTGTGGCTGGAAGGGCATCCGCTGCGTAAAATATGTGCTGGATAAGTTGGCGGTACATTCCACTGTGGCGATCCCTGATTAATAAAGGGACTAAGCCGAAAAGATAATGAATGCATTGTAGTGAGTCAACGGATCGTTCCAGAACCGAACAAGCCACAGACCATGTTATCCTTAAAAGATTGGTTGGTGCCTACGAGTCTGAGATTGATTTCATTTTCAAAGCAATCCACAGGCACCCAGCAAAAGGCAAATCCACAGGATACCTAGCCAGTCAACATCACAGTTGCGTGTTAATTAACTTTACACCCTAAAACAATAAGAGGCTCTACAATCAAAAACCCACCAAACCGGTTTTTGAGAAGTACCTTTTGGTTCGCGTGTCCTTTGGCGTCTGCAAGGAATACACATTCTCAGGCAGACACAGAAGCGATCAGAAACGCTTCCAAAGTTTAATGGACATACAGTAAAACTGTGTTTATTTGAGTAATGTATGTTTGCTTTATGTTTCTGTAGGTTTTTGTGTGTACATGTTCCATGTGTTTAACAAAACTGTTATAGATAGTTCTTGAGTAATAGCCCTCAGTGACAAATGAAATCTACAGAATGTTTATGACATACTTCATGTTTGGTATTGATTGAAAGCTAGGAAAGTTTCAAATGCATTGGTTTATATGAAGAAACCATATTATGAAAGGTGTCCATGTTATGAGACTTTATTTTAACAACTATGCTATCAAAGCAGCACCAACACAATTTGTCAACCCGGCCTTCTAGAGGGCAGAATTGGGGTGTGACTCCACCCCGCACCTTCTCTGATTGGACAAGTATTGTGTAGACCCAGCCTCTACCAAAGCCTATAAAACTTTGAACAAAGGAATTTCATTGTCGTCTTTTGCCGGTCATCCTTGCCAGTCGTCACCGCCGTCGCTGCCCGGACGTCGCTCTTCTCGTGCTGTGGCCGTTACATCGCCTCGCCGGAAGCCTCGTTACATCACGGAGCAGACCGCGACCTTCACTTGCTGCCGGCTCGACCCCCGATCTGCTTGTGCAACCGCTTCAACAACAAGCCATCGGGTCAACACATCCAAATTCTGAAACTCATCATAACTACAGGAACCCAGGAAGGACTTCGAACGCCGCTTTGTCCAACATCCGTATCCCTAGCAACCGACTAAGGAAACCCCTCTTCACCGACAAGGGAATTCCATCACGTCACTGAAGTTGCTACGCTGACCAATCAGCTTCGCCGGGATTTCCCTTTGGACCAGTCGAGGAAACCAAAAATTACATCAGAACGCAAGTAGCACAAACAAGGTTTCTACCCATTACTGAATCTGGTGTGAATTATGTTTAAGTAGTAAAGAATAGCAAATTTCTCTGCTTTTATGGTTTCTCTCAGGTTGCAATGCTAAGAACTTAGCAAAGGCTAGAAGTTGAATCCACTCAGTCAAAACTCTCCTCAAACTGCTTGTGCGTGTGTGTATGTATGTTCATTTGTTTGTTTTACGTAGATTAGTACTTTGTGTTATAGAGTAGCAATAAACTTTTGTTTCGTTTTAAGATCCGTGTTGGTGTGTTGTGTGCTTTATAAGTTAATGCCTCAGCTTCAGATACTGCTACCTTGCTTAATAAATAATTAGATACTGTTTTTATATTGTTATTGTTGGCCACGTAATAATATAATACAGAATTGCTTTACACTAAACGTTCTATTTGCTGGTCAAATACTTAAGTTAAGTGTAAGCTTTAAATAATTCTATGTGAATCATGTTCGAATCTTTGATTCGAATCCCCAAAGTTTAAACATGATTTAAACCAAAGAGCTGATTCTTACAGCATGAATGAAATAATTTCATAACTTAATAAAACTGCATTTTAATCTTATAATTAAAATGCAGTCTTATTGTTAGAAAACAGCTGTAGTGACCATCTTACCATTTCTGAAGTAAATATTCAGCTGACTGGGTGAATTCTCTATGGGGAGTTCTCCGTGAAGTGAAACCAGACGACATGTGACTTCATGTGAAAAGGGTCTATTGAGAGTTTTAGTTTGGTTCTGTGACAGACTTGTAGTTCTCCAGCGATCTGTAACTGCTTAATCAATTGGTAATCATAACACACATATTGAAAAAGATGGATAGAATTTTGAAAGTACAGTAAAAAATGTCCTTTTCAGTTCCAAAGAGTGGGACAGTGTCCCACCGGAAGAGAAAGCTAAACTGGATTATTCAGCTGAAGATGGAGAGTTCTGGTAAGAGATTTTCACATTTATTCTTTTACTCCAACTCAACATGTAACTTGACTAATAAATCTTCCTCCTCCTCTCAGGATGGCCTATTCTGACTTTATACAGCAGTTCTCCAAGTTGGAGATTTGTAATCTGACTCCTGACACTCTTTCGAGTGAAGAAGTGAATCGCTGGAGCTACAGTCAGTTTGAAGGCAACTGGAGGGTGGGCTCCACTGCAGGAGGCTGCAGGAACAACCCTGGTAAACCAAATCATCCACAATGTGCTTGAAGACAAGCTTTGTGTGCACTGTCCAACTGTTTGGTTTCTTCTCTCCAGCGACGTTCTGCTCAAACCCTCAGTTTATGATCAAGCTGGAGGAAATAGACGATGATCCTCATGATGGAGTGAATGGGTGCACATTCCTGGTGGGTTTGATGCAGAAAGATGGTCGTAAAGACAAGCGCTTTGGACGAGACCTAAATACCATCGGATTTGCCATCTATAAGGTCATTTCCTCAGTACTATCACTAATACGTCTGAAACAAGTGATATTGCATGTAACGACTACTGAATGCTGAATAATGTCAAATGTTTTTGTGTTTTTCAGGTTCCGGATGAGGTATTTATCAACTCAGTTCTTCTTGGACATAAGAGTAACTGAACACCACATATTTCAATTCAATTTAATTTGAACTCATCTTTATTTCTATAGAGATTTAACCATGTAGATTGAGTCAAAGCAGCTTAACATAGAAGTTCTGGTAAATTGAAACTGTCAGATCAGTTTTCAGAGTTGAAGTTCAGTTTAGTTCAGTTCTGTGTGGTTTAATTTTCACTGCTTAAAGTCCAAACACTGAAGAGCGTTAAATAAGTCCCAAAACCAAGCAAGCCAGTGGCGATATTTAACTAGTGTCCTTTTTCAGAGAGCCCCTAAAAGAACATGGTCATGGTACAAAAAGAAATGGAGAATTTAGTGAGACTTAGTTCAGTGATTTAGCTTTTCTTGCAAAATATTGCATTGAATTCTCCAATAAATGTTTCCCTTTGGTCGCAGAACTTGTGAAAAGTAAAATATAACCATTTTGTGATCGATCCTAAAGTTTCTTGGCAGAACGCAAAGCATTTGTGAGAGAAAAGCAAATTTAAGTATGGAATAGGGATAAAGTTTATTCATTAAGCATCATCAGTCAGCCATTTTGGAAGTAAAGAATGTAGACAATAGCACTAAACTAGAGGAATTTTTGCAAATTTAGCCAATTATTGCTGCTGAAAATGATCAATTATTGAAATGTTTTGAGATGTACAACTTGGGTAGAGCGTAAAAAAACGTTTTTACTGTCATGACAAATCAAGCAGAAAGAAGAAAAAACCTGTCTGAAGAACAAAAGTTGTTTGTGTTTGGCCACAAGGCCATTCATGTTTGTTGTTAGCATTTCCCGTTAAATAAGTGAAATATTAGGCTAACATCATAATTCATACTGACTTATAAGCAGGGCCAGATGGAATCTGCGGACGTTTTCTTCTTTGTTATTTCTGCGGAGAATTTTAGCAAAAATCTGCGGATTTCTGCGGAATGATTTTCATCAATGAGTGTCATAACTAAAACCTTAATATATGAAATAAAAAATAATACCTTTTTGTAACTTTTCAATTGTTTTATCCAATTGCAGTCAGATTAAAAAAAGGTTACCACTAGGATATTAGTGGTTACAACTATTATATATATATTTTTTATTTCCCAAATGGAAACATACTGGTTCACTGAACAATTCACTCAAAAAGAAATCTAATAATACCCAAACTCTTTTAAACTTCTCCCAAACACAAGAAGAAAAAAAAACATATAATGTCTTAGCTGTTTGATGATGGTCCTTTCTTCTGAACAAAGAGAAACATTGAGTGCGTTGAAAGGTTGAAAGTCACTGATCCACTTCTTCAAACTCATAGGTGATGTTTCAATGAAACTGCATGATGGCCTTCAAGAATAATCGTCCAAGATTAATCAGACCTCATACCCTTACAACATTATGGAAGTGCTTAGGTTGAGCTTAAAACTCTAGGTTTCTCAACTAATACTTCACAAAATTACTATTAGTTTGAAGTAGCCTCAAAGAACCAAAACTGACCTCTTTCCTCTTCTTCTTCTTATCTTTTTATACCCTCTATGTATCTCACCAGCGCCCTCTAGTGCCCTGTAGTTTACATTTGAAAAGTATTTTCCTTTCATTATTCAATAGATAAACAAAAAACAAGTGACAGACATTTAATTCTGTTACATTTTATTCAATGTTTAACATGCAAATCCAATTAGATTCAATTTATTTGGTGAACAAAGCAAGTCTCTCATATAATATCTCTAAAAGACAGAAAATATGACTGTACAAACTGCATTGTACATAAATCTGATGAACATTTTCATAATAGTCTATAGTATTACTTTAATTAATAAAAAAAACTGAATAAATACAGATTTACACACATTTACTCAAGTTAATAAACAGAGTTAATGATGGGCTAAAAATCTGCGGAATTCTGTGGAATTCTGCGGAAAATCTGCGGAATACTGCATGCGCAGATTCTGTGTGGAGCTACCTATAAGTATATTTTACCACCTATTAAGTTCAGTTTGTCATAATATTGCACTATTTTATGCGTACTAAGTTTTTTTTAATATGATTTAGTAGTGGCTTGTCAGTGGTTTAGACAGCAAAAATTAGGCAAAAAATATATTTAGTAATTATGTAATTAATGCAGTTGTTTTACATCTGAGTATCAGATATATGGGTAACTGATCAAATCTTCACGTTAGTGTAAACAATCTATACTTTTGCAAGACATTACAAATGTGTTGTGTGAAAACCTTGATGCATTGAAATATTATTCCCACCTCTTCACATTTTGCATCACTATGTCATGTTAGGTGCTGCATACCATACATATGAACAATTTAAAAAGAGCCTTTGTAAATGTTCAGATACATTTTAATCTATGATTGTGTTTGCAGTTAAAGGGTCGCAGCAATATTCATCTGGGCCCTGATGTCCTGCTGCGTCAACGTTCGGTTGCTGGGAGCAACACCTTCATCAACCTGCGAGAGGTGAGCGAGCGCTTTAAATTGCCTCCTGGCGAATACATCATCGTCCCCTCCACCTTTGAACCGCACCGGAAAGGAAGTTTCATTCTGCGGGTGTTCGCAGAAAAAGAAGCTGATGCTAGGTTTGTACTAAGTTTGTCTTCTAGGTTACTAGGTTTGTCTTCTTTTTTTAAAGCCATGCTCACAAATTATAATAGCTATTTGCAAAGCTTGTCAGACTGTATGAACATGATTCCCATTTCACACTGTAAGATCTCTGTTGTCATAATATGAAAGTGAGTGAGTGAAGTAAACCTTGTCAAGTTTTACCCATACTCAAGATTGGCTCTCTGCTTTAAACCTATCAAAAAAGCGTAGCAAACCGAACCGTACCGTAACCACTCAGTGGAAACGTCCAAAAGTTCACACACACACACATTTTGATTGAGGAGTGAGACACAAACACAATCACACACTGTGAACAAACACCCGGAGCAGTCGGCTTCCCATGCCCGAGGAGCAATTAGTGGTTAGGTGCTTTCCACAATCAGCGTGACAACTTCAAACTACCATGAGGAAATGTTAAAACTTTTTTTTTTTTTAGTTTTGTTATCAAGGCATGCTTTGAGTAAAGTTAACACGGCAGATTGTTTTATGTTTGCTGTGAGGTTTCATTTCGGAGCACAAGTTACTGGAAGTGTTGAATTGATGACGTCAAACTCCAGAGAAGTCTTGTATGTGTCTGTGATTGACGAGCTGATGGTTATTCAGGTGGACTTTAATTTGAAGGGCTCATCCCTATGCCCTAATATGTTCGAAGGGTCCCTCTGAAGGGATTAGAGGATAGGAATGAGCCCTTCCGAACTGAGTGCAGTGTGTGACACCAAACAGCTTCCCTGCTCAAAGGATAATTTCCAGAAGTGTCTTTCATTCTATAGGGCCCTTTGAAGTGATCAGCTTAGATCACTTCAGTTTGGTTCAATATGATGGCCATGATTTTTTCATGTCGATGTGCCCTTTGGAAGGCAGCATATCTTGTTTGGAACGCACCACCAATCTGAAATTATGACAATTGAGATCTTACATTGTGACATGGGGTTCATGTTTGTGAATTCTGAAAAGCTACATATGTAAAGGATTTTTTTAAACACAGCGTGAGCTGGGCCTTAGTTTAAAAACACGGGGTTATGTTGTTTGAATTTAGACCACACTGTGTCAGTGTTGCGCAGGATTGACACCTAGTTTGTCTGACCAAAAAATCAGAATTGTGCTCTACAAATTTTTTTGTTTTTGCATCCAAATGAATGACTAGTGTTTCTGATTTTCATCCCGGCTTACAGCCAGATGGGTACAGAGATCAGTGCAGATGTGAAAAAGGTGAGTTTACCTTTTATTTAGTGTTTTAGAGTACAAATCACAGACACATAATATCACATAAATATTTGTGTGTGTGTGTGTGTGTGTATATATATATATATATATATATATATATATATATATATATATATATATATATATATATATATATATATATATATATATATATATATATATATATATATATATATATATAGTGTACAAAGGACTCCATAGCCACATTGTAATTATTCTGTAAAAACTGCTTATTATAAGGCCTTACTCTTACCCTAGCCCCAAACTCAATCTGGAAACCAAGAAAATGCAAAATCTGAATGCCATAAGTTGTTAAGTATGATTTATAAGCATTTTGAATTACGAGGACACAAGGTATGTCCTCATAAACCAGCTTAACAGAATACAACTAGATCATACTAATGTCATTATGCAATCTTGAAACCATCATGTACCATTTTACATGATAATACAAACCCGATTCCAAAAAAGACACTTTACAAATTGTGAATAAAATCTGGATGCAATGATGTGGAAGTTCCAAATTTCAATATTTTATTCAGTATATAGATGACGTGTCAACAGTTTGAACTGCTAAAATGTATAATTTTATGGGAAAAATCTGTGGATTTTATTTTTCAAAAAAGTTGGCACAAGACCATGCTTACCACTGTGAGGCATCCTCTCTTCTTTTTACAACAGCCTGCAAACGTCTGGGGACTGATGAGACAAGTTGCTCAAGTTTAGGAATAGGAATGTTCTCTTATTCTTGTCTAATACAGGCTTCTAGGTGCTCGACTGTCTTAGGTCTTCTTTGTCGCATAATCCTTTTCATGATGCACCAATGAATTTTATTTACAAGCTAATTTCAACTATAAATACCCTAAGTTCCATATCACAGCCAATCTCAAACTCCCCTCTCGTCCTTCTTCTACGCATCCATGATGTGGTAATTGATGCAGTATGTGGTCTGGCATTGTCATGTTGAAAAATACAAGGTCTTCCCTAAAAGAGATTACATCTGGATGGGAGCATATGTTGTTCTAGAACTTTTCAGCATTTATAGTGCCAGATGCGTCAGCTGCCCATGCCACACACACTCATGCAACCCCATACCATCAGAGATGCAGGCTTCTTAACTGAGCACTGATAACAACTGGCGTTGTCTCTGTCCTCTTCAGTTCGCATGACATGGCATCCCAGTTTTCCAAAAAGAACTTCAAATTTTGATTTGCCTGACAACAGAACGGGTGAGGCAGTGGTGCAGTATGTAGTGCTGTTGCCTCACAGCAAGAAGGTCGCTGGGTCGCCAGTTCAAACCCCGGCTCAGTTGGTGTTTCTGTGTGGAGTTTGCATGTTCTCCTTGCCTTCGCGTGGGTTTCCTCCGGGTGCTCCGGTTTCCCCCATAGTCCAAAGACATGCGGTACAGGGGCCTCATGTATCAACGCTGGGTACGTTTCACGCTCAGAATCGCTCACTTTTGGATTTACTAACGATGAACTGAACGTGGGAATGTGCGCAGCTCCACGCCAGCTTTATGGCTGGCGTACGCACATTTTTTGTGCGTATCTATTTTATTTCCATTGGCGACTCCTAGAGGCAGTTTTGTTAAATTCCTTTCTACAAAATGTCTGAGCCTTGCAATGGCAGCTGTATGAGACGGGTTCATCTAGCAGGTATAGAAGGTTTCCATACCATACAGTTGACCAGCTAAACATTAAGGCACAATTTGTAGCGGTCGCCTGTTTTCCTAATGTAATCTGAGCTATCTACTGCACGCACATTGCTATAAAGAGACTATCTGAAGATGAATTTGCATGCGTGAATCAGAAACATTTCCATTCAATAAATGTGCAAATAAAATATGATGCACAAACTTATTAATGATTCCTACTTGTCTTTCTTGTGATAAATAGTTGGCAAAATCTGATATGTAGCGGGGGAAAAAAGAAGAAAGAGTTCATCAGACGCTGGATTCGAACCGAGTTCATGCTTTAACATGTCAAAATATGTTGTCATGCGTCTTACGAGCTGCGCCACTGAGACTATTATGTTTATTGCAACATTTTACACCTATAAACCACACTATTTCTTTTTTAATTCACTCAGTGCAACTGTGTTAACCGCATCAGCTAAACTCTCCCACTCTATTTTTTTTCTTTTGTTGTTAATTCCGAAGAACAAACTAACAAATAACACCGCTTTTCTCCAGTCTACCTCCGAAAGCAGCACCTCAATTCACATTCTGTTCAAAGTTTCTCTTTTTGCTTGCTTTTGCCTTTGCTTTTTCGTTGGGTTTTGCCAAAGTAGAGTCATTAGCATATTCATACGGGGGAGGAGGCAGGGAGGGGTTTTGCGCTCATGCATGTTGCACGAAGTTTCACGTTCATTCTGATGTACAAAAGAATATGCGTGAGATTCGGCGTACGCAGTGTTTCATACATCTGAATTTTTTTCTGCATACGCACATTTACAGCTTTGTGCGTACGACATGTTTTAGTATGATTTCCACGCAAGTCTTCGTACATGAGGCCCCAGGTGAATTGGGTAGGTTAAATTGTCCATAGTGTATGAGTGTGTGTATGAATGTGTGTGTGTGGATGTTTCCCGGAGATGGGTTGCGGCTGAAAGGGCATCTACGTAAAAACTTGCTGGACAAGTTGGTGGTTTATTCTGCTGTGGCGACCCCGGATTACTAAAGGGACTAAGCCGACAAGAAAATGAATGACTGAATGAATGACAACAGAACTGTTTTCTGCTTTGCCAGAGTCCATTTAAATTCAATCTTGACCCAGAGAAAATGCATGTGCTTCTGTATCATGTTTAAATATGCCTTCTTTTTTGACCTATAGACTTTTTTGCTAGCAACGGTAAATGGCATGGTGGATTGTGTTCAACAACAATGTTTTCTGGAAGTAGTCGCCCATATTGTGATTTCCGTTATAGCATTCCTGTTTGTGATGCAGTGCTATCTAAGGGCCCAAAGATCACAAGCATTCTCTTTGGTTTTCCGGCCTTGACCCTTACGCACAGAGATTGTTCCAGATTCTCTGAATCTTTGGAGGATATTATGCCCTGTAGAAGGTCATAACTTTAAACTCTTTTAATTTTTTTGCAGAGAAACTCCTTTCTGATATTGCTCCAATATTTTTTGATGCAGCATTGGGGAAATTGGTGATCCTCTGCCCATCTTGACCTCTAAGAGACAATGCCACTCTGAGAGACTCTTTTTATACCCAATTATCTTGCCAATTGACATAATAAGTGGAAAATTGGTCCTACAACTCTTCCTATAATGTACATTTGACTTTTCTAGCAGGTTATTGCTACCTGTCCCAACATTTTTGGAATGTGTAGCTGTCTTGAAATCCAAAATGAGCCAACATTTAGCCTACAATTTTCACTGTCAGCATTAGATATGTTATCAAATAAGTTTATAAGATTTGTAAATTATTACATTCCTTTACATTTGTAAAGTGTGCCTTTTTTGGAGTCCGGTCCACATAAAGGAGTACACACACATTTATATATATATATATATATATATATATATATATATATATATATATATATATATATATATATATATATATATATATTATATTATACATTACAAATAACATTGTGTTCCTGTTTTCTATTTAAAAACATATTTAAGGTGCATTTTTTCCCTTCCTAGCATTTCATATCTGAGAAAGATATAGACCCACATTTCAAACGCCTCTTCAGTCAAGTTGCTGGAAGCGTAAGTCACAACTGGTAAATATAAATTTTGAGCCATTATCAATTATCGGTATTTCTTAATAAGCACAATCTTGTCTTCACTCTGCAGGACTCTGAGGTCTCTGTATTGGAGCTCCAGCAGATCCTGAACACAGTTGTGTCTAAACGTAGGAAAGCACACTTACTCACTTTTATTTACTGCATTGGAAACTGCCTTGAAATAGTTTTACCATCCTGCTAATCATTTCAACCTCAGGTCATTCCAACCTGAAGACAGACGGATTCAGTTTGGAAACATGTCGTCACAGCATCAGCCTGCTAGATGTATCCTTAGCTCACTGAATCATTGACTGGAAACTACAGATATTACTGAAGAAACTAATTTAAAATTATGGCTACCTGTCTGTATTTTTATTTTCTAGCGTACTTTGCACCATTAAGCATTATGACCCTTGACCCCAGTGCAGAAAGATGGCAGTGGCAAACTCGGCCTTCTGGAGTTTCATACACTGTGGATGAAGATCCAAAAGTATTTGGTAAAATTGATATTTTAGTATAATGAAGGATCAAATTTAAATTAGAATAATAATCATTCAGTGATGCTAAAGCCACCTCAATGTCAATGAAGATAATCTGAAGAATGTTGGAAACTGAAAACCATTGACATCCATAGTAGGAAAGACAAACCCTATGGAAGTTGGTGGTTTTCAGCATTCTTCAAAATATCTTCCTTTTTATTCAACAGAAGAAAGAAATTTCAAAAAGCTTTGAAACAAATAGAGGAAAAGTAAATGTTGATAGAGTTGTCAGATCATTTTCTTGGTGAACTATTCCTTTTGTTACCAAATGTTTTCATTTCTGTCATACCTCACCAGGAAATCTTTAAGCACCGCGATACAGACAACTCAGGCACTATGAGTTCTCTTGAGATGCGAGACGCTGTAAAAGAAGCAGGTAATGAGACTTTTGAGGAAGATAAATTAAAGTCTGTGTGAAACGGAAGTTGCAGAGACTTTGGGCTCTATTTTGTCGATCCATGCGCAAAGCGCAGGGTGCAAACGCATTCAGGGCGTGTCAGAATCCACTTTAGCTAATATAAGGACAGAAAAATTAGCTTTGCGCCGTGGCACATGGTCTAAAAGGGTCAAGCTTATTTCCTTAATGAGTTATAGGTGTGTTTTGAGAATAAACCAATCAGAGTCTCATCTCCCATTCCCTTTAAGAGTCAGTTGCGTCAAGACATGGTGCATTTGCTAATTACATGGCAACTTTGTAAGTGGAAAAACTGAACACTTCACTAGCGAAAAAACTGTTAAAAAGAGCATCTGCAGCACGAGAATGTGAGTTAAGGCCTTCTCATTATCACCTTTCACTTTCGCTCTCGTTGATATGGAAACCTTGTACGCACAGACATCAATTAGCCAATAAATAATTAATTTCGTTTGTTAAGCGCAAAGATTTGTTTCAACACTATTTCTAAATTCAGTTCTAATTTCCAGCAAACGAATAAATGAACAATAATAATGAAGTGTGTTCAAACAACTGAGTTATATCCAAATACACATGCTGTGCCCCATATGGTCTAAAACCTGACAGGTGGGCAAATCTAAGCTTGTTTTTAATAAAACAAATATAAATATGGATATAATAAATAATACTGCTAATAATGATAACATTATACACAAGCAAATTGTTATGAATAAACTGAAAAAGCCTCCCGAGATGAAGAAGGCATGAAAGTATGATTTATATATATATGTAGGCTAGAAAATAATGTTTTTTAATATTTTAATAATTTATATTTATGTCCTTATTATATCCTATATATATCCTAAATATTTTAACTATTTTTCATATGTAAATATATTTGCGTATTGCTCTACATCTTGTGTGTATTAAACAGTGTGTAGCGAGGCGCACAACTAACGCGCTCTACGCTGGACTTTAGACCAGCTTTTGTTCTGGTCTATTAAACAGACTTTTATAGTTTTTCAATATAGCAATGCGCCTCAACACGCCTCCTTTTTTAGACTAGAATGCCTATGGGCACACATATAAGCACACATGCATTTGCTATTTAAACAGTGTGGCGCAAAACGTCAAAACGACCCTTGCGCCAAGCTGAAACTAGCAAACCACAATTGTGTCGCGCCTTGCGCCGGGTGTATGATAGGGCCCTTTAAATGCAATATGTTAATGTATACTTCAATCTGAAACTGAATATTGAGTAGAGTGCGGTGTTTTCCTTTCATTCCTTCATTGCAAACTAACGGTAAGAGGGCTGTGGTTATAAATATTGTGGCAGAAGCTGTCAAACTGACGTCATCAGAGAAGGATCGCCATTCCAAACACTGACACAAATGGGCAGATTTTATGGGAGATTACCAAAACAAATTTTTTTTTTTGCAGTGGATTAACTTTCACAGATTATTTGTTCACATAAAGATTAACAATGTGATCTAGCAAAATAAGCATTGTCAATTTTGATTTTACATGGATTTTACGGATTCATTTTTAGTAAAAATAATAACGTAACATTTACACATGTATGGGATATTCTGCACAGGGTTCCAGCTGAACAATGACGTGCTTGAGGTGCTGATCGCACGATATGCCAACCAGGAATACGCAATTGACTTTGATAGCTTCGTCAGCTGCCTGATCCGCCTGGAGTTGCTCTTCAGTAAGTAAATCCAGTTAAATACCCAACTTTGTCATGAAACTCTGGGTGAAGGCTGATAAGTTCTATTCAAACTGCTTACAACTACATGTATGTATCTTTTACTGCTGCACATTTTAGACGTCTGTAAAGTGCCCTGAGATGCTACTTTTTTAAAGGTGCTATATAAAAATAAAGATTATTATTATTATTACATGGCACAGTTGATTGGTTGCTGTTGCCTCAGTAGTCAATAAGCTTGCTCCTGAACATTTAAATAGCTCAGTGTTGTTTTTTGTTAGCATGTTTTTGGATCCCTCCTCAACCCCAGCTCCACCTGTGTATAGATCTGTTATGGGGGTTACGTGTCTGCTGCATCAGGGTTTTACATTCTCAGACAGCATATTTATAAACATACTGGCAGAAGAAGTCTTTGTACTTGCTCTGCAGCAGCAGCAGCAGCAGCAGCAGCGTAGCAGGTCTATGTAGCGAAGACCAAACCCATCAACATTGCCATTGCCATCAATTGTAATGTTGTATCTGTGCTCTTTGCAGAAATGTTTCAACTGTTTGATAAGAAGAACGCAGGGAAAATCGAGCTGGATATCCTGCAGGTGATGCACATGCTTGGATGTACATTTCAGTGTATCTTGCTTATGAATTGGGATTATTCACAGATGTGTTGTTTTGTGTGTTGCAGTGGCTCTGCTTGACCCTCAGTTGATAATCCAGCCACTGTAATGGCTCTAGACGTCCTTTCATTTCCTGTAATTAAACTGATGAGGACAAAGCAGACCTGGAATACCAAAAAACACCAAAGACGAATACTATCTAAATCTTGAATTGCATTCAAAATGCAGTTTATTTATGGTGTTCATCTGCTGAAAATAAAACCTCCTATCACAAGAAATAAGGCGACTAAATTGTTTTTCTTTCATGCAAAAAAGTTCTTTGTTTCGATGATTTGATGTGCCTGTTTTGATCACCAGCAATATGGCGTTTGCAGATTGCAGGAGAATGACACATCAGCATCAGCACTTTACTAACTACAAATCCCATCATGCCCAGCAGTCACACACCAGTTCTAGATCACTCCTTGATTTCACAGCTGCAGATCATCCTCACTGATTACGTGGACTATTTAAAGGTGCAGTATGTTGGTTTGACACCCAGTTGTTAAACTAGGTATTGCATTCCTAGATCAAAACAAACGCAAGCGCAGATTGCCAGATTGACTACCAACTATCAAGCCTAAAAGCTTTGTGTTCTATATAAAAGCAATGGCACAAGATAGAAGCAATATTTTTCATATTAAAAGGGTTTTTTGTTCTAACCAACACATCGAATTGATATATTAGAGACAGATTCAATTTCTTGCAGCTGAACAACAGGATAAACTGACAATGATCACCTCAGGTAAACCTCTTTATTCAGTGTTAAATGCTAATAATGTGAGTTTGAATGCCATTTTACATGACATCTATTGCCATACTACTGAAAGCAGCAGCAGGTAGTTGACCTCAGGTCTTGAAAATAAAATAAACCATTTGAAATTGAAGAGCTGTGAAATAAGGCAAACCAACACATATGAAGAATTCAGCATTTACATTTAATAATGTTAAAGAGTTTTAATATGTATTAATTAGATTATAAACCTTACAATTTCATGAGTGAGTGCACTATTCTGTGCTTCTGAATGGCTGTGTTTAAATTTCTGTTGTGTTTCGTCTTGTGCAAACAGCCAAATTGCTTATGACTGCAAATCTCGTCACGTAGCATGTTGTTAGAACAAAAGATTACAAATCTTTCAGCTCCCCTAATGTTTACGTTTGTAATATTTATATTATTTGCTAATTAATTACCTCACGTGAAACTGAATCTGTCTCATTTCAGAGTCTGTTACTGTCCACCGGAGGTCACATTTCGGTTCATACTTGTCAACATTGAGATGTGAAAATAAGGGAAACCAATCCCCTCCAAAAAAAAAAAAAAAAAAATCCAACAGGCGACACAGTGGTGCAGTTGGTAGTGCTGTCGCCTCACAGAAAGAAGGTCGCCGGTTCGAGCCTCGGCTGGGTCAGTTGGCGTTTCTGTGTGGAGTTTGCATGTTCTCCCTGCATTCGTGTGGGTTTCCTCCGGGTGCTCCGGTTTTCCCTACAGTCCAAAGACATGTGGTACAGGTGAATTAGGTAAGCTAAATTGTCTGTAGTGTATGAGTATGAATGAGTGTGTATGGATGTTTCCCAGAGATGAGTTGCGACTGGAAGGGCATCTGCTGCGTAAAAACATAAGCTGGATAAGTTGGCGGTTCATTCCACTGTGGCAACCCCGGATTAATAAAGGGACTAAGCCGAAAAGAAAATAAATGAATGAATGAATCATCCCAAAAAGAGCAGCAAATTAATCTCTCATTTAGAGTTTTTGTTTGATCACTTTTAATAAGGTGTCACTTTAAAAAGGCACAGATCTTTTATAAAAGCATTAGATCGCTTTCCTAACCTTTTATGCTTATTTAAGACAAAATTAGTTGGTTTAAAAGAAAATCCACCAAGATCAACACGTTTAAATATTATTATTATTAGTAGTAGTAGTAGTACTGTAGTAGTAGTAGTAGTAGTATTAGTAGTATATGTCTGTTTAAACACGCACACAAAACCTGCTCAGCTTCAAATCACGTGTACAGAATTCATTTGGGAAACAGCATCTATTAGCACTATGAGGCGCACGCACCGCTACAGAAACTGACTGTTTTGAGCATTGCTTTGGAGAGGCAATGGCGTCTGTAATGGAAAGAAAGGAAATCCCATTGTTTATAATATTTAGATTTCAAAGTGTTTAATGGCTAAATAAAATTAAAGCACAGAAAAGATTTATATTTAAAAGCAAAGAGCGTCCCCTGGTGGTGCAGCAGTATAGATTGCGTGTAGGGAGGATAGGCCCTTTAATGTTTATTGCCACCGTTTATAGAAAGATTAAAAATAAGGTAGAAACACTGGAAATATGGGATGATAGCGGGATAGAATTGTAAAATACGGGAGAATCCTGGGAAAAACAGGAGGGTTGACAGAGCTGCACAATTCTGGCTAAAATGAGGATCGCAATTTTTTTGCTTAAAACAAAGAACACGATTCTCTCACGATTCTGTAGATGTAAAATAAAGCTTAATATGAGATTGTTTTTTCTCAAACATATGGTAAAACAACAATATTAATATTATGTGTAGGTCTACTGGTTTCTATAAATAATAATATTCTACTTCTAATAATTCTGATGTTGAATTATGTTTGAGATATAGGCCTATGCTTGCAATCTGTCATTGAGAACATTATTAGACCATTTAATTCACTGGTAAAATCAACATTATATAGGCTGGAGTAGGTATACTGACACTGTAAACATTTATTTTCATGCACAACTCTGTGTTCGATATGAAAGAAAAAACTTGTCGCAATAACTCTAAAATGCGATATGATAATTTAAATGATGTGCATGCTTTCGGTTTCATTTTCACTGCTAAGTGCTGTTCATACTTCGTGCGCGGCTCTCAAACGATCACTCTTTGCCATAAACTGAATATTATTTACAACTTTAGTACCTGTTACTCACAGCATAAGCAGGTTCTGTGCACTAAAGTTGAAGCGCGTGCGTCTATCATTAAGTAGGGTGCGTGCCCGCACAGTCAGCAGCTCACGTCATGTGTGATTTCGCATTATAAGAAGACAAAAATGACATTTTTGGGTGAATTATACCTTATAAATACAGTATGTGACGCTTTTAACATCATTTGAAGGTGTCCATGTCGCTGAGCAACGTATGTGAAACAATGAAAAGACTCGTGCAGCCGCCTTAGCTTCTCTCCTGAACACTGAAAAAAGTGTTGCATGCAGAACTGTTGCAAACAATTTATTTGTGTTGAATTTAAAGAAACAAATTAAGTTTAATAATGTTCAACTTAATTTGTTTGTTTAAATTCAACACAAATAAATTGTTTACAACCACTTACCGTAAAAAAAAAAAGAGTAAATCCAAGGAATCATCTTTGAATAATTTTTTTCAGTGAACTTGAAAATATGATTGGCTGAATCGTAGAAATGCTAGATTAAGATCGTTTAGGGCACAGGTGTCAAACACAGTTCCAAAAGGGCCGCAGCTCTGCACAGTTTAGTTTCAACCCTAATTAAACACACCTGATCAAACTACAGTAATTGAGTCCTTCAGGCTTGTTTGAAACCTACAGGTAAGTGTGTTGGAGCAGGGTTGGAACTAAACTGTGCAGTGCTTTGGCCCTCAAGGAAATGAGTTTGACACCCCTGGTCTAGGGGATCGAATCAAGATCGCGATCTTTTTTTGATTAATTGTGCAGCTCTAGGTTGACAGGTATGTTTTGGTCACGGGCGCATGCTTCGAGAGCCTTTACAAATGAATGAATGAATGAATGAATGAATGAATGAATGAATGAATGAATTAAATAAATAAATAAATAAATAAATAAATAAATAAATAAATAAATAAATAAATACATGGTTTTCCACCAAGGTACCGGGGGGCTGAAATATAATTTGCTAAACTGGTGAGTTAAAAGAACCAAAACAAAGACAGCGTTCCGGCACGTAACATACATTTTAAAAAGCAGAATTTCTGACTTCAGCGTTGTTTTTCAGATAAACAAGAATTTTCACTTAGCATGTTTCTTAAAAATCTGCAAGCATATTACAGTATTTTTATGCTTTTAAAGAGTCAAAAAACTTACAACACCTTAAAGCTCTACAGACACACTCATCCTTTGCTCAGTATTTTTTCTTGTTCCATGTCCTCGTTTCCATGTTTTACTCTGTCTGGGCTTTGATTCTTGGACTGTTTTTTTGGATTTTGATAGTTTTCTGTCTGCCCTGACCTTTGCCTGTTTCTTGGATTACTCTTTTGGATTGCCTTTGTTATTAATGTTTTTTTTTTTTTTGTTTTGACCCCTGCCTGCTGACCATTCTCTCAAAATAAACCTGCATGAGGAACTATCATTTCAGCGCCTTACAGGGTTACAGGGTGTGGCCTTACAAAAAACAACCCCAGCAGCAATATTTTATTTGTTTAACTATTTATTTCCAAATTTTTTATTTCTAAGGAACCAACTAAGTTTTGGGGGGTGACTTGGTTGCTCAGTGATTGGCACTGTCACCTTAACAAGAAGTTCGCTGGTTCGAGCCCCAATTGGGTCAGTTGGCATTTGTGTGGAATTTGCATGTTCTCCCTGTGTTTGCGTGGGTTTTCTCCGGATGCTCCGGTTTCCCATGCGTTATAGGTGAATTGAACTAAATTGGGCATTGTATATGTGTGTGAATGAGAGTGTATGGGTGTTTTCCAGTAGTCGGTTGCAGCTGGAAGGGCATCCACTCTGTAAACCATATGCTGGATAATCATTCTGCTATGGCGACCCCTGATGAATAAAGGGACTACGCCAATGAAAAATGAATGAATGAATGAATTAAATAAGCTTTGGTTGTTTAATGTTTTCTGGGCATTCCTTTTTTGGTTAACCAAACTAACTTTCACATAACCATGCATTGGGCTTTAATTTGAAAGAGAATTTAAGAAATTATTTTGGGAATTTCTAGAGCATTCTGTAAACCAAAAACGATTGGCTGAGATATTATAATTCAAACACAGAATCATGTTGAACAATTTAGAACAATGACACACAGAAAGCATGTATTTGCTGTTTTACTTTGTTATGCAGGCTTATAATCTCTTTTCTGTTCACATTTTATCATGACTTTGGGATATTTGTTTCCAGATGCTTTCAAAATAATCTTGAGTAGCCTCAGGGTGTCTGTGAGGTCTTCAATTTAATTAAAAAATAAATAAATAAATAAATAAAATTTAGGCCTTAAAAAGTCTTACTGAAATATTGTGTGGGGCATCACGGTGGCGCAGTGGGTAGCACAATTGCCTCACAGCAACAAAATCTGTGTGGATTTTGCATCTTCTTTCACAGTCCAAAGACATGTGGTATAAATGAATTGAATAAACTAAATTAGCCATAGTGTATGTGTAAATGGGGCAAAAACAGCCACGGACATAACAAAACTCTTGCCCAGAGAGTATTGTTAATTCTTAAAAACATTTTCAAAGCATTTTCCCAAAATATGTGTCAAAATAAAATTTGTTACCAAAAATCGTATCATTTGCTGAAACAGAGAAATTTGTGGCCAAATTAAGACTCAAAATCACCCCAGAGTGGAAGAAAACATCCCCAACAGCTTACAGGGGTTAATATTATTTAAAATATTTGATATATCTTTTAAGAAAAGTTACATTGAAAAAAGTGTATACAATTAGAGTTAGCTGGTTTTGACTCATTATTTAAAATATGTGGCTGAGAAATAACAAATTTTAGGGGGTGGAGCATATAAAATGTTCTAAATTTGACTGTGAAGTCTGCAGAAACCCTGAGCCTATGTAAAAAGGGAATTGTTTCATTTATCACTATAGTTACATTAAAGATACTTTGAAATTCACAAAAATAAGGCAACCCCACAAATGAACTTTTGCAAGATGATTCTTTCTTTTTGTTACATGTTCTGCATTGCTTCCTTATTTTCCTCAGTTTATGTCTGTTTGTTCATTAATTAAAAAGCTAAAGTTATGAATGTGATATATGTTAGTCAATTTATTAATTTACTGTTAATTCATCTAGTTAATCATATATAATCAGTCTATTTTGTTGTTGTCAAATGTATACAGGATCAAAGAGATGAAGCATAGTTAAATCTCTTACAGATAATATGCTAAAACTGCCACAGCAAAAAAGTCATGCTAAAATCTTTTTATTATTTTTTTTATTTTTATCAATGCTTTGATAACAGACACACACAAAAATGCAGCCTACACCAGAAAATGACAGTGATAGAAAGAAAGAAAGAAAGAAAGAAAGAAAGAAAGAAAGAAAGAAAGAAAGAAAGAAAGAAAGAAATTTAGTTTATATAATTCCCTTTAGCGCATGTCTTTGGACTGAGGGAAACCGGAGCACCTGTATGCTTCAAACAGAAATTCCAACTTGTCCAGCCAGGACTCGAACCAGCGACCTTTTTGCTGTGAGGCATTAATTATCATATTATTTTTAAAAAGCTATCACTTTTCTTGTTTTTATGCAGTCTAATTTCAATTCAAAATGTGAAAAAAGTCGCAAATTTGAGCGTTTTTGATTGTGAATAAAATGTTTCACCAAACAAAGTAAAGAAATGAATAATGTAGTTCTCTAGTTTATTAGTTTAATAGTAATAAATAATATCTTGTAATGGAAAGGGACTGGAAGAAACTATGCATCAGAATCAGGTAGAGAGGTGATTTAAGTGACTTCGAACATGGCATGGTTGTTGGTGCCAGACATACAGCAGCAGAAGACCACACCAGGGGCCACTCCTGCCAGCTAAGAACAAGAAACTGAGGCTACAATTTGCACAGGCTCACCAAAATTGGACAATAGAAGATTGGAAAATTTTTTTACGGTGAGTCTCGAGTTCTGCTGCAATTCGGATGGTGGAAAACATGGATCCATACTGCCTTGTATCGACGGTTCAGACTGCTGGTGGTGTAATGGTGTAGTGACATTTTCTTGGAACACTTTGGGCTCATTAGTACCAATTAAGCATCGTGTCAACACCACAGCCTGCCTGAGCATTGTTGCTAACCATGTCCATCCATTTATGACCACAGTGTACCCATCTTCTGATACTTCCAGCAGAACTTGACAAAGAGTTCACTGTACTCAAATGGCCTCCACAGTCACCAGATCTCAGTACAATAGAACACCTTTAGGATGTGGTGGAACGGAAGATTTCTATCATGGATGTGCAGCCGACAAATCTGCAGCAACTGTGTGATGCTATCATGTCAATATGGACCAAAATCTCTGAGGAATATTTCCAGTACCTATGCCATTAAGAATTAAGACAGTTCTAAAGGCGAAATGGGTTCAACCCAGTAGTAGTAACGTATCCCTAATAAAGTGGCCAGTGAGTGTAACCTATTCAAGTTTTTATTTATAAAAAAATATATATATATATACACACACACACACACGCACACACACACACACACACACACACACACACACACACACACACACATATATATATATATATATATATATATATATATATATATATATATATATATATATATATATATATATATATATATATATATATATATATATATATATATAGTAAAAACCTGCTGGATAAGTTGGTGGTTCATCCGCTGTGGCGACCCCGGATTAATAAAGTGACTAAGCCGACAAGAAAATGAGTATATATATATATATATATATAAATATATATATACATATATATATATGTACGTGTGTGTGTGTGTGTGTGTGTGTGTGTGTGTGTGTGTGTGTGTGTGTGTGTGTGTTTGTGTGTGTGTATAATTAAGGTTTAAAAAGGAAGACATTCACAAGAAGCCAAATACAGATTCATAATAATCTACAATTGATAAAGCTTTTACATTTTTCACAGCTTTAAGAGTTTTTATTATAATAGTAAGTTCATTTCCACGTTAGACTTTAACCAAAGACAAAAAAAAAATGCACTGACGTCAGCTCCCTGGTCGCGCCCTCTCCATTTAACACCGTGCGTCGTGAGGTGAGGCGCGCATTCACTGTTTGACGGACAACCGCAGAGATGTCAGGAATCGCGATTAAACTCCAACACAAGCGGGCACAAGCGGCGGGCATCGGTACCAACGCTCAAGCGGTCAAATTCCTTAACCAGGACTATGAAGCCCTCAAACGAGAGTGTCTGGAGTCCGGACGTCTGTTTCACGATGACATGTTTGAAGCTAATGTGTCTGCCCTCGGGTTTAAGGAACTAGGACCAAACTCGTCTAAAGTGCGCGGGGTTGAGTGGCTGAGACCCAAAGTAAGCATGACACAATTCTTTCCCTTAATAATAAACAATATTTAATCATATTTCATGAACAGTTACATTTAATATAGATGTATAGAGATATATTTCATAGATATAACAGTTGAAATATGATATAAATATTATAAAAATGTTATATATGTAATGAAAAATGCAATAATGCAAAATACAATAATACAATACATGCATGCTATTTTTAGTATTTAATTACGAAATATTGAACAAATATTGTTCAAATATAAAATAGCCTACTTAACTAGAGTAAATAACTTCAAAAACCTTATTCAATGATTAAGTTAATTTAATAATTATAATAAATTGTTCTTGAAGTCTGTCATTTTTTATCATATTTTATTGACCAAAACATTATGGACATAAACATTAACCTGTGTTTACCACAAATGAAAGAAAGGTTTATCATTTATATTACAATTATTAGGAAAACAGGGTTGAAGCATTTGACTTGCGCTGATTAAAAAAAAAATTGAAAGAAATGAAAATTAATTTCTTTCCACTATGATAAAAATCCAAATCATATTTCTTTGTGTGGTGATGAATTTAGTAAGAATATTAAACTATGCAGTAAAGAGTTAAAGAATGTGGAATACAGATAAATAATGTATTATTTTCATCATGCATTACATGGGTTTGTTCATTGTTTTGATTTAGCATTTTTTACGAGGACATTTCCTTAATGTCCTTAAGTAGCTTTAACACACATTTTTAATTGACTAAGATGAACACATTCTTCAAACCTGCTTTTTTTACTCCTTTTTTTAACATTTCTTGCTGTAGGGCATTACACCTTTCTCAACTTGTTAGGTTAGTGTGTTGGATAACCATAACCTACCATTAGTTTCTTGTGTCTGGGTGTGTTCGGTGTGGTTTTTTTGTTGTTGTGCTGCACTGTGATCAGGAAGATACACACGCATAATATGGACAACTCTATCCAACAGTCTTGGATGTAATGTAATTAAAAAAAACAGATACAACTCAGCATTTAAAATACCATCCAAGCAGACAATAAACATCCATAATAACCATGCTAGGCCATGACACGTTGGTCGAAACTTGACAAACCGCTTCAGAGCAGGAAGTTATGGAAAAAGGACTCCCTTTATTATTTAAATAGTAGCGTGATTATGCTTTGAGAGCCTGGTAATGCATTCGCTCTCAACAGACGACTTTTTAGAGTCAATTAGAGTGAATATGATCCTTGCTGCATGCTGTGACTGATGGTTATTTATTGATCCTTTCAGGAGTGTTATAGCTGGACTCATATTGTTAGCTGTATTATAACTTTAGATTACATACAGTTGAATTCAAAATTATTATTCATCCTGTAAAATTTGTATTCTATTTCAAATATTATCCAAATGATGTTTAACAGGTCAAGGAAATTTGCACAGTATTTTCTGAAATGTTTTTTATTCTGGGGAAGTCTCATTTCTTTAGCTTGGCTGGGGGGGAAAAGCAGTTTTTATTTTTTATATACAAGACGACAATTGCTCAGTGGTTATCACTGTCGCATCACAGCAAAAAGGTCGCTGGTTCGAGTTCCGACTGAGTCAGTTGGTATTTCTGTGTGAAGTTTGCTTGTTCTCTTCGTATTCGTGTGGGTTTCAGGTATTTATAAAGAGTATGATTATGCTGAATAAAGAAATTAAAATATACTGAAGCATGGACAAACCTATTCTGAAAACAACACACTTTTGTAAATTAATAGATAATGAAACATATGTTGCAGAAAAAGGAATAAATAATATGATGTGGTATTTTCTTTATTCTTTATTCTGAGTAAAAACTTAATTACGAAATTACCGTAATAGTAATACACGTGCTCAATGTATTGCTGCCGTCTTAACTGTTTTTCTGAAGTGCTTGAGTAGTAGGGTAGGGTAGTAGGGTAACAGGTAGGGGAGTGGGCGGTGAGGGCGCCTCAGGGAGACTTGGGATGTCTGTACATAATATACTCCATTATTTCAAATGTTAAACGGAATGCTGACGCATACAGATACATTGCAGTCGCTGGTGACAATTGTGGATGTTTACAGAGGGTAAAACGGACATATATTTTTGTTGCTAAATCATCTCTGCCAAACTGTCGTTTTCCTGAGAGTCTCTTCGTATTTCACACCCATCCCCTGCCACCCTCCCGTCTTGTAAACGCTGGAAACTATGCATGTAAGATATCAATATTAAAAAAGAGCTTACAGGTTGTGGCTCACAACCACAGCTTCTTCTTTTATCGTAGGCTGAATCCAGCACTTAACTGCAACCAATTATGGAGGCTGTCCTTTGTAAAATGCTTTACACAAAGAGCTTGATCTTTAAAATAATTAAAAATCAATTTTAACCACTTCTCTCTTTGTGTCACGACCCTTGGAAGGCCAAATAGTGAAACAGAACAAGATCCATGGAAATAGCAGTGTTTGGATGGCATTTTCCTTTCTCTACTAACGCATCTGTGACCATGCCCCTTTGCTGTGCGAGGTGTGTGCGCAGTGAATGCGTATAACCTAGAATGTTTGTGATCTTACTAGCCCGGATGTATTTTTTTGTAGTCCCCAAATTCATTCGCTGTAGGCTTTGGTAAGCTAACTCTGTAAAAGCCAATGTCTCCCTTTGCATTGAAGTTTGAGCATCTTACATTCAGAGATGTTGTTTATGTTCAGACAGTTGCATTACACATCAACTAAAATATGATATCGTAGTGCACCACGCCTTTAAACTTACTGGTAACCAGGTTACATATTTTAATTGTAGCATTTTTCCAATTTTGCAATATATATAAAACTGTCGTGTTATTTGGGGTTTTGTAATAAAAAGCATTATTTTTTTTGTCAATTTAGGGTGAAACCATTAATAAGTGAGCACAAACCAATAAAATATAACAACAGAAAAATGAGTTATTGCTTATTATTTGTGTAACCCTGTCACTTCACAGTTTCCTCAATTAAGAAAAATACAACTTACAATTGTAACATCCAGAAAGAATCTTCCCATGGTAAAAAGACAAAATGATTATATTTCAGCTTTCCATTTTGACAGCTCAATCATTCATCCCTGTTACTCTGGTTACTGTAATAAATCAGTAACTTAAAACTGATTTGGATTGTATTGAGTTTAAATTTGCAAGCTTGTTGTGTGTCCTAGTGCATGTAAAGAGCCATTTGTTTGAGGTAAACCTGTGGTTCGTGTTTTTTGATTGTATGTTTTGTCATACAGCAACTGACGTCCAACCCAACATTCATTAGTGGAGGAGCGACCAGAACAGACATCTGCCAGGGCGCTTTGGGTGAGTCTGTTTGCTTAGTCACAATAGCTGCTGAAACTTTAGAAATTATGCTTACAAAAGAACCTGAGTAGAACTGTCCCTTGACAACCTGGTATATCAGCATCAACAATATGAGCCAGAATTCCTGTTTTAGAAGATCTGTGAAAAACCTGACCTTTTTTGTCTAGGTTGCAACTCTAATTCCAAACAAACACATCCTGCTACACCTGCTTTACTCCATTCACTCCAAACAATGGTGTCTGACTATATTGTCTATTGTACGCCACTATTTTCTTAGTGTTGACACCACTGTAATGCAAGCAGTTTTAAGATTTGAATTTATATAACATACCAGTGTTTTTTCTATCAAGCATTAGTGCTTCATTATCTTTATCTGCTAATCATTTAATGCTAATCCATTACATACTAGCACTCTTTATTAGATAAGGATAACTAAATACTTAGTCAGATAGGATTAGTTAGGATACTAGTACATTTTTATTATAAATTAGAACTTATTAATACTTTGAGTGGTATAATCACACCGGTGTGATTAGATGATTCAGTACTTCTCGTGATTAGCTGATAAATTCAAATCTGCTTTCCCGCAAAAGACACGTACGGTATTTGTCATTGATCCCACTTTATCAGTGTTTTTAAACAAATAGGGCCCCATCAGTGAAAATTAAACTACACTGAACTGGACTAAGCTGAACTCTGAAAACTGGACTAACACAGTTTCAATTAACTAGAACTTCTATGTTAAGCTGCTTTGACACAATCTACATTGTAAAAGCTCTAAAGACATAAAAGATGAACTGAATTGAATTCTATGGGGTTCTGTTGTTGACATGAACCATTCAGTTTTGACCAGTAAATTTTATTGTACGCTGTCATTGTTGAAGTTATCTGTGTTTAAAGGATAAACTTTTTTTCAGGTGACTGTTGGCTATTAGCAGCCATCGCTTCTCTTACCCTGAACCAGGACGTGTTTGCTCGTGTTGTGCCAGCTGGTCAGAGTTTTGATGGCGACTATGCTGGAATATTTCATTTTCAGGTTAATAGCCTCAATTTCACATAAAAACTAAACACATATGATAAAATATAGCAAGTTATATATATATATATTAGTATAATAGCCACTACCAATACATAGTCCTTAACTAGCTTTTAAATGTTGTTTTGTTTACTTTTTATCCTCCTGTAACTTTGATTATTTTAATAACACAGTAATAATCTATTATTATTTTTATTACTATTACTAATATATATTTTTTATTGGTTATTTTGAGTGAGATGCTAATAGTCTAATCCGATTCAATGATCTATGCAAGCTAAGCTAAAAATGCTCCTGACAGACCTGTAGTGATAAAAAAAAAAAGTAAAATTCTACTGTTTTGGTTGTTAAATGAGTGTTTCTTTAAGGCTTTGCCTTATTATTCAGCTGTCTTTTTCTATTTTTAAAAAGAGCCTGGAAGTGTTGTTGTTTTTTATTATCTGCTTGACATTAGTCCATCAATGCGTTTATGAAACGTTCTGTGAATGTTCACATGTCTATCATCTCCTCAGTTTTGGCAGTTTGGTGAATGGGTGGATGTAGTCATCGATGACCGGCTGCCGGCTAGAAACGGAGAGCTGCTGTTTGTCCACTCGGCCGAGGGCTCTGAGTTCTGGAGTGCTCTTTTGGAGAAAGCCTATGCAAAGTGAGTATTTGTTTATCAGCTTTTCATCTGTCAAAACATGTAAACTAGTTATGTTTAACTGAAGGGCGACGCATTGCCACAGTAGGTAATGCTGTCAGCTCAAAGCAAGAAGGTTGCTGGTTCGAGCCTTGGCTGGGTCAGTTAGCGTTTCTGTGTGGAGTTTGCATGTTCTCCCTGCAGTCACGTGGGTTTTTTCCTGGTGCTCTGGTTTCCCCCACAGTCCAAAGACATGCGGTACAGATGAATTGGGTAAGCTAAATTGTCCCTAGTGTATGAGTGTGAATAGTGTGTATGGATGTTTCCCAGTGATGGGTTGCAGCTGGAAGGGCATCCGCTGCATAAAAATAAGTACTAGCAAAGCATAATGTTTATGGCTTGTAAAATACACGCTGATGTCTGTGGAAAAAGCATTAAAACTATTTTGCATGCTGGATAAGTTGGCGGTTCATTCCGCTGTGGCGACCCCGGACTAATAAAGGGACTAAACCGAAAAGAAAATAAATGAATGAATGTTTAACTGCATATTGTATGCTATCCTAAACATTTTTTTTTATTAATAAGGAGTTTGCGCATTAACTTTCAATGAGGCTAGAATTAATAAACTAGAACTACTGAAACTAATATGGAAATATATTAAAACTACATTAACTAAACAAGTACTATTAATGAAACAAAGTCAAAATATACTCAAATTTATAGAAAATGTAAAAATAATATGGAAAAACAGTCAGTCAGTCAAGGCCTACTCACACTATGCTATCTGAACCCTGCCCAGGCCCATTTCTCGGATCGTTTGAGAAGTGTGAGTGCTCTCACTCACTCACTTGGCCGACCCTAGCCCAGTTGGAAGACGTGTGCCAGAGCCCGGATCACTTGGGCTTTGGAGCGATATGCTTACAGTGTGAGTGCAAAACAAAACTGAAAGTGAGACGTGACTGTTTACGGGAGTGTTTCATATGTTTATTAATCATTCCTACTGTTTAATAAACGCAAACTGTCGTAGATTATTAAAGACGCAAACTCCTCACTGCTCAACAGCTGCACTTTGAGCAAACCTCCTGCAGCATGAGAACTTTATGATTGTTTATGAGCGTCAGAAGTGGCTGATCTGTTCGGCAAAAAAATTGACTGCCTGTCACTGCATATCAAACGACTAAAATGATAGAAAACGAAGAAATCTCCACTGAGCTGAGCGAAAGTGCTTACTGAACAGCGCATCATCAATGATGTAAGCGTGCCCAGGCTCGAATGTAATGTGAGTGTGGGCCGTCGGAGGAGACAGGAGGGGGGACAAGCTTGCTTTGGCCCGGTTTAAGGCAACTGTACATAGTGTGAGTACGCCCTCAGTCAATCAGTCGACAGAGGCCTCTGGTGGATTTTCACAAGAACAGCAGGTGTGAATGGCACTTGGGAGAGAAATTTGAGATGTGAAAAAGTGCATACACAGCGGCCTCTGGTAGATTCACGGAAACAAATACTGCAAAAAACGTTCCTCTTGGGATGTATTTCGTGTTCCCCAGAAATGTATATAGGGGTACGTATCTATAATGAGCCTGGGTTGTATTATATACTTTATTAAGTGCTAAATGCTTAATAATGTGACTCATTTTACGTGACATATTGACACTGAAAGCAAAAGCAGAACCAACACACCTTGAAAATGATTATAACTGCATTATAACATTATAACTATATCAGTCACTTAGCATGTACTTTTAATTATGTAAAAGAGTTTTATTATGTATTAATTAGATTAGAAACTTGCTATTGGTCTGTTAGTGCAGTGCACTATTCTGCTTCTCTGAATGAGTACATAATCCGATTTTAATACGATTAAGAGTCTACCAAGTAAACATCGATTTTTTAAATAATTTAATAAAAGGACTAAGCCGAAAAGAAAATGAATGAATGTATAAATAATATGATTAAGGTCATAATAAAACTAAACAGAAATCGTATTAAGATGTGGAGTATGCCAATTTAAGTCGCATTATTGATGTGCAGCACAGAGATGTAAACACCTTAAATCAAACTATTACCTTTGTGTAGGATTTTATGCGCATTTTGCGACAGGATAGTCTATACACACACGGCTGTTTGACACTATTCTCTGCACCTACCGAGTCAGTAAAGGACCACAGAAACCTGCATCGCGAAATACGGAGTTTTTCTTTTATAAAAAGAAATAACATGAAACGTGGATGGCGTGTTGACACAATGACGTTAATCGGATTATGTGGTATAACATGTGAAACGGGATCATGAATGGAACATTCAAAACGAAACATAATATAATCATATTATTGTCTCATTCATTCATTCATTCGTTTTCTTTTCGGTTCAATCCCTTTATTAATTTGGGGTCGCCACAGCGGAATGACACCAACTTATCAAGCATATGTTTTACACAGCGGATGCCCTTCCAGCTGCAACCCATCTCTGGGAAACATCCATACAAACCCATTCACACACATACACTATGGACAATTTACCCTTATCAATTCGCCATTTCCAGAAACGCTTGCTGACCCAGCCGAGGCTAGAACCAGCAGCATTCTTGCTGTGAAGCGAACATGCTACCCACTGTGCCACCGTGCAGCCTTGTCTTATTCAGATTAACACAAATAATTTGATTACTGATGTCCCTGTAAACGTAGTCAGTATCTGGTGTTTAAATGATTCTGTTGTGTCTGGTGCAGACAGTCAAATTGCTTTTCTCTAGAATCTTGTCACTTGTTGTTGGGACATGGAATTACATACTTAACAAGTGAATAATGACAAATACAATGCCTCGTTCTCAGGTTGAACGGCTGCTATGAAGCTCTTTCTGGAGGCACCACCACTGAAGGTTTTGAGGATTTCACTGGAGGCATTGCCGAGGTCCACGAACTGGCCAAAGCAGGTCCAAACCTCTTCAAAACCATCCAGAAGGCTCTTAGCTGGGGCTCGTTGCTGGGCTGCTCCATAGATGTGAGACAAATCATATTTACATCAATATTTAGTTATGTGGAGGTGCTGGTGGATGCTTGTTTTTGTTTGCACTTTCATAGGTTTTTGTTTAGAGCATGTAGCCAATCACGGGCATTTCTGTTGGGTTTCTTTGAACTCGATGGCCAATCAGAGGTGTTTGTAAAATATCTTATTTGCAGTTTATAACAGCTGCCCTTCAATGTGAACACTCTAGAAGAGTTAAGCCTTTAAATGTTACTTTAAGGTATATAGTAGTGGCTTGAAAAATATCCAGCCCGGGCTCATTGTGGAAACGTAGCCCCGCGGACGTTTCTGCGGACCGCGATTTATGTCCCAGGAGGTACGTATTCGAGCGTTTTTTTGTTTTCGCGGATCCGTGAGAGGTCGCTGTGCACGCTTTTTCGCGTCTCGGGCGGGCGCCTCTCGGGAGCGCGCAGCATTCGCGCCCGCGCCGTTCTCGCGCGAAAAGCCGCCGGATCGGGGAAAAAAATAAATAAATAAAAGCTAAAGCCCTCGTCTTCCATTTCGACCGCGTTTTTGGATCCCGCCACGTTCTCGCCCTCATTTTTCGGATTCCGTTTTTCGTCTCACCTGATTTCCGGAACCTGCTGTTCCCCGGACTCGATCCTGGTCGTCGTCCACCGCGGCCGGCTCCTCCTCCTCGTCCGGGGCCTCCGCTCCGCCGACGCAACGCTGTGAGCTAGCCGGACAAACTAATTGCGTCGGGAAAGCCCTCCACTCGGAGGCGAGCCGTCGGCCGGCGTGCGCGAAGAGGAGGGGCGGAGCGGCGCCACACCGCCCTGCGGCGTTCGCTCGAAAAAAACTAAACACGGCCTTCACGTACCTCCGGCCACGTAAATCGCGGTCTCCAGAAACGTCTGCGGGGCTACGTTTCCAGAATGAGCTTGGGTTGAAAACATCTGGTAAAATATAACTTCCCGTCATTATGGCAAAGATAAAGTAAATCAGTTATTAGAAATGAGTTATTGAAACTATTATGTTTAGAAATATGTTGAAAAAAATCTGCTCTCCGTTAAACAGTAACTGGGGATAAAAATAAACTGGGGGCTTATAATTCAGGGGGTTTAACAATTCTGACTTCAACTGTAAACAGGCATATAATAAATAGTAAATACTAATAATAAAATAAGTACTAATAAATAAATACTAATAATAAATAAATACTAATAATAACATAATAAAAATGTTAATTGTCATGAATAAATTGAAAAAAGCTCTTCGATATAAAGATGGAGGTAGTGTTTTTTATATTTATGTTCTACAAAACAAATTTGTAACATTTTAATCCTTTATTTTTTCATATTTAAATATATTTGTGTATTGCTGTACATTCTGTGTGTAATAAACGTTTGAACCTGCATAAGCGCATAACTAACGCGCTCCGCACTGGACTTTAGGCCAGCTTTTAGTTGGTCAATGGCACAGTCTATTTCAGTTTCTCAAAACAGCAATGCTCCAACAATGAGCCTTAACACACCTCCATTATGATTCTACAAAGTGGCGCAAATGGATTTGCCATTTAATCAACGTGATGTAAAACAGGAATATTAGGGTTGTGCTGGTCTGAAAATAGCAACAAATCACGCCAAACACATCTTGCACCTTATTGAGCTGGGTGTATGATAGGGCCCAATTTTTCTAAAAAGAAAGAGTTGACTCTGAATTGCCTTATTACGTTGTTATATTTTTGCATTTATTACCTTCAACCAGTGTATGTCAACATGTTCAAAGTAACACATTTAAAAAATCCTGCCTGTCCATGACATTTTAAAATGGGTGTTTTGTTTCTGACACAGAAAAGATCAGTGACTATGACTAAAACAATAAAATGCTTGTCTGTCATGCTGCTGTTTTTGGAATGTAGGTTAATATGTAGGTTAGTGCCGTGTTTCCCAACCCTGTGTCTAATGGCACACCAACAGTACACATTTTCAACCTCTCCCTAATCAAACACACCTGAATTAACTTATCAGAACATTAGAAGAGACTTCAAATCCTGAAGTTAATGGGGCAGATAAGGGAAACATCCAAAATATATGCTGTCGGTATGCCTCCAGAAACAGGGTTGGGAAACACTGGGTTAGTGTATGATCCATTCATTAATTTTTCATTTCTGTCAAGTTTTAATCTGCAATAACAGCTGCTGTATGTACTTTATTCCTTACTTAAAAAGTGGTAATAATCTTGTATCGTGTGTTCAGTACTGTGATATACATGAAATCATGATTACATAGAGATTATACTAGATTTAAAGAGACCAGTGGAAAATGCTGCAAAGACATTGGAAGAATAGTAAATAAAATGCTAAATTCACTCGTGAAACTGTAATGGTTGTGAACCACAGAACAGGAAACCACTGTCACATGTCAAAACAGCATAGTAAATAACACAAAAATTTGGAATCTGGGAATGGTTCAGTTGCGCAAACTTGTTATTAGCAGGATTGTGTAACTGGCATCTGTTGTGTAACTGATTTACCGTTTAGCCAAGCAAAACCGGTTTGACGTGTGGATGTAATGTCTGTTTTATTTTCGCTTTGCTTTAGATCACAAGCTCTTCTGACTCAGAGGCCATTACTAGTCAGAAACTGGTGAAAGGACACGCCTACTCGGTTACAGGAGCTGAAGAGGTCAGTGCTTGCTACAGATTTGCATGTTGAGCACAGTATTACATATGATTGAAAGTTCCCTGGTGTCTGCACAGGTGGAGTACAGGGGTGACTTAACTAAACTGATTCGAATCAGGAACCCCTGGGGGCAGGTCGAGTGGACGGGACCCTGGAGTGATGGGTGGGTAACCTGTTTTTAGGATATAACTACGTATTATACACTGTTAGACATTTCAAAGGGTTTTTACAGTAACTTACTGGCAACACTGTTGCCAGTAAGTTACTGTATTTTAGATTTACAGTATACAACTGTAAATCCGTTTACAGCATGTTATCGTAGTGTCTAAAAATGGTTAACTACTGTAAAAACCTAAGTTAACAGTTAGCTACTGTAAACCTTTTAATTTTGTCCTAAATATTTTATAATATAATTTTATTAATATTATTTTAATACTATAGACCTAAAAGAGACACAATTACAAAATATTAACAAAATAAACACTCTTTATTTAAAACATTGGAGATGCTTAAAACAAGCTTAAAAATGTGTAAAAACATTACATTTCAATCATTCAAAATATTTTATTTTAAGAAAAAAAAACATTGAAAATGACAAAGCACATTAACATACATGTACAAAACTAATTTAAGTGTCTGACCTGCATATTGTTGAGAAAAAAAAAACAATTGTACTAAGTACTACTGACATTAAACCAGACACAATTACAAAATATTCCATTCTTTAAAACATTAATAATGCTTAAAGCATTTAAGGAAAATGTGTGAAAATTACATTAAGCAATAAAATCAACACATTAAAAATAAATAAATCACACAAAGCACTAGAACATACATGTACAATAAAAATTTTGAATTGCATATTGTTGGAAAAATAAATATTTGTAACTATTAGCCGACTCAGAAACAACCCAACTTTAAAATATTACTAGTTCTGGTGTCAAATGCTCAACAAGGTCTGAATTCACATGTTCAAATGCAATTCATCTTTATTTCTATTGCACTTTTACAATGTAGATCAATGATGTCAAAGCAGCTTAACATAGAAGTTCTTATAAATTGAAGCTGCTTCAGTCCAGTTTTCATAATTGAAGCAGTAAATGTCACTGCTGAAAGTCCAAACACTGAAGAGCAAATCCACCGATCCACCAATTGTAGCCAAGTGATCCAGTGGCATGGAACAAACTTCACCAACTGACGAAAGTGTAGAATAAAATCCCTTGAGAGATACCAGGCTCAGTTGGGCACGACCAGTTCTCCTCTAGCCAAACTTGTGCAAGGCCGCAGTATAGGCACCAGAGGCTTGAAAGTTCACCAGCGGGTGGTCAGGCTGGCCCATTGGATCAATGCGGAAACTCATTGATCACGTGTGTCTTTTAGGATTCACTCCTCCATGACCACCACAGCATCTGGTCAGGATTTGGCCCAGTCCAGGATTATGAAGAACTCTGGATAAGGACAAACAGACTAACATAAGCATAGAAGAAGCTTGTTTAAAAAAAAAAAAATCATATACTGGTTAATTATTTTGAAGCATGGCAGCTAGGTTGGGGTAGTTTTCAGCTGGTACTGAGCAACTGGCTCCTGCTCATAACCTGCTCACTACCATGTTTAAAAGATAACTAACCAGAATGTCCTGTTTATTTTTTTCCCTAACAAGGTTTTACAAAAACATTGTAGCATTTGTGATGGGTTGATTCACTGCAGGACAGATTAGACTATTTGTTTTATGTATTCCTAATAAACTAAAACTGACTGAATACTGATAAAACTATTGAGAGTGTCTCACCTAATCCAAGTTCTCAGTTAGCTGGTGAAAGAAGGATAACTCACTGTTGTTCATGGTTGTCATTCTCTTCACTACTTCTCCTGCTATCTTCTGGCTCACTCTGGTTGTTGCTGTGCATTTTGTTTCATCCTCTGGAATTATTTATACAAAAAATTGTATTATTTTATTTATTACAAAATATTTAGGCAACATGAAATGGGGAAAAAGACATTTAATACATAGACAAATGCATGTATCCCAATACTAATTATTGTATTTTGAAATGTCTGACCCATGACAGACCTCAATCTGCTCAAAAATATTATAAACAAAGATGAAAAAAAAACCTACTAAATGGTTTAATATAAAAAAGGGAAAACGATTTTTTTATTTAGCTAGCAACTAAACATGTGACACATTTTGTATTAAAAGTAACGTTAATATATTGAGAAACAAATAGATGTACAGTACTTACTGTTGTATGAGGTCCAGTTTGCACAGGCAGGCTCCCAGTATTCTATATTAAGACCATAAAAAAGCCAAAACTACAGATAAGAATACCATGCTACAATCCACAACCTCCACACAACTTTTTTTTATTTGTTTACCTTGGTTGCTTACTGGTCTTGCTTATTTTTTAAGCATAAGGCTGTGCTGATCAAGATGTTCCTCTGAAATGCTGTTTGTTTCTTCAGACAAAACCTGCTGCTGTGCCAGTGCCATATCTAAACAGAAAAAAATATATAATGGTAACAATTATGTTAAACCAAATGTCAAGAGTTGTGATAAAAAAATAATTAGCAAACAATAAATAGCAAAAAGGTGGTTATTAGCATAATGCATAACGTTAGAGGTAAAATTGGTTTTATATTAGCAGATTCAGACTTCCCCCTTAATAATTTAATTTCATAAAAGTATTATTTGCAAACTCTAAATAGCGAAATCATTTTAGCAGCTAATGACTATCAAAGTACAACATGCTCACGGTCAAATAAACAGTGTTAATGTTGATTTCAAGTCATACTGGCATGCTAATTCTGATCGAATATTCAAAGTAACATGGTAAACAGTATAGTCTTCTAAATGAACGAATGTGCGAATATAAAACCAACTTTACCTCTATGCATATTGTAACGTTATAGATTTACGTTAACGTTCTTATAGGTTACGTCGCGATGTTATTTTCTCAAGCTAACGTTATAAGTTACTCTAAACCAGAGAAAAATAAGTTCACAACATCTAATAGTATAAATCAATATAAGTTAAACGTTGCACGTTAAAATGAGTTTGAGTCCAATTCAGTATAAACTTTAAGTATAAGCTCAGTTTAGCTAACAGTTAACATTACCATTTTAAGATTGCTTCAGCCAATGTTGCCGAGCAAACAAATGCTAATAGAGGTGCTCAAATCAATGTCGAGTGTTGTCAGCACAGACAGACGCGCTTTTACCTGGATTATTTGTTGGTCTTTCATTCATATTCTTCTGGGGGAAAACACTCTCTGCCGGACCGTTGTCTCGTGCTAAGTGTCCTCCAAAACTGTCTGCATACCTCTGGTTCCCTCCTAAACCAAAACCCGCTGCAACACCGGTTCCTATGTAAATAAATAAAAAGATATGACGAGAACAATGGCTAATAGTCATAAACAGTCTTATTTAAAGTATTAGTAGTGTTAATGTAATAAATTAAATAAAGGTAACATCTTAATAGATTATATATTTCTCAAATAGGCGAAATAACGCCAAGCCAGAGAAAATAATAATAGCCAACTTTATACTTTACTTTGTTTTATTCTCGTCCACAAAACATTCTGTAAAATGAAACACTGCCTCAGCTTACCAGAGTAAAGTTTGTTAAATCCAGTATGTTCTTCAGGCACACTAATAAATTGTCCTCCAGAATTGCTCCAGGGGTCCTCAGGCAAAATGTGGTGCAGAGTAGTCGAATCGCCGCAAGGTGGCGTTGAAGCAGTTGTGGAAAATACAGTATAATACACGAATTTTTACAAATACAGTACATCGCTGTATATGTTGTTCGACGTCACACTAAATTCCCATAATGCAACGGTAAATACAGTTATTTACCGTAAAAGGAATTTGCAGTATTACACTGGGTGAAATACAGTAAATAACTGTGAAATTTACAGAAATGTCTAACAGTGTATGTCTGACTATTAAGGGTGTAATGGTTCGTGAACACACTGTGTCAAAGTTAAGCATGTTTTACTCTTTAGGCTCTTTATTTAAAAATATTGGTAACTCTTTAGTTTGAGAAACATTCGCACTATTTTCTACTGGCTTATTAGCTGCATATTATTAAGTTATTAATTGTATATCAGCACAGTATGATCTTAATTTAAGACCCTGATCCTACCCAATACCTAAACCCAACTACTATCTTACTACACTATTAAAAATCAAGGTAATTTTTATGTGTTTTGTGATTTGTGTTTTTATTTTTCTCCATTTATTTATGGTTTTGAATTCATCAGACTTTGATCTTTCTTCCAACAACTTTTAACCTTGGAAAGTGTGAAAAAGTGACTTTTATGAACATTTTTAATAGTTTAAATTGATATATTGTCTGAGTTATTATATATTTTGCTTCAAAATATTGTACATTGTCTGTCATTTTACAGACTTATTTCTCTCTATATTATTTCTTAAACATTATACTATGTCTGTAATGAAGGGACAGATTAAGAGGGATCCATTTGTAGCGTCTTTAGCAAAGTGGCAAGAGATAGACAAAAACAGAGTGTTGATTAACAGCAAAGAGTTACCAATGACAACACTTATTCAAAGTCAGATGAAAAGCAGGATAGTAGGCAGGAAGCAACAATGAATAAACAATGATACAGGTGATGGTCAGGGCGGGCGGCATATAATCACAACCGAGAGTCAGGGGAGGCAGCCTGCATCAAGACATTTGTGCTGTCAATTACATTACAAAACACAGGAGAGGGCAAATTCTTCAGCTGGATAGCGCTTGGTTTCATACTTCAGCCTCCTCAACAAAGTTCCTGAAGGCAAAGAAGGTCAAGTTGCTCCAGGATTGGCCAGCTGAGTCACCAGATAGAACACTATTAAGCATGTTTGGCGTAAAATGAAACAGGAGGCATTGAAGATGAATACAAAGAAGCTTGATGAACTCTGGGAGTTCTGCAAGAACGCTTTCTTTGCCATTCCAGATGACTTCTTTAATAATTGATTTGAGTCATTGCAGAGATGTATGGATGCAGTCCTTCAGGCTCATGGGAGTCATACACAATATTAATTATTTTTCCACTGCAGCATGACTTTATATTCTATACTGTACATTATTTCTGTTAAGTGTCAAGACTTTTGTCTAAGCAAAGTCAGACCTTACTGTCCTAATTAAATAATTAAAAATCAAGGCATGATCATATTTTATTTAGCTAAAATAAGCGTAATCTAGAGGCCTTTGCTTTTCACATTAGCTACTTCTCATACCAAACGATCAACTAGAAGTCAAGTTATTATTTGTTGCTTTACAACTAGGATCGATGACAAGAGTTTTGACAGGCAGTGTGCAAACAATCAAGACTTGGAAAGGAGTGAATGAAAAGTTGGCTTATGTGCAGAGTTCCAAGTGGAGTTGGGAGAAATAGAGTTTGTAAGGTTCAGAATTTCTGGCGAGTGTGACCTCTGCTGGTTAGTTAAGGGATGTCAATAAAAGTCACTGTGTAAGTTGCTAAGTTGCAGTTTATTGAGATAAAAGTCTTAGTTAATGGTTTGTTAATAAATCTGTAAAATAACCAGAATGACTTTACTGGTAAATAAAAAAATAATAATTTGCTGTTCACACTGGTTATGATGTTACTTAATTTTCCTGAAAAAGCACCAAAATAGCGGTAAGTCTGACACCATTTACCATAAATTACCTCTAAACATCTGTGCTTGTATTTTAAACATGAAGTGGGTACGAATTTTTTGTTTCATTTTTATTTTGAGCTTTCTTGTTCATGCTGCGGCTTTCATCCCTAAGACAAAAAAACCGAGCTATAAGAGACACATGTTAGCGTTAGCTTCTGAAGGCAGAGGCGTTATCTGCAATACAGTTGAATCTGTAAAATACAATTATGTTTACATATTTGATGAATGTGGTAAAGTATTGAATAAGAATGATCAATTTCAATTTCATAGTAGCTTAAAGCACAATGAATGGTTGTCGGGTTGTGTTGTGGAGATGCACCTCAACCACGCATAGCTCATATGTTGTCTTGGAGAATGAGCTGAACTGTTATGGAAACGGTTTAATCCCCTCAGGTGTTTGAATGCCCTCAGGTGTAGGAAGGTGCTCAGTTTATCTGCCCTCTTCGTCATGCTGTGAACTACGTAACAGACTCAATAAAGATCCTTCTGTTTTGTGTGTAAAAAGTAAACAGCATCAGCAACTTTATATATTTCTTGTATAAAGATCCAACATAAATTGTAAACATTTGTTTTAGCAGTGAGCTAATTAATAGCACTAATTGGAATGTTTTTAGTTATGATACTAAATTAATTAATTTATTAAATTATTTATTGATTCATTAATTTTCTTTTCGGCTTAGTTTCTTTAATAATCTGGGGTCGCCACAGCAAAATTAACCACTAACTTTTTAAGCATATGTTTTATGCAGCACAGTACAGGGAAACACCTTTACACACTCCTTCACACACATACACTACGGTTAATTTAGCATACCCAATTCCCCTATACCGCATGTCTTTGGACTGTGGGGGAAACCAGAGCACCTGGAATAAACCCATGCGTACATGGGGAGAACAAGCAAACTCCACACAGAAATGCTAACTGACCCAGTCAGAGCTCAAACCAGTGACCTTCTTGCTGTGAGGCATCAGCACTACCTGCGCCACTGCATCGCCTATTTTTGAATATAATTTATTTAAATTTTATATTTTGGAAATAAGTTATTTTGAACTCATATTAAAAATAAAAATAATCGTTACTTAACGTGTTTTATATGTTTATGTATTTTTGATTAAACAAATTTGTTAAAGTCTTTCTAACTTCAAACTTATTAATGATAATAGTATGTGTGTGTATTCTGTATGTATTTTTTCAGTCCAGATCAACAGTCATGTATTCTGTCTTCAGGTCATCAGAATGGCGTCAGATCAGTGACAACGACAGAGAAAGACTGAGCTCCAAAGCTGAAGATGGAGAATTCTGGTAATCTACTGTAAATTTACAACCGAGTATATGTTTTGTGGATCATTCTAGGGTCACTGACGAGAGTTTGTTTTTCTGGAGTGCAGGATGTCTTTCTCTGACTTCATGCGTCATTACTCACGGGTGGAGATCTGCAATCTGACGCCCGATGCGCTCACAGATGAAAGTGTTAATAAATGGGCTCTGTCCAAGTTTGATGGCAACTGGAGGAATGGATCAACTGCTGGAGGCTGCAGGAATTACCCCAGTAATGAACTCAATCTACTGACTCTACTGAAATGTGTTATACTATGACTCAAGAAATATATTTTGTACAATACTTTCAACCCAGGCTCATTGTAGGTATGTACCCAGGTCTATAATTCTGGCGACAGCAAAATAGGTAATTGAAGGTACGTCTGCTTGAGGGTTTTGTTTTTGCAAATCCTCCAAGATAACCATTTGATGATCTCAAATCCGCAAAATTCTTCTCGCTCAAATCCACCAGAGGGCGCAATATACACTTCAGCTGTCCAAACCAACATGCTGTCGACTGGCCGACTGACCTACCCGCCCCCTTCTCTAAACCCAACCAATAGTTTTTTTAAAAGTAATCTAGAAAAAGAAAAGATTTTATGGCTGCGTGATTTCACCATGTTTTCACGTTGTTTATTTATCTCTAGAACTATTTTTCACCAGATTCAAACTCCATCATCACAGTCAACTCTGCTTCACACCTTAAGTTCATCAGCATACGCTGCGAGAAAAGCAGTCTGCATAGAGGTAAATGTTGAGTGCTAGCGCAAAAAGGAACAAAAGCCATCGGCAGCGTCACACCACCCCATAGCGGTGGTTTTAAATATGCAATGGAGCCAGATGTACCTCTGGGTACGTATTTCGTGGTCTCCAGGTATGTAGACAGAGGTATCCTATCCACAATGAGCCTGTGTTGAATACGGTAAATATTTTCTAGGGAAATTAAATAAAAAATAATGAACAGTAACACCAAAAAAGTATTAATAATTCAGTACTGTACCACTAAACTAATGCAATAATGACACACTATGCAATTTTGACTACGATTCCAATAATCTTAGGCTAGAACCTGCAGTCTTTGATTGTTGTTTTGACTTGACTTGTTTTGAATGACAACTGATTAATTGCAATCAGGTCCAGAAAATGTGGAAAACATTGATCAAAAACATACATTTCAAAAGAAACACATTTCAAATCTAGTACTCTTGTTCTCAAACATTGAACTAGTAGACTATGCCTGGAATTCGTTTAAAAGTCTGATATGTTTTGTACTACTTCTATTGACTTTCATTTAGTTTAGATTGATGATGCACAGGGCTTAATTAGTGCCAGAACACGCCAGATTCGGATCCGGCTCCTCTGAAATCTGATCCGACACCTTATTTTCTGATTCCCCTCCTCAACCACCCTCCTCCCCTATCCGCTGTTCACTTTCTACCGCGACTCCTCAACCCTCTTAACTTTCGTCCGCAACTCCCCTCCACCATCCAATGCCCCGCCACAAACCCCCCAATTATCTCTGAGCTCAGGGTTCTCTCCCGGGACAGCATGCCAAACCTGCTATTAACGCCAAGCATATCTAAGTGTTAATTCTTGAAGCATAATGAAATATCAAAGTGTGCGATCCTGTCTTAAATAACAATAGATCTTTTTTTTTTTTTTACATACAAGTTTAATGAACAAAAAAAATTAAGTATACTTAAACAAAAATACAATACATTTGTAGTTAAAACAACAAAAAAACGATGGATACAAGAAACACATCAATTAAATACATCAAACAAAAAAAACAAAAGTATACTAAATAACAAAAAGCAAAACTAAGGGTATAATTAAGCAAAAAAAAACAGTGAACAAACTATAAACAAAATCGATAAAAATACAAAAACATAGTAGACAACGAAAAGTTGTTTAGCTGCAACTTAAACACTGTTTTGTTTCGTAAAACCATGCATCATGACTGCCGTTATGTTCCTGACAGACTCGTTCTGGATGAATCCTCAGTTTCTGATTAAACTGGAGGAGCAGGATGACGACCCGACTGATAATGAAGCAGGATGCAGCTTTGTTGTGGGACTGATCCAGAAGAACCGCCGCAAAATGAGGAAGGTCGGAGAGGACATGAACACCATCGGCTTTGCAATCTATGAGGTGAGCAGCCTAAAACAACTCTCGCAGTGACTTTATAGTCTGAATCAACTTCCAGCCTATTCTATTCAAGAACTGTCAGAAGTGATAGAAACATAGTTAGTAATATGTTCTTTGTTGTCGTCCACAGGTTCCTGACCAGGTATGATCTGAGGATACTGAAGCACAAAATCTCTAGACACGCAGTACAACGCCCATTTGGCTTGTTTCACAAAGCCAACAAACGGATTCGATTCAATTTTCATACTGAATTTTTTTTTTTTCTGACACTTAATTATTAATCTCCTACAATAGCGTTTAAGTTACAACCACCAAACAAGGGGTGTACGGAGACCCTGAAGGGACGTGATGGCAGGGAAGAAAATAGGTGGGAGAAAAAAAATAGAGTGATAGAAAAGGTTCTAAGTTTTTGCTAGGATTCTCTCGTGTTTTACTCTTCTATTCCGCTATCTAGTATTTTCCCATATTTCTTATATAGACCATTTTGAGGGATGTAAACAAAAACAATGGTCAAAAACATAATTTCTATTTTACATTTTTAATTTCTATAGCTTCTGAGAATCCAAAAAGAGCCACATATTGATAATAATGTTATGATAACTGTTTTAACATTAAGTTATGATCGAATTACATTTTGTTACAGTTATAAAATAGTTTGAAAACACGCAGGAAATCTTCATGGGCCAATGACATGACCACATTGAAAGAGTCTATATTTTTAAAAATGTCTGCATTCACTTTCTTTCCATTAAAGCTGTGCGTCAATCATCGCCCTTCATGTGCAACCTCTGAATCAGCGAATGCAGGTTTAAGCACTGATTGACGGGCACGCTAAGTATGATAAACCGATCCCAGATTTTTTTAGTTTTAGTTCGGATCATGTTCTCACTGCAATCAAAACGCTCCAGGGTTAGTTTGAAACCGTACCCAAAGCCTCTTCACCTCTTTTTGGTCCACTTTTGGTGCACACTCGAATACGATTGTTACATTGACACCTGCCCAAACTTGCATATGAAAGCGGACGGCTGTTGTTTAAGGGTCTATTCAATAAAAACAAACACCTGGACGTATTTTATTTTGCTTATTACATGGCTACTCGCCACAAAACATAAATATTTAAAACAAACAATTATTCTGAGCCGTAACAGCTTATTGATTCTGCAAATATGGTAAAAGTTGATGAATGGAGCTGACGGAGCATACACTAACCTGTGTATCGTTCACTCACAAGTTTTGGCGCCTATCAGACAGAAATATGGATACAAACACTGTGATGTGAACATGTTTACTGACAGCAGTCATTGTGTTGCAGTTTGTGGGACAGCGGAACGTCCATCTGGATCGTAACTTTTTCGTGCGACATGCATCAGCTGCTCGGTCCGAGACCTTCATCAACCTGCGGGAGGTTTGCTCTCGCTTCTGTCTGCCCCCCGGCGAGTACCTCATCGTGCCCTCTACTTTTGAGCCCAACAAAGATGGTGACTTCTGTGTCCGCGTTTTCTCAGAAAAACAAGCAGAGTTCCAGTGAGTTTCAGATACATTAATTGAGTAGCCATCAGCTCTTAAGAAAGATCTCACTGAAACTGATCTGTTTTCTAGAGAGCTTGATGATCCTGTCGAGTCCAAGGTTGCGGAGGTAAATGTTTCCACCCTGTCAAACACGAGTATGGTACTGTTTTATTACACAAAAATGCTTTATATAGATCTCAATTTTGTAGATTGAAATAACAGAGGGTGATATTGATAGCCGCTTCAAGAAACTGTTTGGACAGCTTGCTGGAGCTGTGAGTATTACAGGATATTGATGCAATCAAGCCATTTTTGTTCAAAATACTTTTATAATCCATATCTATGATCTTTTTTATCCACAAGGACTGTGAGATCTCTGCATTTGAGCTGCAAAAAATCCTGAACAATGTGATAGCTAAACGTAAGCGTTCTGATCACTTTCATAAGCCATATTGAACACTTTTACAGTACAAATACAATTCTTAATTGTTTATAATTACTTTTTCAAGGCAAAGAGATTAAAACTGATGGATTTAGTTTGGAGACTTGCCGCAACATGGTGAACCTACTGGATGTATCCTTTTAATAAGTCTGCAGCATGTAGTGAACTTGATCATTTTAATAACTGTCACGTTTGGCGGATTGAAACAGGAACAAAAAAGGTGTAGGATCCAAGTGTAGTTTAATGATGAACATTGTGCAGTGACAGAGAACCAAAAATCCAAAAATCTAAAGTAACAAAGTATCAAACAAACAAACAAGGAACTAAAAGTGATTAAACTTGAACTTAGACTCGGCAACTACGACAGGATACAAGACCGGAATCAAGAACAACAACCAACAAGGACGAACGACGAACTAACAAACAATGGAGAAATGGCTGTATATATAGTCCAGGAAATCAACGGTAAAACAGAGACAGCTGTGAATACAAATCAGTGTAAGTGAGTTGCGGTGTGTGCGCGTGGTATGTATGGATTTGTAGTTCTTGGGCGCTGCAGTTCACTCTCAGAATTCGTCGAACTACAGCGCCCTTAGGTGGTTACTAAAAGTCATGATAACTGATAGTCATGACAATAACATTCATTCATTCATTTTCCTTTGGCTTAGTCCCTTTATTCATTAGGGGTCACCGCAGTGGAATGAACCACCAACTTATCCAGCATATGTTTTCTGAAACTGCAATTCATCAAAATTCTTCTGGTCCTGGCTCCATATGGAGCACATATCTATTGACCCCCACTGTTAAAATGTCCAGCTTTACAGCAGAAAAAAAGGTGTATACAGCCTGGTACAAAGAACGATTTTGGTTCATATAGCTAATATTACCCTTCATGACAACTGTGAGAGGGTGAAACTCGTCCGTTTCCTTTATATCAGGTTATATTAAGTCTGCATAATTAAGGGCGTGGCCACTTGAGTGACAGCTAGGTCTCACTGGTTGTTGTCACTTCACCAGCTGATTCCAGCTGATTAGCTGCTGAACTAGGCATATACATCTTATTTTCATTTTGTTTAATGTGGCTTTACACAGTCAGTTGCCTTTTGGAATTATTTCTTCCAATTATCAGATGATATAGCATGATGTGTGCACTTAATTGTGCTCATAAACCATTCATGTGGCCTCTGTTTCCCAGGTGAGCGAAATTATACACATATATACCATCTTTATAAATGTATTTGTTTTATATAAGATAATTTATCATTTATAACTTTCTTGAATGCTCTCCAGAAATTGACAGATTGATTAGCTGTAGGCTCTAGAACAGTTATCTGTAGCGTCATACAGTGTTATGCCTGCATTTTATAAATAGCCTTGCATTTACTAACACAGACTATATTTTAAGTGTTTGGAAGTAATTTGTGTTTTCCGACTAGAACCAGTGGCCTTCTTGCTGTAGGGCGACAGTACTTACCACCGAGCCACCGTGTCGCATCCCCCCCGACCCCCCACCCCCCACATATTTTTAATAATATGTTGAAATTACTGGAGTTACTGTAGTACACTAAGATACTATTGTAATATTAATTATTACTAATACTAATGATAATAATATTATTATTACAATATTATTATTACTCATGTAGCATTTTGCATGTTTTATTTGTGTCATTTGTAATTAGCTTTTTAAATGTCTACGTATTTTTTACGCATTGACATTTTTGAGGGATTAACAGATATTTAAGAAATTATTTCATATTTAATGACACTCGTTTTAATTAATAATTATTTTATGTCAAGTCACAACAATGATGTTATGTTTTTAGTTTTATTTAACTATAATGATAATAATAACCCAAATAAATTTAGATCATGGGAAAATTGGTGAACATTTGGCTAAATGGTGGCTGAATTTCTACCATCACAATAGTAAGAAAATGTACAATTATAAAAATAAATATATATATATATATATATATATATATATATATATATATATATATATATATATATATATACATACAGTATATATATATATATATATATATATATATATATACACAGTATATATATATATACAGTATATATATATATATATATATATGTATGTATATATATATATATATATATATACAGTATATATATATATATATATATATATATATATATATATATATATATATATGAAGGCCTGTCCCTAAACAATTGGCATTGGAGAGGGTGAAAAAATTACAACAACAGTATACAATCTCATCTGTGCGTAAATGTAGTAGAAAATGGTTAAAAATAAAATAAAAATAAATAAATAAATAGCCCATATACCCACCCCTAACAACTCTCTCTGGGGCATAAACATACAAAATAAGCGTGAAAGCCTGTCCATAAACAGCTGTCATTAATTTTGTTACCAATTAGGGCTGCACAATATTGGAAAAATTTGACATTGTGATATAGATATACATAACATGATTTCACCAGATGATTTTAATAACTCCAAAAAACAAACAAAAACTGCTATGGGGTAGCTCAAATAATGTGTCGGTGCTCTTTGATATATATATATAAAATACGGTGACGCACTGCTGCCACACTTTTTTTTTTTCACACTCAGCTATGTCATTATAACGAGATCTTTTCTCGTTAAAACTACATAATTATCTCATTAAAGCTACATCTTTTCTCATAAAAACGACATAACTTTATAATGACATAATTAAGTTGTTATTTCCACATCGTGTTAATTTCTATATGAGCCACAAGATGGCAGAATTAGACAGGTCAATGTGCATGCTTTGAGTAAAATCTTTAAGGTTCCCAAATTATAGATCTTTTTTTTTTTTTGGCCTTTTTGCCTTTACTGAGAGGATAGGACAGTATTTTAGACAGGAAACAAAGTGGGAGAGAGAGAGGGGGGGTAGGGTTGGGAAATGTCCTTGAGCCGGGATTCGAACTCGGGACACCCTGAGGTGCTACTGCACCATATGTCAGTGCGCTAACCACGCTATTGCGCTAAATTATAGATCTTTAATATGGGAATTTACCAGGCATATTCTTTTATATTACCAGGCATATTATGATGTGTTGACTTGTTGTTCCAGAATAACCTTTTGACATTAAATGTAACCCATAAATAGCTGTAAAAGGTTGTGAAACACTGTAGGCGTTTAATAGCCTTTTTGCAAGACATGATGTACTATAATTAATTTATTTAGCACAACATAGTTTTATACCGTTTTAACTGCCTATATTGCATATCACATTTGGTTTATATGTTAGTATTTTTTGTTGGTGTTGAGCCAGAACATCCTGTTTCTACATCTCTTCACCTTCAAAATTGATTCTGTCTTTCCAACATTCCATCATCTCCGATTGCAACTTTTAAGGGTGGGCCAAGTGACATTATGTCACCAAAGTGCTACATTAAATTTGTTGTTATTTTCCAATTAAAACAAGACGTTTAATAACTAAAGGTTGGCTTGAACGCATTTAAACATTAGGCAAGACTGTATCCATGGCAGATAAATGTTTGTTTTTTAAGTGTCTGTGCAAAAAAGAATAAAACACAAAGACTAAAGACTAAAATATGGAAAAACTGCCAGATGGTACAGCACTTTGCTCACAATTATGATTATTAAGTTGCAGTTGTATAATAATAATAATAATAATTTGTTGTTGTTGTAAATATTTTAGGTGTTTAATTTTATATCTGTAGATTGCAGCACAACAGAACAACATTGCTTCATTTATTAGCTCATTATTGTCACTTGGTTCATTCTTCTTAATATAAGGACTAGTGCCTACTGCAGAATTAGTTAGACCAGGGGTACTTTTACGAAAACCATCATTAACTATGGTCGCAAATTCAGTCTTTCAAACATAATTCGTTGATTTGGCATTGACATTATATCTTACTTAATAATAATAACAATATTAATAATAATTTTATTATTAGTAGTAGTATTATTATTGTTGTTAGGATTTTTTTTTTCATTTCTTCATTTTTTTCATTTCTTAATAAAGTAAATTGCAACTATAAATTATTTATAGAACTTATATATGAAATTACATGTTAGCTAAGTGGTTTTATGTTTTGGTTTTATGTCCAAAACAAATAAAGGATTTTTTAAATGCGTGTGCATGTAAAACAGCATAAGCTAATTTGCACAGAAAAATATGCAGTTTTTCTGCAAAGTGAGGTTTAATATGTTAAACTAATTTCAGGAGGAGTATGCGCTCATGATTGACCCAACTGGCTCATATTAGCTAATCACGATCCTCCAATCAAAGGATCCTATATAGTTCCTATTTATATCCTCTTTTTCTCTCTACAACTATCTTCGTCTTGAATAAATCCCTCCTCCTCCCCTTCTTCCACCTTTAACTAGGACGGGCAGCACGGTGGCCCAGCAACTAGCAGGAATTCCAATGGGCCTGGCTCCTTGCTGGGACATCTGGCGTTTCTGCGCGGAGCAGGCACTTTCTTACCATGTCTGCGTGGGTTTCCCCTGGGTTCCCCGGTTTCCTCTCAAGGCCCAAATACGCTCTACACTATACACCAAATAAACCTAAGTCTCTTTTACAAGACGTCTCGCTCTCAGGAAGTTCACCTTAGCCTTAGCTGCGGGGGAGTTTTGAGATCGTCCTGAGCTCAATCTCCCCTCGCCCTACAAAGGGAGGGAGCCCCAGACTCGAGGAACCCTTGAGCTCAGGGCTCTCTCCCAGGACAGCATGCCAAACAAGCTCTTGTTGTAAATCATGAGTTAAGTGTGAACTCTTGAAAGAAGTTACTCATTTAGAGCGTCATTATGGACGCTTTAAGTTAACATGGTTCAAATGAAGGATCTGCGACAAAGCAACTACGATTTTTAGAGACACTCGCCACTACATTGACCTTTAACCAAACGATGCATACAATGATAGTTCAGCCGCAAGTTACGTAAATGAACGCATTCAAGAAACCATCTGACCTAATGCAGCCTCTCTTTCCAGAATTTTCATCAAAATTATTTGGAGACAAGAAAAGAGGCATTATTGGATTAAATGAATAACAAAGTGATTTTACAGATTTCAAAGGAAATATCTTAATATTAAATAGTAGCCTAATCAAAAGCTTGACAACGAAGATCCTAACAATAATCTTCATGCATACATCATTTTGAAGTTAAAATAAGTGAAACAGGCTATTTGTTAGTCTTTTATTTAAAAATTTATATGAATTAATAATTGTTCCTCTCAGAGGTGGTGTAGGTAAAAATATGTGATGCAATGTCAGACTGCTGTTTGCACATTTAACAATGATATGATATTTATATGAGATTAGAGTGTTAGCTCAGTAGTTTTATGTTTTAGAATAGAATATGCAATGTTCTCAATAATATTTGTAAAGGAAACATTGCCACTATATGTGCCATTTAAAGTACATACATTTAAAATAATATAGAAAACTAGTACATGCAAGAAGTTGTTACTTCACCCCAATTAGAGCGTCATTAAGGAGGTATAACTAACGTGGTTCAAGGGATCTGTGACGGAGAAACTACACTTTTGGGAAAACACTGGTTACTACATTGTTCATTTCCCAAACGATGCATTGTACTATGATAGTTAAGCCACTAGTTATGTTATTGTTTGGGAAACGCACCTCTGGATTTCAAGTAAAAAGCTGGTCTAAAGTCCAGCGCAGAGCACGTTAGTTATGCACCTCAAACGCGTAGGATGTAAAGCAATACACAAATATCTTTACATATAAAAAAGGATTAAAATGTTACAAAAATTATTATTTAATATAAAAAAACACCTCCATGCCGCTTTCATGTCCGGGGAGCTTTTTTTCAGTTTATTCATAACAATTTACATTTGTATAGTGTTATTATCATTACTAGCATCGTTTAGTAAATGCATATTTATATTTGTTTTAATAAAAACAAGTTTAGATTTGTCCACCAGTCGGGTTTTGGAGATGTTTCTGCGGATTTATGCCGAATGATTTTAGAAGTATCATAACTAAAACCATAATATATAAACTAAAAAGTAACTTGTATTTAATGTTTACAATGCAAATCCAATTAGATTCCCTTTTTTTGGTAAACAAAGCAAGTCTCTCATATAATATCTCTACTAAAAGACAGAAAATATTACTGTACAAACTATTGTAAATAAATCATATGAACATTTTTCATATTAGTCAATAATATTACTGTAATTAATTTAAAAACTTAATAAATAATAATTTACACACATTTACACAAGTAAATAAACAAAATCAATGATGAGCTAAACATCTGTGGAATTCTGTGCGCTCAGATTTCGTGTGGGCGTATAACTAACGTGGTTTAAACGATGGATCTGCGTCTGAGAAACTACAGATTTTGCATCGTACTGTGATAGATCTGCCACGAGTTACGTCGTTGTTTGGGAAACGCACCACAGTCTCTCATCTACCATTGTCCTTAAGAGCCAGTTGCCACACCATGGTGCATTTGCTATTTACATGGACATGGCTATATACATTTACTTGTAAGTAGAAAAACTGAACTCTAGTGAGAAAACGGTTAAACAGGGGTGCGTTTCCCAAACAATGACTTAACCCCTTACAGAAAAAAAAAAACGTAAAATTACAGATTTTTTACATATTAATTTTTTTTTGTCAAGCACAAATATTTGTTTAAAAACTATTTCTAAATTCAGTTCTAATTTCTAGCAAATTAATACATGAACAATAATCAAAAAACTGAGTTATCCAAACACGCCCTATTCTTAACCCCATATGCTGATGCAGACATCACCAAATCCCGATAGGTGGACAAATCTAAACTTGTTTTATTAAAGCAAATATTAATATGCATAATAAAATATAATAACAATCATAAACTAATAATTATAACAGGCGACGCAGTGGGTAGCACGTTCACCTCACAGCAAAAAGGTCACTGGTTCGAACCTCGGCTGGGTTTGCATGTTCTCCCTGTGTTTGCGTGGGTTTCCTCCGGGTGCTCCGGTTTCCCCCAAAAGTCCAAATACATGTGGTATTGGTGAATTGGATATGCTAAAATTGTCCATAGTGTATGTGGGTGTGAGTGAGTGTGTGTGGATGTTTCCCAGTGATGGGGGATGCACAGTGGCTCAGTGGTTAGCACTGTCGCCTCATAGCAAGGTCGATGGTTCGAGTCCCGGCTGTGCCAGTTGACCTTTCTGTGTGAAGTTTGCATGTTCTCTTCATGTTGGCATGGATTTTATCTGGGTGCAAGATTTCCCCCGCAGTCCAAACACATGTATAGGTGTTTCCCAGTACTGGGTTGTGGCTGGAAGGGTATCTGCTGCATAAAACATATGCTGGAATAGTTGGTGGTTCATTACAGTATATAAATATAGTCCTAAGCTGAAGGAAAATGAATAAATGATTGAATGTACAATTTGTACAAGAAAATAAAGGACGAATCGTAGGAAATCATACGAATTAGTCACTAATTCACCCAAACATCAAACAAATAGGAATTGCTATGAGAATGTGTGTTTTTTTTTCTTTTTTGTCTAGTTTATTCTTTCCTTTACTAATGGTTCAGAAAGACGGCACTGGAAAACTAGGCCTGCTTGAATTTAAGATTCTGTGGACTAAAATTGAGCTGTTCGTGGTATGTGCTCACCTGCTTCTGTCATATTATTTCCACATTTTGACTCAAATGTCTTAACGCCTGTTTCCGTGTCTTCAGGACGTCTACAGTAAAAATGACAAAGACCAGTCTGGCACAATGAGCTCTATGGAGATGAGAGAAGCCGTAGAGAAAGCAGGTCAGACATTTTGTGTCTTAAAGGAACAGTGTACCCCAAAAATGGGTTAGAGTTCCTGGATTAACATCTATGTTGATCCTGAAAACATTCCAATCAGAATTAAGGGATACGTTTACTGTTTATGTTAAGTTCAGATTTAAAAGTTAGGGTTGTGTTCATCTACATGATTGTTATCCAACAATTATTCCCCTCTAATTTTGGTAATAATACAGTTTAATAGAGTTATGGTTGGGTTTAGGGGTAGGGAATAGGTATGGATGCCATTTTATAAATAAATTGACATTCCAGGATCAACATAGATGTTAATCCAGGATCACATCGTACTTGGCAAAAATGACCATTCTGATATCATTTAATCCCCTTATGTCTTTCATGCAGGGTTTTCTCTGAATAATGCTCTACACCAGATCCTTGTTGCACGATACAGCGAATCCAACCTCACCATCGACTTTGACAACTTTGTGGCCTGTCTTATACGCCTCGAATGCATGTTCAGTAAGTTCTTGATGAAGAAAAAAATCTGATCATTCAAAGTCTGTGTGAACCGTAAGTTGCTGCGACTTTAACTTCAGTGTGTTGATGTACTTCCAACTGAAATGGAATATTAAATAAGGGGCGGGGCTTTTTTGTGCATCATTCTTTTGTAGCAAACTAACAATAAGAGGGACGTGGCTAAGAATATTGTGGCTGAAGCATCAAACTGACATTATCGGAGAAGAACCGCAACTCTAATCGCAGAAGCAAATGCTCAGATTTTAAGTGAAGATTACCAAAACAAACTTTTTTCAGTGGATTAACTTGTATCGACAAACAAATACATTACTCTGATTAAGAGTCTACCATGTAAACAGCCATTTTTGATTCATTTAATTTGATTAGGGTCATGATGGAACTAAACAGAAATCGGATTAATACATGTGGAATAACATGTAAAACGAGATCATGAAAGTAACATTCAAAAAGCAGCTCACCTTAATCATATTATTGTCTAACTAAGATTAAGGCAAATAATTCGATTACTGACGTCCATGTAAACATAGTCCGTGTGCTCAAGCGAAATAAACATTGTCAGTTTTGATTTCACACAGACATTAATTGTGAGTTTATATATCTCATTTTCAGAGGCATTTAAGGTGCTGGACAAGGACAAGAATGGCACCGTCGAGCTGAACATGATTGAGGTTTGTATTATTGTTAGTCATGTGACAATCAGTGAAGCTTCTGGAACGATCTACAATCCTGTTTAATATCCAATTTTTTGAAGAAAAACATTTTCATATTGGGGAATTTTCTTTTTTTGAGATCTGTTTTGAGCCAAAATCTAAAGATATAAGTATTATTGTTAACTGGACTTCACTAATGTAGACGTGGAAAAAACAGCATCTGAAAGTTACATTTAGGGGTCACAATTTTCCACAAAGTTCCAGCAATAATTTTTTGTTTAAGCTATTAAATATAAGGGTCACCAGTTAAAACAAAAAATAATATCTGAAAGTTGCATTTGGGGGTCAGTTTTTGCATGAATGTTCATTTTTTTGACCCACTCTTTTGTCATTTCTAAGAGGGCATTAGTATTGTAGTAATTAAGCATTAATATTATCATTGACGTTTTTTTTCCAATTTTGAATTCATTTTTAGCTAATTAAATGAAATGTAGTAATTAAATATGAGTTATCAGTTAGTTAAAATGAATATAACATCATACCATTGAATTTGTAGAAAGTTTGTCTTTAAATGTCAGTATTGGTGTGGTTTTTGTGAGACTAATGTATACGGACATTCTACCAGAAATGTACATTTTCACTTATAAAAAATGTAATAGGGCCTGACAAAAAAAAATCAAACAAAAACAAGCATAAAATCATACAATTCAATAGATAGAACACAGCAATGATCACTGTCAGCTTCTCACTTTCGAGTAGCCTTAGCGGTGTATTGCAAGCATTTTATGTTAAATTTAATGCAAATATGACAGGACTGACAATTGTAAATGTATTTGTATTATATATTTGTAGTATTTATGTGTAGAATTTATTCAGAAATTCATGTTTTAATCAATTGATGTGAATGATATCAACTTAAACTTGCTATTTCTGAAGGTTGTTTTTTTCTAAATAACAGTTTTTAGCATAACAAAACTATTAAAGCTGTTGGCTCAATTGAGCTGAGGACAAGGACAGGGTTTGTACATTTGTTAAGTGCTTAATAAAGAAAAACAATCTGAGAACCAAATGAACGCATATACCTTTACAGAACAACTCACAAGTCAACCATCAGTCCCTTTTAGACATTTTGGTTATGAAATATTTCTTATTCACTGTATTTGTTTTTATTTCAGGGACAGATCATGTAGGTTTCTGGTAGAATTTCCAATAGGCCTTTTTGTTACAAGAAATAAGACGTCAAAAAGTTGCATGAACAAGTCAAGTTATGCGTAAATGTTTTTTTTTTTCAATTGTGAAGTCATTCTTGCAAAAAATCGGTATTTTAGTATCTAAATATAAGCGTTGTCAATTTAATGAGATAAATACGCCATTTGGTGGTCAGTTTGTGAGTGTAATATGTTCATTTTTTGTCCACCTCCGCAAACAATAATGTTATATATTTTAAAATATATTTTGTCTCCCTCTAGTGGCTGAATGTTTCCATGCTCTGAGGAAAGTAAACAAGATTCTGGACGGCTCTGTGGAGTTTCTTACACATCGCACTGATCCAAAGTGAAGAATGTTTTATACATTTAAACAAAATGTGTTGATTCTTGTTCTCCAACATTAGGTCTGCAAATTCATATGCTAAAAACAACCTGTTGACTGTTTAGCATGAAAAACGTTATTCTTCGGGTGGTTTAGTAGTTTTGTTAAATTACTTTTTTAATAATACACTTTAGGGCAATTGCTAGCTAAACTAGAGTACTATTATATATGGCAAAATATGATTTATAATTTAATACAGAATTAATTTTGCTCATGGTTTGTAAAAAGTAGTAACTGTGGATACGGGTATAGGAAACTGTATGTTTTCCTTCTCTATGTCTAAATGGGGTATGCTACCATCTTAAATAAGTAATAAATACTTGAATACTTGTCATGTTTAAAAAGGGCTTCGTGAATTTAATAAAAAAATAATAACATTTTGATCTGTGACACTGTCAAAATCATTATCTTTTGTGCAAGCAAATGCTTTCCTCTACAGGTCAATGAAACATTATCAACAGACTTTCTCAATTGTTTAGATACTATAGAGAAATTTATAGAACTCAATGTGATAATTAAAATTAGCACTTATTCTTGTACTTTTTAAAACATAGTTCGAATCACAGATTAGTTCTCTATATCAGAATTTATTTAATACACTTGTATGTATTTTATACTAGTACTTATTTTACTATTTGTTAGCCTACAAGTAAGCAGTACATTTTGGGAAAAAAAAAAAAAAACACTAGTAACATTTCAAATAAACACTACTAGGACAAACGTACTAGTACCTAATGAATAAGGATCAGTGTGTAATGAATCTAATACATTTCTACTTTAATAATAATAATAATGTAATACATAGGTATTAGTATGAAATGATTAAGCACTGATGTATAATAACGTCTATTGCATGTTCTAGCATAGAAATCGCCACAATTGGAATACACAATTTTCAAAACTAAATAGTTAATATAAAAAAAGGGATTACTAGTATGTGACAAATACTAGTAATTAATGGGAAAGATTGGAAATAAATACATTTGCTGCAGAGTGTAACGCGGCTGGGATGAGAATCAGCAACTCTAAGTCCGAGGCCATGGTGCGCCACTGGAAAAAGGTGGTTTGGCATCTCCAGGTTGAAGAAAAAGTCCTTACCCCAGTTGGAGTTCAAGTATCTTGGAATTTTTTTCACGAGGGATGGAAGGATGGAACGTGAGATTGACAGGTGGATCATGGAGCAGCAGCAGTAATGCGGTCAATGTACCGGTCTGTTGTGGTGAACAAGTAGCTGAGCCAAAAGGCAAAGCTCTCTATTTACCTGTCAGTCTATGTTCCTACTCTCACCTATGCTCATAAGCTTTGGGTCATGACCGAAAGGACAAGATCTTGGATACAAGCGGCCGAATTGAGTTTTCTTAGCATGGTGGCAGGGCGCACCCTTATAGATCAGCTCTGTCACCGAGAGGAGCCCGTAGTAGAGCCGCTGCTCTTCCACATCAAGAGAAGTCAGCTGAGGTGGTTCGAGCATCTGTTTCGAATGCCTCCTGGTTGCCTATCCAGGGAGGTGTTCCAGGCATGTCCCACAGGGAGGAGGCCTCAAGGAAAACCCTGACATGCTGTAGGGACTATGTTTCTCGGCTGGCCTGGGAACGCCTCAAGATCCCCCCGGAAAAGCTGGAGGAAGTGTCCTGCGGGCGCCGCGGGACCCGACCAGATTTCTACGGCGCGGGTATAAATTTCCGAATAAATCACGGGAGCGATCGGTAACGGGTTTAATTTGGGACGGGAGCGGGCTGTCTAGCAATATCGCTCCCGACTCCCGAGTATTACACGAGTATTCTAGTGCTACTCGGCTAACTGTTGATACACAGAACTTTAATGTTCCACTGATAAAAATTTTTATGTGACTTTTATCACTTGCCTTGTGTGCTAATAGTAAAGCCTACTTCTTAAAATAAATAAATAGATAATATACATGTATAAATCACACACTTAAGTTACTGACAGAAAAAATGTGGTCATACTTGTAAATGTTTTGATCAACATGTACATTAAAAAATAATGATTTGAATTGTATTTAAAGTGAAGAGAAAATGTTGCACTGCTAGTGTTCATTGGTGCTGCTCACATCTTTAAACCCAAACTCTTCGATTTGCTGGTATTACTCATGTGCGAGGACCATTGGCCCTCATCTACACCACATCAATAACTCTCAGGCAGAAATCCCACACTGAAGGATGGGGCACTTTTGAGTGGACTCTAAAGCTATGAAAGCAGACAGCGATCTTCTCCAAAGTTGTGGAGGACCTAGGGCTTCATTGGCTAGCCCCTTCATCCATGTAATGAAAGGCATCTACAAGGAAATTGGCCATACCCTTCTTGCCTCACACCAACAGTGAGTTTACCCAGACAAGATGACTTTGTTATTCGGCCAGAGCAGAACCATCATTTACAGCTGCGCTCATCTCTGTTGAGAGTCTACAGAGCAAAGAGTCTACTTAAATCTTCCTCTATATGAAGAGGCATTTCGGCCAACAATACAATCACTATCAAGAAGCTCTGCACCCCAACGGACCTGGCCGATGTCCAGCAGATTTGAGCTTCAACACTGATAATCGAGGCCTTGCTAGGTATACTTGAAGCTCCACAGGTTTGTATTAGACAAGTTGGAGCTAAACTATAGCTAACCAAAGGTTTGGTGACCCTTGTACCAAGGTTGATTCACTCCATTAGAGGTCCAACCAGTCATCTGGTTCCTGGGCAGCTCTGGAACAGTGCCTCCGTTTCAATTCCCTGAAGACAATGAGGGTTTTCTTTACCCAGGTGGACTAAACAGTGGTTGTCCCTTAAAACCATCAGGAAGGTCAGTCCTACATACATTACAGCAAACCTTGTTCCTAGAGGACCATCAGCTCTGCACATTTTGCATCTCTCCTAAACCAAACACACCTGATTCAAATCATCAGCTCATTAGCAGAGACTGAAAGACCCGTAATGGGTGTGCCAGACAAAGGAGACATTTGGTGTTGGTGGCCCTTTAGCATCGCTGATTTACATCATAGCACGATACTTTCTTCTTCTGTCAGCACATCACTAAGTTCTCTTACTGAGAGCAGTCTATGTGCTGGACATTCTGTGCACCACAGCAAATATGCTCGCCAGGGGCAATAGAATCACTGGCCAGTGGATGCCTCAGTAGATCTGGTCTGTCTTCAGGAATTCAGAAGTCGACCACCTCAGAAACAGTGAGTCTATATTTATGCATGTACATGTATGTCCCCGCTTTACAGGCTCAAGTTTTATCTGTCTATACCAGAGGTGGCCAAACTCTGTTTTTGAGAGCCGGTGTCCTGAATATTTTAGTTCCAACCCCTATTAAACACGCCTGAACCAGCTAATCAAGCTCTTTCCAGGTATACTAGAAACTTCCAAGCAGGTGTGTTTGTAGGAAGTTGGAGCTAAACTATGCAGGACAATGCCCCTGCAGGGCCTAGTTTGGGCATCCCAGGTCTAGACCTAATAGTTAAATTAATCTTATTTTCCACGAATATCGTCAATGTTTGGGACTTAGTGTTTGCTCTTTTGCAAGACCCTTATCTGAAGTGTTTTGACATCAGAGCCATAAGTGGATGACATTCTTGATTCTGATTGGCTGGAAGGTGTGCGATAAAGTCCTTCAATGCACAGTTAGTTTCAGTCAGTTTTGATCACTGTGCAACATGAATGTGCTTCCCTCAAACAGCAGAAGCAAACAAAGTAACAGTGACAGTTGACAGAGCCTTCATTTATCAATGTAATCTCGAGGACATCGACGTGTGCTTCACAAGGAGCCTGTAGAGATCAACCAAGCATCACAAATACTGTATGCTCAAAAATATTTGCAAAGAGGTAAGCTAACACATGACACTAGGAGTCAATAGATATGCCTGTGTCACATGCACTTCCTCCTTGTCTGTGTATCATTCAAAGCAGGGACTGAGAGATCTAAGTGTCCAAGATTTGTTTAAATATTGTGCTGCAAAACTGGTTCTAAATAGTCTTAAATTGGCAACCGACTATGCTATAAAAAGTCATAACAAAGGGCTTGCCTTGAGTTAAAGGATTTTAAACGCATTCCATTTCACATCGGGCAGTTCTTAGCCTCAACGTAGTGCATTTATCCTTTAATGCAAGGCAATCTGTAGATCTCAACCCTGTTCCTGGAGATCTACCTTCCTGCAGAGTTCAGCTCCAACCCTGATCAAACACTCTTGAACCAATTAATTAGGACCTAAACAGCACTTGATAATCACAGTCAGGTGTGTTTGATATGGGTTGCGCCTGAATTCTGCAGGAAGGTATATCTCTAGGAATAAGGTTGATCACCCCTGCCGTAGATTATCCTGGACAATTGGTCCTAGAGGGCCGGTGTCCTGCAGAATTTAGCTCCAACTTGCCTCAACACACCTGCCAGGACATTTCTAGCAAGCCTACTGAGAGTTTTGTTTGCTAGCCCAAGTGTGTTTGATAGGGGTTGGATTTAAACTATGCAGGACGCTGGCCCTCCAGGGCAGAGTTTGGGCATACCTGTCTTACATGTTCTAAGACTGTCGCTTTAGTCAAATGAACCTGAATGGTGAGTTAGGATGGCTGACATTAAGTCTGACCCCGCCCCTTCTGAAAGCTCCAAAAGTTTGTGCAAAACAGAAATGTACAACAATTTGTCATTATTTGAAAATACAGAATTCCCTCATTTGCAATAAAATGCAAAGCATGTTCTCTTATCAGTGTCCAGAGTGGTTTTACGTATTCCTTTATAACTAACATACATGAAACTGAACCTGATCATCTTTGGAAGAACAGAAAGACTTTAGTTCAGACACTTTTAGTATAGTTTAAGGCAGTGGTGTCCAAACTCGGTCCTGGAGGGCCAGTGTCATGCATATTTTAGTTCCAACCCCAATTAAGCACACCTGAACCAGCCAATCAAGCTCTTTCCATGTATACTAGACGTCCAGGCAGGTGTGTTGGAGGAAGTTGGAGCTAAACTATGCAGGACACCAGCGCTCTAGGACAGAGTTTGGACATCCCAGGTTTAAGGCATAGGTCTCAATCTCGATTCCTGAAGGGCCGCAGCTCTGCAGTTTTGCTCCAACCTTAATCAACAGACATCTGATTCAACAATACAAAGTGTTCTAGACTACTATGGACTTTTAAGCAGGTGTGAGTTGGGGGTGGTAGGAGCTAAACTATGCAAAAACTAGTTTGAGACCATTAGTTTAAGGTAAAAAGCAAAAATACCCAAATAGGAATGAGGTAGTATTCTCAAGTAGGTTTACTTCAATATTGAATTTCATACATTTAAATCAAATGTTCTCTCATTAATTATCAGTATACCTATACATTTACACACAGTTAGAACCTACTTGGACCTGCACATTCCCAGCTTTACCACAATTTGTATTGTTCAAGACCACAGATTAGACTCTTTTTCAGTTAGCCAGAGGAGAACTGGTCCCCCAACCGAGCCTGGTTTCTCCCAACATTTGTTTTGTATTTCTGCCAATTGTTCGAGCTTTGGTTCCTTGCCACAGTCATCTTTGACTCTTTGGTTGGGGTCAAGGAGCTGCTTTTTTCCTAGTAAATCATCATTCAACCAAGACATTTGTATTAAACTGGACTGAACCAGTTTTGAACTATATAACTACACTCACTGGCCACTTTTAGTTATTATTAGTACCTGGTTGGACCGTCTTTTGCCTTCAGAACTGCCTTAATACTTGGTGACATAGATTCAACAAGGTTCTGGAAATATTCCTCAGAGGTTTTGGTTCATATTGACATGACAGCATCACGCAGTTGCTGCAGATTTGTCAGCTGCACATCCATGATGTGAATCTCCCATTCCCCCACATTCCAAAGGTGCTCTATTGAATTGAGATTTGGTGACTTTGGAGGCCATTTGAGTACAGTGAACTCATTGTCATGTTCAAGAAAGCACTCTGAGATTATTCACTCTTTATAAAATGGTGCGTAATCCTGCTGGAAGTACTGTAACCATCAGAAGATGGGTACACTGTGGTCATAAAGGGATGGACATGGTCAGCAACAATACTCAGCAAGGCTGTGGCTTTGACTTGGTGCTCAATTGGTACTAATGGGCCCAAATTGTGCCAAGAAAACATCCCCCACACCATTACACCACCAGCAGCAGTCTGATCTGTTGATACAAGAATGGATCCATGCCTTCACATTATTTACACCAAATTCTGACCCTACCATTCGAATGTCACAGCAGAAATTGAGACTCAGACCAGGCAATGTTTTCCAATCTCCTATTATCTAATTTTAGTGAGCCTGTGTGAATTGTGGCCTCAGATTCCTGTTCTTAGCTGACAGGAGTGGCACTCGGTTTGGTCTTCCACCTCAAGTTTGGACATGTTGTGTGTTCAGAGATGCTCTTCTTCATACCTCGGTTGTAAAGATTGGTTAACTGAGTTACTGTTTCCTTTCTATCAGCTCGAACCAGTCTTGCCATCCTCCTCTGACCTCAACAAGGCATTTGCGCCCACTAAGCAACCACCCACTGGATGTTTTCTCTTTTTCGGACCATTCTCTCTAAACCCTTGAGATGGTTGTGTGTGAAAGTCCCAGTAGATCAGCAGTTTCTGAAATACTCAGACCAGCCCTTCTGGCACCAACAACCCTGCCTCATTCAAAGTCATTTAAATCACCTTTCGTCCCCAATCTGATGCTTGGTTTGAACTGCAGCAGATCATCTTGACCATGTCTACAGGCCTAAAGGCATTGAGTTGCTTCCTTGTGATTGACTGATTAGAAATTTGCGTTAACAAGCAGCTGGACAGGTGAACCTAGTAAAGTGGACAGTGAGTGTAGATCTACACCAGCAATCTACTCTGCTACCCGTCTTATATGCTGAATATGTCCCACAAGCTGAAAAATTGTAGAAATAAGTGTCACCAAACTTGTAGGAAGTACAACTGCAGTACAAACAGTTTTCAATTTATTTTAGGGCTTTACAATTGACCCACATACAACAACTTCAGAGTAAAATCCACAAAAATACAATTGTTTTTATTACAAAGTGACACTTTTAAAATAATCTATCATTGTTTAAATGAAAATGTTACATTTTTATTTGAATGTGTTTACATTAACACATGGCTCTCAAACTGGATTCCTGGAGGACCGCAGCTCTGCACAGTTTCGCTCCAATCCTAATCAAACACAGCTGATCCAACTAATCAAGGGTGTTCAAGACTACTAGAGAATATTAAGCAGGTGTAAGTTGGAGCTGGTTGGAGCTAAACTGTACAGAGCTGTGGTTTATATATTATTGATACTTAAATAAACATGTAAACCTTTTCTTTTTTTTTTACCCACTACAAAAATGGAAAAACTTACAATATTTTCCTCACATTTCTCGGTCACAAATGACAGCTTCAGTTCCAAATACACTTATTTCCTTGTGCAGGGGAACCACAATTAATACTTCTCATGATAAAGCAAACCGTTTCGTATACACACAAAGGCATAAAAGACACACAAACATAATATCATATTGCAATATAGCCTACTATTTAGTATGATTCCCAGCTCAGCATGGCCTGCTGGTCAAATGAATATCCGTCCAAAAAGAGGTCATCTGATTTGTGTTATCAGTCAGTACTGCTATGAGTCGGGAAAAGTAACAGCGATTGTATTGCGGTGGCTTTACCACAAACTGATCCATGTTTGGAGGTTTGACAGGGGCGATACCTAAATGCTCCAAACACATTCCTAGATACGCATCTTCAATATATAGAGGCTTAATTTTCTTCGACTCCTGGAGAAACTTTTGAGGCAGGTCCAAAGAAATGATATAACACATGCCCAGAGGATACGGAGGATATGCGTATTTAGGGTAAACATCGTAGGGGAGGAAAAACTTGTTGGATGAATCTCTGATGACAGGACTAGCATCCCACACTAACCCAGTCATGTAGTTGCTCTGCACTGTGTTCAGGCTCACAAGCATATTGATTAGGTTGTTCACATTGAGGAGCACATCAGCGTCCACTTTTACTGCGTAAGACGCCTGTTGACAATCCCTGCTGAGCCACTCCATCATCATCATGGTTTTAATGGTCAGGTTCCTGTAGCTGTCCTGGAAGTTGCTCTGCAGAAGGTCTTTGTATTGCTGGCTCTCGTTACGCAGTTGCTCCTGCAACGTTTCTTCATCATCTCCACTATGTAAGCCCAAAATAAACAGAACAAGCACCTCTTTGCCCTCAACAACCTTTTCTCTGGCCCATGTGTTCCTGATCCCATTGCGTGCATTAAAATCATGAGGTGGCACCGGGACAATAATCACCACGTAGGGTTTTCGCTCTTCACATATCCCCGGTTGGTATATGATGAATTTGTAATTTCGAGGGTAGGCAACATGGTACAACCCAGGATCTTCTTCAGTGTTTGGAGAGTCTGCATTTGGTCTTTGTGCTTCTCTCTGCACTGAAGCGTGATGCCAGGGTTTCGTCAAAGGGCTGTGGCCGAGATAAATCATTAAAGCAATTCCTGGAACCAGGAAACAAACCAGCAGCCACTTCTTACAGGACATCTGACCAAACGAGACACAGCTGGAAGGGAACGAAAAGAGCCTAGTTCAATGACTAGTAAGATTCAATGATAAAGACATCTGAGGGAACTCTTTTTAACGCACAGTTAAAACACATGAATGCACTACTGGTCTTTTTAAAAATCTTAAAAATCTTTAATGATTAAAAAAGGCCTTGGGTTGGAGTGAGGTTGGTTTAAGGAATGAGTTAATGAATATTAATATTAAACCAAGCCTGGAGGGATTAAAAAAAAACTGCTGACATTTGGAGGACCATGCAGAAGCCTTATTTGTAAAACTGTGCGTTTAAACAGTCCTAAAAATGAATGCAAGTAGAATAAATATACATTTGTTGAGTGATGATTATGACACGTATAATCATTTAAAGTGGTCTAATTTAGAGGTTCCCAAACGTGAGCCCGCAACCCTAAAGATAACAATGCCAGTGACTCGCGACACCCAATATTCTCTGAGGTGTTTATAGATATATAATCCTTGCACACTACAGAGAGAACGCCACTCAGAGACCATCCTCCATGTTCAGTTGTGGCTTGTATTTATTTTTAATGTACCTGTGTGCCATAAAGGTGTTCAAAAGTTTAACCTGGTGCCATTAAATCAATGTGCTGCATCTGACTGAAGTGTCTTTAATATATCGTAACATCCCCAGGAGTTGCAAAAAAAATGATAATAATAATAAAATAAAATAAATAAATAAAAAACAATATAATAAAAATAAAAAATGGAAAGGCTGATTGCTTTTTATTTGCATGTTGTTTTTTAACGTTTATTACTAACATGTAAACAATGTTTCAATTAACTTCTATTTTGTTCTTCAGTAGGTAATGGCTAAAATAAGGACATTCTAATAGTTTAATTATATATAATGTTCCCTGTTTAAGAATCACTGGTCTAATTAAGTTAAAATTTAAGTTAAATATGGTTAGTTTATTTGCAGCTGCGCACATTCTTCTGTTAGGTTTGTTTATTTTAGATCGCAACTTTTCTGCAGGAAGTTGGGTTGTAAAAAGAATCGAGATCGGTTCCTTTTGGTGCTGAACTTTTAAAAACATTCGAGTACGTACTAAATGCCGTGTAGTCTCAATCGTTAGTGGGAAATAGAGGTTTTTAAAATTTGAACTGTTGAACTGCTCCAGTGTTCATGTATCCGTGTTTGCACTTAGTGAATAGTGATGAAGAATGGTGAAATGATGATCTTCATGGCCATAACAAATTCATTACAAAATTAATGAGAAAAAAAGGCAAATAATGTCAATGTTATGCTGCATTCACACCAGATGAAGATGAAGCATCAAGCGCGAGTGATTAACATGTTAAGTCACTGCAAAGACGCGAATAGACATCCTGTGGCCTGTTTGCTCGAATGAGGTGGTGCAAAATGATGCGATTTGCACGAATGAAGCAGCACGAGCACATAAGCACAGCTATTCTCTCAATAAAATCCATGTTAGCCATTTAGCAATGAAGCTAGAGTCACTAGGCAGACAGAAGTCCTGCCCATGACGGGAATCCGTGTCTGTTGTGAAGTGAACTTGACGCACGAATGAAATCGAATTTAATGCACGACTGAAGCGAGTAAACTGCAAATGTTCACACGTCTATTTATGCGAATAGCTTGATTTATCCGCGGGTGCCGTGTCTGGTGTGAACGCAGCATTAGAATAGAAGTACACTGAACTTTTTACAAACGAGCACCAGCAAGGTTTTATATTGGCATCAAACTTCTCCTTAACGCAGTCATTACCGGAGTAAACTAAAATTAGAACACTACCTCTACCATTTAATTTACCAAGAAATTAAGTTTGTCTGCTTACTTTGCCATATACAGTATAAGGAATGATCAATTCAGTTTTTAATTAGGGTTGGGTGATGTTGACCAATTTGGCATTGTACGATGTCTAATGTGAAACATTGTGATGGACGATGCCATCGTCGTCGTAGGCGGGGGGTGGGGGTGGTTGTTAAATATCAATTAACTCAAAATTAATTAATTGTAGCCTACCGTTTTCACAACCTGACCCACATGGTCTTTGCTTTACCCATAACCAACCCATAAATAAATAAAATTACAAACAAATGACCACCTGTCTATCACTTTTTTTCCGCGGTACTCTGGCATGAATAGGCATCGATCGATGTCGTTCTAATGGCTTTTCCCACAGCTGGTGGGGGAGACGAGAGTTCGATTGGAGTTCACTGTAGTGCATACATTTTCACATTTTCATTGTTTTCACTGCAAAATCCTCTCCGCGTGCGCGGATTTAGGAGACATTTATGCAGAATGCATCTCAGGAACAGATTAAAAAAGCTGTTATTTGAACTTGCTGAAGTAAAAAAAGCCAGCAATGCTTTCCCAGCCTTTGTGCTCTTATTGGCCCACTCCTCTAGAACTGAACGCGAATAATTAGTTAATATCAGCCATCAATCACTCAGTCAATGCCTTCTGCGTTCAGATGACAGGAGCTACAACTGCGAAAATGTGAAGCGCTGAAAATGAGAGAATGAAAATAACACTGACAGATTTACCTACAGTTACTAATATTGGCACATCTTATCAGTGTTCATGTGCTGAATGTTAATCCACCATTTACACTTTTCCAAGAGTGAAAGACTTGATAAAAGACTTCCAGTGGCTTCAAGTTCGCTATGAAAATGACTAAAGCCATTCACTGTAAAATCTGTGGAACGGGATTTGCAGGTATCAGCGTTTGCCACTGAATCTACACATTTTAAGCGCGAGAGGTTCTGTATAATCCTTCATTTAATCCTCGCAATGCTGTCAGCCGTGCATGCGGCAGCTATATGTAAAATTTAACACAGCTCATGAAAAGATAGTTATTGCTATTAATATCACATGCAAATAATAAGTTATATATCAATATAAAAGTGAGGCGGGGCGATGGATAGCAATGCCGGCTCAGCATTGTGTAGTTTGTTAGCCATCTGCGATGGACTATGGCATCGTCTATCCGGACAACCCTATTTTTAATTCATGAAATCTTCTTGGAAGACATTTCTTCTTAACTCGCATTTTCTTCTTAATGTGTAACTTGGCACAGAAGTTAAAAATAGCTTATATTATACAATTTTCAACGTACAATATTTTACTAATTTGAACTATGACAAATTTGGATCATTAGATGTCTGTGTTCCAGAAAATACTTTGGTTGTCAACAGCCCTTGACTAATAACGTTTTATTTTCATTTCTTGTTATTCCTGTTTAACTAGATATCTACCGTAACTAGTAGTTCAGTCTTTGCTGTTAGTAAATTTACATTTTAGGGTTAATGATGTTAAGTGAGCACATCTCACATGCTTTACATTTAAAAACTCAACAGGAATGGGGCTGTTCCTTTAACAACAGGACAATAAAGTGATTCACTTAAATTGTATCTGTAATGAATCATTTTATTTCTAATAAGATGATTAATTTCAGATGATGTTTAGATTTGGACCTGACTTTTCAGAATTTATCCTTAAGACAAATTTATTTAGTTTTTTTTTTTAATCCTAAAATAAATATTTTTTTATGCATCTCACCTGCTCTGAGATGGGATAATGGTGTTTAATTCACGATCAAGCTGAATTTCATCAGTTAACCTGTTGAATCAGTTTACAAACTGCACTGAAAATGAACAATTAATTTGTGAAATAGACTGACAAGTCAACGATTCCCTGATTTAAATGATCTTCTCAAAGTGAATCTCCAGTAAATGATTTACTGATTCAAATTATGCACAGAGTGAATCTTCACTAAACGATTTACCTATTTAAATGATCTGTTCATAGTGAAACTCCAGTAAATGATTCATTGATTCTAATGATCTTTTCAGAGTGAATCCCGTGAAAATTATTCACTTATTAAAATCATCTTTTTAGAGTGACTTTCCAGTAAACGGTTCACTGATTCAAATGATCTTTTAGAGTGAATCTCCTAAAAATGATTCAGCAATTTAAATAATCTCATGTCATGCATGTCACCAGTAAACAATTCACAGATCAGCGTGTGAACAGTGGCGTAGCGCTAAATGCGGAGGCCCCCCTGCAAGGATCACCGACGGGGCCCCCAGATGAAGGCCGGGGGTGGGGGTGGGGAGAGTTATCCTGGATGTTAGTATGTAATTTTTTTTTTTATTATGAAAATTTTAGTTTTTCATCTTCTCTTACTGACAGAGGGAGCGATTTGCTTGTGAATGAATCTCCGTTATGAACGACTCGTTCACTCGCTGACAATAATACAAGTTTCTGGCAGCGCAGCATCTTGTTGTCATATTTCTTTTGCATTGTTTGCTGATTTTATTCAACAAAACTAGCATAAGCAGAGTAATTAATGCGAGTTGGAGCTGCTTTGCCTTATGATGAATGCAGTAAGTGACTGTTATCATCAATAACGCTAACTAGCCTATCTGTTTAGCACAAATTACAGAACATACAAAAACATAAACACCTTAATCTTACCTATGAAATGTTCTGCCTTTGTGCTTTGTTTTCTTTGTTTGCTCGTTACTACACCCGTAGACAGTGCTAAAGTCCCGCATCTTCACGTAATAACACCGTCTTGACTAGTGCGGTTGAATGACATTTGTCCTGGGAGCACTGTACTAATGTGGCGGCGCTATTGACGCATGCTCAGGGTCCCTATGCGATATCTAGTGTATATATCTATGTCACAAATTGAGAAGCGGGGAAATGAGGTGGGGTGGAGTGACAATGCGGGGAATCCTTCAAAAACTGAGGAGCGATCACAAACCGAAAGCGGCGAGAGCGTCAAAGTAGCCAGAAGTCATTCATTTTTTAACAAGAAGAGGCGGCAAGAAACAGCGGCACGTCTTCATTGGCTTTGACGCGGTTCGGCAGCAAGCAATCAGAATGAAGTAGTCCACCTTGAGAGGAGTTCAGAGAACACAGTTCTGTGAACTTTGGTTCCGACCACAGTTGTTCCCAAGAGTTTGATTATTGCGGTTCCTGGATTTTCAATCATTGAAAATCGCGACGACATGGGCCCCCGTAATCACGCGGGGCCCCCCCGCGGTGCGTGCCCTGCGGGCCCGTCCACTACGCCACTGCGTGTGAATGTGGTTTCACATGTTTTCACGTGAATACTACGAATTGTCAGTGTGGTTATTAGAGTAGTTTCCTTCACATTTCCTGCTAAATAATCATTCATCACTATAAATACTTTATCTTTCATGATGCAAGTATATTAAAAATCAAGTACTTTAGTATATTTATAATGAAAAGAGGACTTTATACTTCTACTGGAAAAAGATTTTTTTAGAGAAACTGTACTTATACTGAACTGCCTTATTTGTGTACTCTGTCCACTACTGTGTGTGTGTGTGTGTATACAAACAAAATGGGGGAAATGTTTTTGATTTCCTGCATAAACATAGGGACTAAGGTGATACAAAATTCAGGAAATAATAATGTAATAACTTTTATTTCAACCCAACCTGAAAATGTAGAAAAAAGAAAAGGAAAAACCTTATGAACTGTGTAATATCCCTTTTTCATAATGCAATTTAATCATTTAGTCAAATTATACGAATATGTTGATCATTACTTTAATAATTGTATTTCATCCATAAACTACCATTAATTAATAAATATACATATATTTGCATTTACACACCAACAAAACTATAACAATCTGTTTAATTTCACTCTGCATCAATCCCTTGTAACTAACAGATGACCCCAGATCTGTTGTAACCAACAGATGACATGAATCCAGCTCGTGTAAAGTGTTATTAATCAAATCAAACAGAGAATTTAAAGATTGCAGTCAGTGTACGGGGAATAAAATACATAATAAAAGAAGCAATTCAATGACTATAAACCAGCACTGCATAACTGAGGTACTTTTATTTGTATACTTCAATTTGCTAACCTAGCTTGAAAACCTCCCATTATCATTATTTCCCATGGTACTGTTTCCAAGATAGTCATCAGCTAAGTTTCATTTAGGATATGCGCATAAAAAAACAGATGATGGAAACACAAAGATGTGCATCAATTTTGAAAATGTGCATTAAAAACATATTCGCATAAACGAGTAAGATTATAGAAAATAACTTTTTATTCGATAAGAAAAGATGCGCATAAACTGTGATGGAAACACTTTTACCGCCCCAATTCCAATACACGCATTTAAAAAAAGGTCATGTGATTTAGTTATAAGAAATCATGTGATAATAAAAATGTGTGTGAATGGACAAACCAGCAGGTTGAGCACACTGTTAAACATCTAATATGTTGTTTTTGTAAGACTGGATTTTACTCAAACAACTATCCCTTGCAATAAAACCATAAAGACTCTGGAATCTGGAAGAGGTGACTGGAGAATATAATCAGAACATTCCTTTTCACCCGCATCCTCCTCCAATACTGGTGTTGTTTTTTTTAATTATAATCATTCAGGTGTGACTGGTTAACTGTCTTCAAACTTCATTTCACCTCAAAACATTGGGTAACCCTTTGAAGTACATTAACTCTGAGAACAGAGACAGAGTTTTTAGAAGTAGATAGTCATGATTACTTCACAGATGTTCATGGATATCGTAAGATAAACTGGTGAATGTTTTCTCTCTCCTAAGAATGACAGTCCATAATAAAGATTTGTTGATAAACTTTGTCACCTCAAACCAATGTTAGACCCTTTGAAGTTAATTAACTCTAAAAACAGAGTCAGATATTTGGGTGCTAAATATTCATGACTGTTTCACAGATGTTAATGGGTACTTAAAGAATCTTGGCAAAACACTTGGGGAAATTTCTGTAGCCAGACTTCCCACACAGCCTCTGTGTGTCTCCCAATATTTGCCAGGTATGCTGACTTTATAAATTAATTTTTTTAACTTTGTATTTGAATTTGCATTTACCTGTGTTTATATGTTATGCTGATCAGTTATGTTTTGTATTCAATTTTGATTCATTCTAAGTGTTGTTTTACCTGCCTGGTAAAATAAATGTTAATCCTTTTTGATTAATTCTGGAGTTTTGCGAATTTATTGTATCCAGTAGATTACAAGGAGTCTTCGTTACCTTTATAGTATGGCATAAATTGAATTGATTAATTGGCGCATTTGATTATTCATAGCCATAGCGTTCCGATAACATGTAGACCTTTTAGTCATTTGACCACTGGAAGCAGGAAGTTGCACGGGCTTGGCTAAAATCTGTTTATTTAGGATTAGGTGAGCGTTATGCAACCAACCTATCTAAATATTAGTTAATCCTGCATCCTCTGACTATTTTCAGAGTGCCGACATATTGTCCGTGAGAAGAAGCGCAAAGCTGGGGCGTGGAACTCTGAGCGACGTTAGTCCCTAATGAACGTACAATTTAGAATATCGGACCTCAGAAAATATCAAATTCTAAATTTAAAATCACAACCAATAACATGATCAGCTAAAAACGTAAATGATGAATTTATAAAATTTAAATTGGAGTCAGATTAAAACACGCATTAAGTCAAAAATTGGTCAATAAATTTTGATGAAATAAAATAACTCTCTTTCCAGAAGCGTCCGAAAAGGCATACACGCAGAATTCCTTCGACCACAACACTGGACTCCGTCATTGGACCGGTGGGTGGAATCTTACATTTTGGAAATTCTAAATGCTGTAACAATTTCAGTATTAAATGTTATTATATTATTAATAACTTCCAGAATCAAGAGTGTCTGTGTCTTTAAATGCCACCACACATTCACTGTGTTTCAGGATTGCCTTCTGGGATGGAAGTCACTTATTAAATAAAGAAAAGATTCACGCAGCTTCTCCTACCGCTGTCATGACTGTCTGTGTCCACCAGATGTAGAGCACGTGGTGCATACACCAGGTGTATCCACGTGGGATGTATGGACTTGTAGTTTTTTCACCCCTGTAGTTCACTGCGAGTTGCTGGCGAACTACAGTGGTGAAAGAACTACAAGTCTATACATCCCATGTGCATACACCCGGTATCACTTACACTGATTTGCCATTCACAGCTGTCTCCGTTTCCTGTTGATTTACTGGACAATTTATACACCCATTCACCCATTGTTTGTCACTGCGTTGTTTGTCTTCATTGCCAAAGTAAGTCTTGTGAGAGTGAGTTTGTTGTTCCTGTTCATGATTCTGATTCCTGCCATAGATGTCTTGTTTTTCCGTTTACTGCACGATCTCTTAAATAAACTGCACTTGGATCAAACACCTTTTTGCTCCCGTTTCTACAACAAACCGTGACAACCGCAGCAAATTCCTTTTTTACTGTTAACATTTGCTGTCAGTAAATCAGCAAGTGACGATTTTGTTTGCTTTGACTCGTTGGATTGAAATGCTGCTTCATTACCAGACTGGAATCGAAAGACAGATTCAGCAGGTTTTTAGAAAAAAAAATTTATACAGGTCGCACTACAACCATTATATAAAGTCGCACATATGCTCCCAAATATATTATGAGGTCACATAGATTCAATTTCGGGTGCATATGCTACCAAAAGAGTCACAATTTTGATCATTGGTGTGTTGACGTCGGGCTCAGTTGCGAGGCTACCACACCACCTCACATGATATCGCCCAGGTCCTACTCTAAACATGCAAATAAATCCACTCCAATTTTAAAAAAATGTATCTAAAAAAATGTAATACCTCGTCAGATGCCGTTTATTACTTTAATACTTTTTAATGCCCTTAATTTTGACTAATTTCATTTACAACTCAGACACCCTGGTTTATACAGCTGTGGTCTAAGCTCTGCTGCTGTCTTACATTCAGAACAACGTTAAGTATGCTGTTTTGTTCTCATTATCTTGATAGTTAACATGCTTGGTGTGAATGTGCTTTTACACGATTACAGATTGATTCACAGATACCAAGAAAAATCTCCTTTGACCTACAGTACATCCTCATTTCGCTCAGCCCCTATTTGCTCGTTGCCTCTCACTTGCTTTCCTTGAGATACATGTTTTCATCATCAGGTGTTGTTTAACAATGTCACCTGCTGGGGCTCAATACCCCATGAGAGTACCACGGAATGAAAAAGTGGGTGGTCTGCCTTGTTTTTATTGCGGTTATGTTTGAATACCAGTACACCCAAAGTGCTTACCCCCAAAATTGCCCCCAAATTCAGTCCTGTAAAGAGCATTGGGGGTAAATGTGCTATAGAAGCAGAATGTTTATGAGCGACACCAGTCTCAAGTCGCAGGGAGGAGCTCCACAGGGAGAAAATCAGGAGACAATAGAGGGCATGCACTGACATCGCTTTCGCACAGCAAGAGTGGCAAAACATTCCAAGAAGAGGCTGGATGTAATAGAAACTACTGCGGAAAATGACTGCCAATTATCAGCTTAAATAAAACTTGAACACCTGAGTAACCCATAATGACACTTACAAAAGGTTGTTAGTTGTTTGTACATTCATTTGTATGTCACATTAAAAATGCAACTGGATGTGAATCACTGACTTAAAATGTAAAAATAAATAAATAAACAAAATCAGCATTAATAAAAATAAAACACTTTTAAAAACTGTTAAATTTTTTTTTTAAAATTGCTAAATCAAATTCATTCGATTCTGCAACTTTCTTACGATGCTTTTATTCACGATTCTGTCTGCATCCGCGTAATGGCATTTAATACTGAGCTTGAATAAAATACTATATTTTCAATTGTTAATATTTAGTTGCTTTTCACCTGTAAATAACATGAGCGGTTACAACATAGGGCTCTATTTTGACGGTCCATGCACAGAGCGCAAAACGCAGGGCGCAAACGCTTTCAGGGCGTGTCAGGACGCGTTTTTGCTAATTTACGGGTGGGAAATCTGCCTTGCGCCAAGGCGCATGGTCTAAAAGGGTTGAGTTTATTTTCTTAAGGAGTTATAGGTGTGTTTTGAGAATAAACCAATTAGAGAGTCTCATCTCCCATTCCCTTTAAGACCCAGCTGCGTCGCGCCAAGAGCGCATTCGCTATTTACAGGACGCAAAGTAAGTCTTAGTGGAAAAAATGAGCATTTCACAAGCAAACAGTTAACAGATGACAGTTTTTTAACAGAAAACTGTTAAACAGAGCATCTACTGCGTGAGAATGAGAGGTAAATTCTCTACTTTCACTTTCGCTCTTGGATAGGGAAACCTTTACGCACAAACATCAATTAGCCTATAAAAAATTAATTTCGTTTGTTAAGCGCAAAGATTTGTTTCAAAACTATTTCTAAATTCAGTTCTAATTTCTAGCAAACGAATAAATGAACAATAATGACCAAGTGTGGTCAAAATACTGAGTTATTTCCAAATAAACCTGCCATGCCCCATATGGTCTTAAACCTGACAGGTGGGCAAATCTAAGCTTGTTTTTAATAAAACAAATATAAATAATACTGCTAATAATAATAATATTATACAAAAGCAAATTGTTATGAATGAACTGAAAAAGCCTCCCGAGATGAAGAAGAGATAAAAGCAGTGATTTTTCATATTTATAGGCTAGAAAATAATATGTTTTGTAATATTTTAATCCTTTATATTTATATCCTATATCTATTCTTATTATATCCTATATATATCCTTAATATTTATTTTTTTTCATATTTAAAGATATTTGCCTATTGCTCTCTTGTGCGTAAGCGAGGCGCAACTCTGCGCCGGAGTTTAGACCGGGTTAGTTTTGGTCTAATGAAAAATCTATTATTAGTTTCTAAAAATAGCGACTCGCCAGCAGTCCGCCTCAGAACGCCTTCCTGTTTAGACCAGAATGCCTATGGGTGCACAAATGAGCGCTAATGCATTTGCTATTTAAACAGCATAGCGCAACGCCTCAAAATGACTCTTGCGCCAAGCTGAAACTACCAAAAGACTATTGCGCCGCGCCTTGCGCCACACTGCGCTGGGTGTATGATAGGGCCCATAGGCTCATTTGGAAAATGTAGCCCTATATAAATATCTGGAGATCGCGAATTATACAGCCAGAAGTACGTATGGCTGCATTTCATCTTTAAAACAAATGCTACGAGGCAGTATGATGCTGTTCCTTTTTGCGCTCACCAGGTGTCCACTTACCTCTGTAAGAATGGCTTTCCCGCTGTTACCAGTTTGTCCGGTAGCTCGCCATGTACTTTGGCGGACATGAGATGCACAGAGAAGTTGACCCCGATGACAGGATTCAAGTCTGGTGAAAAACAGATCAAGGAAACAGGTAAGACATAAAACAGAAAGGCAAAAAATAAAATAAACAAGTCAATAACAGGGTGAGGATGGGGTAAAATCTGAAAACGTGGTAAAAATCAAGGGGCTTTTCTTTTTCTGGATTGCTTTTGAAAACACTGTCGGTTGGGTTAGTGAAGGAGGTGGGCACTGGTCAATCGGTGCTTTAGAAAACACTACGGGTAGAGTTTAGGGAAGGAGGAGGGTGGGTCAGTCAATCAGTCAGTCGACAGTAGCTTCTGGTGGATTTACATGACAACAAAAACTGTGAAAAAAAAACATACCTCCTGGGAAGTATTTGGCACTCTCCAGAAATGTATATAGAGATATGTTTTCAGAATAAGCCTAAAGCCGGGTTAAATTTCTTCTATGTTGAGTTATCGGCATGACCCACGGCGCATGCCTTGTGCATTGCCGTGTATATACTTCTGCGCGCTGTTTCTGTTGCTCTGCAATAACACTTCCGAAATGCTAGCTGGCAGTGAGGTGTTTATGTTCCTCTGTGTCGAGTTTCTTTGCTGGTGTTTTGTTTTTTCTGAACACTACCTAAATGTACAAGTCGTCACCTTAGAATTATAAGGTTCTATTTGACATTTTTGCCAAAATTAAAGTTATTGACATATTCTTATTAAATGACAACTTATTTAGTTTTTTTATAAGTTACACAAGTTAACTTTATTGCATTTACATTTGAAGACTTTTTATTTAAAAAATAAATAAATGTTACACACATACAGCTTGCTATGAAGTGCAAAAACTTTGAAGCTCAGTATCTCAAAGTCATTCAGAACACAGATAGAACCCTCCAATAATTGGAAGGTGACGAAGTCGGTCAAACTCGTTCATTTTGAGGCAGGAACTGGCAGACGTGCAACAACTTTAATCATAAGGTAAACACAAAACAACAGTTTCAATCCAGATCTCCTTCATGGGACTCCACACTTGTGAACACTCACCTCCACCCACACTCTTTAGTGCTACCAAGCCAACCAATCACAGAGCTTGCGATGTGTACATCTAAGCCGTGTGTAGGCTGTGCCGTAGCATACGCATTTGCTTGACGTAGAAGTATAAATCAGCATTTAGTTGGAGAATTTCCATGCAAATGAATAAATAATAGTGAAAGTGAAACCATTTCTAAATTTTGTTTTGTGTAGGTTTGTATTTTAAAGTACTGCAAAAATACTCCAAAAATGTCTGTAAATGTTTTCAAACAATTATATTTAATTTACCAAAGTCACACAAGTGGCAATATCACATCTATAATGAAGCCAAGTACAGTTCTATAGTGAGCCAACTCTTATCCTTTTTATTAGAATTATTGTGCAGTTTAATTCACAGAATTTCTACAAAATATGTTGAACACAGCAAACTTTCATACTTTTTTTAATACCATCCAAAACATGCTTATATTCCTCATTTAAAATATCTTTACAGATTGATAATTCTTCTGATCCCATAACTCTGTGGTTAATCATTTTGGAAAATATAAAGATGATTCAATATAATGTTAACATATACAGTACTTTCTTTGCAAATTTATACTTTAAGTTTTTACTGCAAATGTTACTCTGCCCACATACAGCGACAATTAGAAGACACTCTACAGTTTGACAAATATTGCTGCTGTTGGACAACATAATGTACTTTTAAGGCTTTTTTTTATTCGAGAATGTAGTTGTTTTGATTGCAACTATGCAAATTATTAATAAAGATATTTTATTATTTTAAAACATTTTACATATTTTAAAACATTTATAATTTCGGAACATCAGATTCAGTGCATCGGTGGCCATTAACCTGTCTGAGCAAACCAAGGAAAGTGACGGTTGAAATTCTACCACAAAAAGAAAGTAGTGAAAAAAAGCAGTTCCTCTTAAAAAACAATTTTTAAACTCTCCGTGTTTGATTTTCTTTTTTATATACACTATAAACATATATACATTTCATATATGCCGTCGAACTGTTGTATAAAAGAAATGTCACACCCATAGCAGTGCAATATGGCTTTATATCAGCACTGGTGGGACAATAAGGCACCCGGCTAACACAAGCCTCCCACCAGTACCAATATACAGCCATATTACACTGCTAGAAGTGTGATACTGCTCATATATGTACGCTTCTTTATACAAAGCCCCAGGCGTATGTGATTATTGCATTTATATAGTATTAATTGTTAATGAATTTATTTTTTAGCACATCTAGAATACAGATTTAGATTTAGCATGACCGTTTTGTGCATATGAATGTTTAGTGACTCAATGTTTTAACAGCAAAGTTTCAATATGTCCGTTTACAGTTATTAGTGATGTAGACTTCAGGATTTAAACAATCTACTCTCCATGCTGTGTATTTATCAGTGGAGTTTTTAAACAGCTTGTCAATCTAATCTTTTATCTATGTTTTGTGAAGCACTTCTGGTGATAAAACAGGTGTAACTTAAGACTATCCGCCCCGCATATAATGGATAATAATAAATATTGTTTTACAAAGGCTAACTGACAAAACTTCACCATAACACAGAATATGAGACGCTTGCCAGTATAACAAGGGCTAATTGTTTGGACTGAATCGTTTGGTGCAGTCAATCACACAATATCTTCTCAGATTTCATGCATTCAAAATCAACGGCATTATGGGATGCAGACAAACACATGCATAACAGCATCGTGAGAAAGCTGCAATCTTGAAACTGTTGACATTTTGCTTTTTTTTTTTTTTTTAATTTTCACATTTTATTTTATGTTAATATTGCAATTAAAAAAGTTTTATATTTTATTAATATTTACTGTTTTACTAAAACATTTGGCCTAAAGTTCTAAATAAAAGTGAGGAATATGATCAGATGAGTGCATATTGTATATAAGTATTCATTTATTGAATTTACTGAAATGGTGCTATGTTGAGATAAACATAGTTATCAGAATATGAAATGACTTATGAAAATGAGAATTTTGTCATATCGCCCAGTCTTATTTCATATCTTTTTTTGCATATGTTGTTTAAAACAATGTTACTGAGCATAAAATTAAATACAAAGAATAAGTAAATAAATGCAACATTAGGTTGTAAATATAAAAAGAAAGGTTTTTTTGTTTTGTTTTTGTTTGTTTGTGTGCGTGTGTGTGCGCGTGTCGCGACTGGTCTTGGGAGTAACGCTGCAGTCACATTAAAATTTGAGCACATGAAACGCTGTGTTCATTCTCAGAGGTCAGACCATGACGTCTCAATTCTCTGTTGGATAAACAACATTTAAATTCACATTTCCGAGTTAAACAAACTGAATTTTTACATGTATAAATGGTCTAAAGTAAATAAAGTCTGATTCCACACTGAACGCTTCAGTCTTGTACTATAACAAAAGAAACAATTTCTCAAAATTCAGGTCATGATTATTATTATTACTAACAGCCAAATAAAACAATCTACCTTACTGGCTTGTGGATACATTTTATTGCATTGGAAATTTTTAAATCTTCCTAAAGCATCACATTGGCTGATCTGATGTTGTATGTACACTTGGAAAAAAATTCAATATTCAATTAGACGTTCTAGCAAATTCTCCTTTGTTTGGCAACACTTATCAATTATCATATTTATCATATTTCTCTGCTATAAATGCATCTCCAGGGGAATAATGTGACTTATCTTGTATGTAACTGTAATTTCACTGACTCTTATTTCCAGACTCTTACAGTATACTTAGTCTATGCTACCCTATCGTCGTAAGATAGCACAGCATTATCCTTGATTGTAACACCCATTATTATTGTCTATTTATTATATTCACTTTCTTATTTTGCAGGTTTTTATTTAATTTTTTTTGTATCCTTGCTATTTTTTATTATTATTATTACTGTTAATATTTATATTATTTAGTGTAATATTAATATTATTTATAATATTTATATAAGTGTATTTAGGGTTTGTTGAAGTGGATTCTGCTGGAAATCTATCTCTGTAAAAATCTGTACTTGGCATAAAAATAAGGAGAGAGAAAAAGTGTCATTTATTACACAAATGTTTCAAATATTTTTGTAACCAGACATAATTGCTTGGATTTTGCAATAAACTCCCTTTTAAAGAAAGTTGGGCAAGTAAAATCATCTTATTGCAAACCGAAAACAGCTAATTCTTTCTTGAAAAAGAATTTCTAATAATTTAGAAAATTGATTTAAGAATCTTCAGATGTCTGGACTAGAAACTAAAATATATGATTTGTTTTTGCAGTGTTCTGTTGACCACAAAACAAGATATTGTGAAGAATGTTGGGAAAAAAGCAGCAGTTGACATCCATACTAAGAACAAAATATACTATGAAAGTCAAAAGCTGTTTTTCCCCCCAACATATTTCCATACATCTTCCTTTATGTTTAATAGAAGAAAGAAACAGGTTTGGAACAGGTTGAAGTTTTAAGGGAACCATCCCTTAACTACAAATGATATCAAAACTTACTATATAATTTTGTTAGCTCACAGTTACACTGCTATTTTTATGGTGAACAATTCATGTGTATGTCATTAAGAAAAAGTTTGTCCTTCTAATCTAAAATTAAAATCTAAACATGCACTTCCTGTTTGTTTTCAGTTAAATTCTCAGATTACGTCTGTCTGAGGTATTGAGTATGGCTAACATACTTAACCACGCCCCTCCAGCTGTCAGTTTTGACAACAAACCGATATGGTGAGGAGGAGGAGATGTCTGTTAGGTTGTAATTACTAAACTCTTTCCCCATCTTTCTGAATGAAATGCACACTTTACTACATCCAATCAGCTTGCAGTAAAAAAAAACAAGTCATGCCCATGGTTTTCACATTTAAATTTTCGTTTCTCTAGGAACTGCGTCACAATACAAAAAATAAATAAATAAATGTATGCAGCTTCCGATTCATGTGGACTTTAAGGACTCTGTTTACAGAAATGTCAGTCATTCCAGCCATACCTTTGTCTATTATATTGAAGCCTCTAGTTCCTCCAACAAACTAAGGCTGGATTACTTGGTGAAACACCAGAGCAACCTGTTCTACCTGAAACAAGAGCCGCTATAACGCCTAATGACAGACTCAAGTCCTATAATGTGTATTTGATTAGCAGACATTTACCCTAAAGGGAAAGACATAAAAATCTACATGGTCTGACATGATACGTTCACGGAGTTGCTTCAGATTTGTTTGCTGCACATCCATGAATTTCCCGTTCAGCCACAACCCCAATGGTGCTCTATTGGATTAGGGTCTGATGACTGTGGAGGCCATTTGAGTGCAGTGAACTCATAATCATGTTCAGGATACAGTATGACATGACTCGTGCTTTATGACATGTCACCTTCAAAAACATTCACAGGAAAATAGCATAGCAATTACTATCCTTCACTTAATCATGTCTACATCAATACAATGAAATTCCGACAGTCCAAATCATAAAAAAAACGTTGTCATTTTCATTATTTGTATCATTACATGTTCAAAATCCATGATTCACAAAATTATAGCTAAACAACAAACAGATGTAGAAACACAGAAAAGTCCAACTCCTCATTCATTCCTCTTGGTGTAAGTGATTTTAATTTATGAATCCAGAACGCTTCTCTTTGTAATAATCTTTTACTCAGAATTCCATCTCTATGTGACTTGAATACCTCCTCAATTCCTATCCAGATATTGAACAATGCACACTGCAAAGTCTTCATTACATATAATGCAATCTTTATTGAAGTTACAAACATTATAATTCCTTGTAACCGGATGTTTCAAACTCTGAAATGTTCATACAGTCACAATTCTGGTTAATGAGCAGTTGGACAGGTGGACAGGAGTTCGGGTGGTTTAAAAGACAAGAATTTGTCCCATACATAAGCTCATTTGTCCTATTTTGACTGTTTTTATTTATTTCACTAATTAGTCCTTTTATTAATCCATGGTTGCCACAGCGGAATGAACCGCCAACTTATCCAGCACGTTTTCACGCAGCGGATGCCCTTTCGGCTGCAACCCATCTCTGGGAAATGCTTAGCCATTATAAATAGTAAAAATAACCCATTAAATGCTTTAAGACCAAGCAGAATCTGACATAAGTGAAGTCATCTTTCACTACTGACCTTCTGTTTTGCTGTTAAAAAAATAAATAAATAAAAAATAAAAACAAAATTTGGTTAGCCTTAAATGGGTAGATTCACCCAAAAATGAGAATTTACTCACTATTTAGTCCCCATTCACTTGTTTCAAATGTTGTTAAATTATATTCTTTTTTTATGTTGAACACAAAAAGAAACTCATAAATGTTTGAAACAAGTGAAGGGTGAAATGAAAATGGTAAGTAAAGTTCAATAATTCAAATGAACTGTCACTTTAAACATGCATACAGATGATCAACTTTTCCTCCATTATGATTAAACTGCATTGGTTATAATCAACTATAATCCTAACTTATGCATATTCTGCAGATGTGCACATTGCATAATCGATCCTGAAATGATGTATTGTGTAGCCCTATCTTCCATAGTATTTATTTTTCCTAATATGAAAGTCAATGGTTACAGGTTTTCAGCTTTCTTCGAAATGTATCCTTTGGTGTTCAACAGAAGAAACTCAAAGGTTTTTGGAACCCCTAAAGGTGACTGAATTGTGAGTAAATCATCATTTAGTAGGTGACTGTCCCTTTAAAGGCATTTGTTTTGTACTTTCAAACTGACAATTCATCTGAACTCTTCTCTAGGCAAGCTCTAAAAGATGGCGGTCGATGCAGGATGTGTTCCGTCATGGTTAACGTGGCAGTGTGTCAAAAGCAACAATAGGTGCAAAGAGACACCACTATAAAGAACGACTTTTGGGTGTCTGTTACATCTGGTTTAGCTGGTAAAATGCTGACGTTTAACATGAGACTCAGACCCTCGTCATGTTACCGCATGTTCCACGAAACTCAACATGTTGACACCTGCCTGGTGTCAACCAGCAAATTTACTACTGTATTGAGATAATGGCTGAAAGTGAATGACTCTAAGAAAACAAATGATTGATTATAATAAAATGTGATCACAACTAGAGGGATTACTGATTTTAATTTTAATGCAGATCTTAATATACAGTGTTATTTCACTGATTTACAGTCTTGCCTATTTCCTGGTCCTGACCTATTTTCTGGGTTTTGACATGATCATGTCCGTACGTAACCAGAGGGAGTTTGAGTGGTTCAAAAGACCAGAATGTGTCTCATACATGAGATGATTTGTCCTTTTTTGACTGCTTAGCCATTATAAATAGTGAAAATAACCCATTAAATGCTTTAAGACCAAGCAGAATCTGACAATAGTTAAGTCATCTTTCCCTACTGACCTACTATATTGTTGCTAAATAGAGAAAACTTTTTACAAGCAACTTTTATTATAAATCTTGGACCATATTCTTGAAAGAAAATGACCAAATTTGAATAGTAATATTGTTGCCATTCATGAATTTTCAAATGTACATTTTACAAGACAAGCTATGAAAATCCTTAAGCTCTACATTATTATTATTATTAGTAGTAGTAGTAGTATTAGCAGTTGTACGTTTTAATTGTTCAATTTCCAAATGACCAAACTGAATGAAAGTTCAATGTGCAGCTCATAAATGACACAATGGGTTATAGTTTAATTCAAAACAACAAACAGATAAAGAAACACAGAAAAGTCCAACACCTCATTCATTCCTCTTGGTGTAATTAATTTTTATTTATGAATACAAATCACTTCTCTTTATAATAATCTTTTACTCAGAATTCCCTTCTCTATGTGACAAATACCTCCTTAATTCCTATGCATAGTTGTTTAACATCATGTCCAAAATCTATAAAATTTCTTGCTACTGCCGAAGTTATATCTTGTCATCGTATACTTGATTTATGTTCACTAATTCGCAACTTTACCTGACATGATGACTTCCCTATGTTTATCTTTTGGCACGGACATTTAAACATGTAGACCATATTTGGAGTAGAGCAGGTAATAGAGGTTTTTATTTTTACCTATTGCTGGATTCAAAACATCTTTACACTTTACCAAATTCTGACATGTGGCACAATTTCTGCATGGAAAACAACCTTGTATGAAAGTGGACTTCTTAATTCTTATCATATTGCAGTTAATCATCATATCTTTAGGAAATATTTTTAATACATCAAAAAGTGTGGTTATGATGACCATGTGACAAGCTAATCCAGCTGAAAACAGTGTTTAAAATGTCACTAAATGCAGTATTTTTTAATTAAATTAAATGAAGAGCTTTAAAAGGTCAACTACTTGAGAAAAAAGAACCACTCCTTACACCAGGCTGGTTATGGGCCTGATTATGTATTGTTATGAGTAACATCCATGTTAGCGGTAGCATCTGCTTTATTTTGAATTACGAAAATATGCACATGAGCTACAGGTAACCAGCTAAATGAATAATTAATTATGGCAATTTGTAAAACAGCTTGTGCATTTACTTGTATGATAATAGAAGTGTTTCTGCTGATTTCACAGTCAAATATTACTTTTTTTAAACCATTACAAATTAAATTACACTTAAAAATTATGCATGCTGTTTGTTCAAACTACTTATTTAAAACAAGCTGAAACCACACATCTTGAGTTTTTTGGTGGACAGTTTAATTGTTTTATGTTCAACATACTTA